>NC_138202.1:248757958-249232958 GCF_964194415.1 Vipera berus | reverse complement strand
GGATCAGGACGGGAGAGAGCTGGGGCTTTGGGTTGAGAATCCATAGCTGAATCCTTCTCTGTCTGTCTCTTTCTCTCTCTTTCTCTCTCTCTCTTTCTCTCCCTCCCTCCCTCCCTCCCCCTCCCTCCCTCCCTCCCCCTCCCTCTCCCTTTCTCCACATTTGGATTGGCTTCCAAAATGACTCCCTCCCTCCACTTCTTTAAGGCCAGATTGAAGATGACCTAGTGATCCCCTCCCTCAGCAAAAAGGGAGGGCAATAAATTCTGGCCGAGGACAAGAAGAATAACCTCTGCCCTGCCGGCTTTTCGGATGACGCCCTGCACAACATACGGCAGCTCGCCACAAGAGGACGGATTGACCGGAGTGGGGAAGAATCTCTGTTATAGCTCGGAGTGGGATTCTCACCAGCCCAGTTCAAGTCACAGAGCAAGGGTCGAAATCGTTCTGAAAACAGCGGCTGTAAGAGAAAGAGGCTTTAGGGCCGAGCCTGTATATGAAACCTAGTCAATCGGGTCTGCACCCCATCCATGTCAAGGAAGGGAAACATGGGGGAGGGGGCAGGAAGACATATATTTCACGAGCCTATTTTTATTTTATTTCTTCTTAAAGCTGCAGAAATGCTTTCTATAGTAATAAATGCCTCCTCCGAAATAACGGGGCAGGGGGCAGGAAAAGGTGATTATATGTATTATATATATATGTTCCTTCCTTCCTTTAAAAAAAAAGTCTGAAATCAACCTAATGTGCCCATTGGAGCAAGCCGCACCATGAAAGCTTGGGTGTTTACCAAAAAAAAAAAAAGTTGGAGGGCGGAGGGGAGAGGAGGAGGAGAAGGAGACTTGGGAGCAAATGGGATGGAAAATTAAATGAAATTAAATAGCTTGAACGGTTTTATTGTCCCTTATTAAAAGGACACATTAATTACATGCTTCTAGCTTTATTCCGAGACAATGTGGGACTCACAACATTCCACTAGTCCCTTTTCAGACACTTCAACTGGGCCGCTGGAAAGACCAGTTAAAAGGGGGAAATCACTTTTGCCCAGCGACCAAAAGATTCCCCCCTTCCCCCCCCCCCTTAGCGAGCTTTCTCTCCCTTTCTCCCTCTCTGTCTCTCTAGCGTTGAACTGCCAACGCCCCCAAGGGAAAGCTTTGGCTCAGAGCTGGCTCTCTTTTGGCTTGAACAGGTTGCCCCATAATGAGGCATGAATGTTAAGGAACAACAGCCGTCCAAAGAAGCACAGTTGTGCCTTGCAATGTCCCACCAGGGAGCTCCATTCAGACCATCAAACTGCTTCAGCAGTGAGAAGATTCAACATTACATTCAAACCAGCATGAATGCCTGTATACAGGGCCAGCGCCATTATGTTGGGGGAAAGAAACACAGTGGATGCTTAAACAATAAAGGGGGGAAAAGAGAAAGAAAGAAAGAAAGAAAGAAAGAAAGAAAGAAAGAAAGAAAGAAAGAAAGAAAGAAAGAAAGAAAGAAAGAAAGAAAGAAAGAAAGAAAGAAAGAAAGGAAAGTTTATTCGGTGGCTCAGATTGTTCCATTATAAACAGAATAGAGCCAGAAATGTCAGTCCTATTGGACTTCAAAGAAAGATGCATTTCAGCCACAATTTCCCTCTTCTCTTTCTCACGCACACCCCCCCAACTCTAATATTTACTTTCGAGTTTGTTCTATTCAACTTCATGTCAATCTCTCCACCCCATCGCCAAAATCCGAAGTCAATCAGATTATTGTGACCGGTGGTACAGACAAATTGTATAGCTCGATGGGCATTTGACATAGCAGTTAATCTGAGTCAACAAACCGTGCATAAGGATCAAAAAACCATTTGTACCTGAAGACTTTTTTTCATCCCTAATATTGCATTCTCCACTATGAGGGCGAACTAGGAAGCGTAAATTTATTTACTCCTAATTCATATTTTCCTCCACAAATAAAGGTTTACACAGCTAAAATTCTTTGATGTTGTATTTTTAAGCAGCATGGGGGAAAATAATATTTTTCTTAATCCGAATGGGGGACGAAGTTGATATAATTTTAAACGAATCTTGCTCTAGAGGAAGCGTTACTTATTTGATATATCTGTCCCTATGTAGTGTTAACTAGTGCTTGGTATACAGTCGATCGTCCTGAGATCTGACTCAGGAAGGAGGGCGAAGAGATAGAGCCATTCGCCAACTGCAAAGTTTGGGTATGGGAATCATATTTCAGAAGTTTCTCCTACACACAACACAGAAAAAGAAGCCCACACACAGAGTAGCAAATGAAGGCAGACTCAGCATACTTCAGTCGAATTTTGCCATAAGAGTAGAGCAGGCCTAAGCGTTGCCAAGCCTCTTCAGTACGTCTGGACTACAACTCCCATCTTCTAGCCCTTGCATACCCATACTCCATGCCTGGAAAGCATCATTTCGGAGAACGTTTCCCCCCCCCCCCTTAAACTATCCCTTTTATTAGAGCCGGTGTACAACCCTCGGCTCCATCGTCCGCCCCAGCGGAGCTCGGCTCCGTTTGCTTTTCTGGGCGAATCTAGCTCTCTGGATGGTGCGAAAGGTGCGCGGGTAGACCCAAAGAAAGGCGATTGGACACGGGCGGTTTTGGTGGCGGGTTTCCCCAAGTACCCGTGCGGGAGAGACAAGAGGTGGGTGGGATATCGGAGCAGCTTTTAAATAGTAATCGGGCTCCCACGGCAGTTGACACGATCATCTCAGCTTCTATAGCCGTTGCCGATTTCCTTTTCCAGTGGGCTCCTCGGGTGCCTGCCTGCCTGCCTGCCTCCTCCTCCTCCTCCTTCTCTTCCTCCTCTTTTCTCTCTCCTCCCTCTTCTTCTTCTTCTTCTTCTTCTCCTCCTCCCTCCTCCTCTCTTCTCCTGCCTCCTCCTCCTCCTCTTCCTCTTTTCCTCTTCCTCCTCCTCCTCCTCCTTCTTCTTCTTCCTTCTTCTTCTTCTTCTTCTTCTTCTTCTTCTTCTTCTTCTTCTTCTTCTTTCTTCTTCTCCTTCTTCCCCTCCTCCTCCTCTTCTCCTCCTCCTCCTCTTCTTCTTCTTCTCCTCCTCCTCCTCCCCCTCCCCTCCTCCTCTTCTTCTTCTTCTTCTTCTTCTCCTTCTTCCCCTCCTCCTCCTCTTCTCCTCCTCCTCTTCTTCTTCTTCTCCTCCTCCTCCTCCCCTCCTCCTCCTCCTCCTCCTCCTCCTCCTCCTCTTCTTCTTCTTCTCCTCCTCCTCCCCCTCCTCCTCTTCTTCTTCTCCTCCTCCTCCTCCCCTCCCTTCTTCTTCTTCTTCTTCTTCTTCTTCTTCTTCTTCTTCTTCTTCTTCTTCTTCTTCTTCTTCTTCTTCTCCTCCTCCTCCTCCTCCTCCTCCCCCTTCTTTTCTTCTTCTTCTTCTTCTTCTTCTTCTTCTTCTTCTTCTTCTTCTTCTTCTTCTTCTTCTTCTTCTTCTTCTTCTTCTTCTCCTTCTCCTTCTCCTTCTTCTTCTCCTTCTCCTTCTCCTCCTCCTCCTCGTTTGCGCGCGCACCGCTTTAGGCGCGACCCGCCGCCCCGTCGAAGGGCCACGGCCCTATTTGAAAGCGCTCACAATCGGGCGCTTTCAAGTAGGGGGGCCGGGCGGGCGGCCGCTTGCCGCATCACGTATTCAAAGTCTGTCGAGAGTCGCCTTCCTTTCAGCGTCCCCTCTCCCGGCTCCCGCCCTCGTTTCCCTCGGCCCACTTATCTCCCGGTTGACAGGGTGCGAAGAAAAGTCGGCCGCCTTGGGGGTGAATGGCGATGTTTCGGTGTCGCCCTTATAAATTCATATCTTTTCTCCGAGCCTCGCCTTCCGAGGCGGCCGGGCCTCAATTCGATTTTCCTTGCTGTTGGGCACATTTAGCGGCGCCTCTATGGGCGAAGTTCATTTCTAGGCAAATGTATTCAAGAGCGGAGGGCCGTGAATAGGACCGTGTGTCAGCCGCCCCTAATTGGGATTAAAGCACTTCGGACCAGATGCGGAGAGTGACAGAAATTCTCAGGTCGCTTTGTGTGCAGCCTTCGACCCGCCTGGGCGCGCCTCCGAGAGAGGAGGAGGAGGTTCGAGCAGCCCGGCCCGCCCTAGCGCCGCACATAAAAGAGACGGGGAGGCCGAAGCCGGAGGCTCGCCTCGCTCCCGGCCCCTCCCGCGCCTTGCTGTCAGCGCTTCTGGGAAGAACCAGGAGGCTTGGGAGCCGAGGGCGCGTCCTTAAAAAAGCGCGCCGCAAACGGCGTGACCTTATTAGACCCGCGGGGCGGGTGGCGAGCGGGTTCCGCTTGCATCCATCTTGCTTGGAAAAAGAGCCCTCCCGCACGGAATTCTTGCGCGGGAAATTGGGCGCGCTGCCGACACTCCATCGGATCGCGGCAGGCAAGGCCGGAGAAGCGATGGACGAGGAACTGTCTCCTCGTCGGCCCAGGGAGGAGGGAAGAGTCGCAGGACTTCGGCTCCCAGTTATTGACGAATCACAGGGCCTCCTCCCGACAGGTCAGGGTGGTTAGGAGCCGGAGCCAGAAGTCCTTGAAAATATTTGCCACCCGGAGGTACTTCTCCCATCTTTCAGTCACATTGTATTATTTATTAGTGGAAGGGATGCGGTGGCTCAGTGGGTTAGGAGCTGAGCTTGTCGATCAGAAGGCCGGCAGTTTGGCGGGTCAAATCCCGAGTGCCGCGTAACAGAGTGAGCGCCTGTTACTCGTCCCAGCTTCTGCCAACCTAGCAGTTCGAAAGCACGTAAAAAAAATGCAAGTAGAAAAATAGGGACCACTCCGGTGGGAAGGTAACAGCATTCCATGCGCCTTTGGTGTCTAGTCATGCCGGCCACATGACCATGGAGACGTCCTCGGACAAGCGCTGGCTTTTCGGCTTTGAAACGGAGATGAGCACCAGCCCCTAGGGTCGGAAAACGACTAGCACGCATGTGCGGGGGAACCTTTACCTTTACCTTTATTAGTGAGACCTAAATCCCAGGTTTTGGCAGGGAAAGGCCCATATAGCTACCCTGGCTGATCTCAGAAAACTAAGCAGGTAGTAAGCCTGGAAGGCCAGCAGGAATGCAATCTGGGCTAGGACATTTAGTAAGAACAAACAAGAAAGCATAATAAAAGAAATCAGAACGCACAATTTTGTATTGTGTCAAGAAAACAATATGGACATTTCTATGCATACACTGGAGATCAATGGCCTTTAGGGAGACATTCTTTTTCTCTTCAAGACCTCGAGGCTATATATACAGAATTTCCTCTGGTGTATGCAGGACCATAATCATGATCTGTACTATTTTTTCTATAGTTGCCTGTGATAACCAAGGGGTGTGTGACTAAGTGAACCAGAAGCAAATTTCTGAGCATCAATCTTGGAGTAAATTTTGCTGCATATTTAAATTGTCTGATCTTAGAAACTAAGTAGGATCATAATATATCAGGAATACCAGAACTGTAGGCTGGACTTCTAGGTTAAAAGTCCTGGAAGAAAGTAATGGCAAACTACATCCTATCACTGCCAAATTTAAAACAAAAAACACCTTCACAGATATGTCCATGATGTCACTAGGAATTGAGATTGAGTAAAAGGAGTCTTGTGTATAGTAACCAATGACTGAGTTTCTGAAAATGCCTTCAGTGGTTGAAAGGGATCTCTGCCATAAATTCATTGGTAGGCCTGTTTGGGTGCAGGGTGGGTGAAAGGATTGATCACCCTAAGTTTTATTGTTAAGTGATATGTCCTCAGCCTCCCCAAGATTTGGGGGTTAGCTATGAATTTGCTCATTAGTTGGTCTAGGGCACAGGTCTGCAACCCGCGGCTCCGGAGCCACATGCGGCTCTTTCAGCCGTCTCCTGCGGCTCCCAGTCCTCTGCCATGTGCAGTCCAAAAAAAAAAGTGGGACTAAAAAAGTTCAACCAATCAATTCAAATATGCAGGGTAGGTGCACATCTCGCCTTGGCTCCACTCTTCAGTCAAACCCTGTTCTGCACATGCGCGCATGTACGCGCATGCACACACATTTTTTGCGGCTCCCAGTTTTTCCTTTTGTGAGGGAACCGGTTCCGAGTGGCTCTTTCACTGTTTCAGGTTGCTGACCCCTGGTCTAGGGGACCAACTTTCTCAGCCTCAAGACATTCTCTTAGTAGGAAGTGATATCATCTTGAGAAACCTATGTACTGTTTAATCATTCCTATGCTATTAATAATACAGACTTGCTTGTTGTCACCACACCAATAGCAAGAGGATACCAAGATTGTGGTGAATGCTCCAACACTGGAAGTTTTTAAGAGGAGACTGGACAGCCATTTGCCTGAAATGGTATAGGGTTTCCTGCCTGAGCAGGTGGTTGGACTAGATGACCTCCAAGGTCCCTTCCAACTAACATCCTCCTCCTCCTCCTCCTCCTCATTATTATTATTATTATTATTATTATTATTATTATTATTATTATTATTGTTGTTGTTGTTGTTGTTGTTGTTATGAGTTATTACTGTAGCAATGGTCAGTCTCCTCATCTGCTGTACAGAGTATAACAAAACTGGCATAATTTACGTTACTGGGGTTATAAGATAGCCATTGGAAAATACATCTGAAAGTAGTATATAGATGCTAGGATTATTATTAGGCAATAGCTGTTGCTGTTATAATTAATTTGTACATATACAAAAGAGGAAATATTTATTCCTGTTTTGTAATATTTGAAAGTAGAGATAAATATACTGGAGTAATGCAGTGGAAGTGACTGATAAGAGTTTGAAAAGAAAGGACTTCTTCACACAGTGCATAATTGATTGATCAGAATAGCTGTCTTAGCAAGGCCTTAGACACAGTCATCCACGATAGGTCTGCCCCAAAGCTCATGATTATGTTAATAAAACCTCTGCACGGCTGAATGTACTAATACCTCAGAATACCAATTGCTGGGAAGAAAACAAATGGGGAGGAACTGTTCAGTCTGTGATCTGCTTTTACAATATTTTTAAGAAAGTCACATTGGCAACTGCTGAAAATAGGGTGCTGGACTTGGGCTGTTTATCTGGTCTTTGCCTTACGTTTTCATAGTGTTTTGCATCATTTTCAATAGGAAAATATTTGAGGGTATCTTTGGGTAGCTTTTACTGTACCTTTAGATAAGTCTGTATGAAAGGGGGACTGAAGAGATCTTTAGTATGGGCAGATTCAGTGGGTCTTAAGTATGTTTAGATGTATCGCAACTGCTCTCCACAAGCCATCACAATTTTGTTGTAACTTAAGAATATGGAGAAAGGTATGTTAAAAGAGCTAAGATAACATTTAACAACATCCGCAAATGTTTGCATTGAAAATCAGATGCCTGTAAAGCTGCACAAACAAGACTGTTCCAGAGTAAAATATTTCATTTGTTCCTACGGTACTTGGAAGTGAGAAAGTATAGAAGCAAAGATACAAAAAGGGAATAACTGTTGGTTTTCCAAATGTCAGTATGAAAAGCTGTGCTGGATCATGTCCTTTAATGTACTGTAATACTAAATCTTGTTCTGACAAATCAGGCAGATATGCTGAAATCCAAATGCATTCAACAACCTTTGTCACACTGTTATCAATTTTTTATATTCTTGCACTTTTGACAACTCCATGGCATTTTTTTTTCACCACTTAACTTTTTTTTCACCAAATCTCTTTGTGTTTTTACAAGACTTTGCCTTTGGTGAAATATGCATTTGAAAAGACTGTGAAATGTTTTAGACTACAAAGTGCACAATGCAGTGAGTTACTACAAAACAAAAGGGGCATGAAATTAACTGCATATAAAAGGCTTAAGAGTACAATTTATGCATTGCATTTTCAATTCAAAACATACCAGCAAAAAATTCCCAGGTTTTCACTGAAGTAGACAAGTAATAAATACAAGTAGAAGCACAGACTGAACCAACTGGAATTTGAACACTTAGATGTAATTTATGCGGCAAACATTTATTTAGGATTCCATCTAATATCTGATGTCATGTTCAGAATCCCTGTTCCACAGTTTTTGTACTTGGCTGATGCTTCTTTACTATTTGCAAAACTAGCAGTAACAGATTGTATACTTGTGTTGTTTTATAAAGGTAACATGTAAAATACTTTCATGGATTTTTTCTAAGCTCTTTACTGGATATGTTTTCAAGGAGTAAAATAATACTTAAAAATAATACAGTAGTTTTTCACATATATTGATATTGGTTCATTGATATCGGTTTGCAGCTGGGCAGTGTCAAAATCAAATCAATAAATTCCGCAATTCCCAGTACCTTGCAAAGGGAATTATGATTGTGGAAAACCAGGAAAGTGCCATCTGGGGTAGGCTCTTCTTAACTTTGTGCAACATCAAAATCTACCTTTAACAATGGTTGTCATTCTTGTCACTGATCACAAACGTAATGCACATTCCTTTTTTTGTTTAAGCCTCAATTACCTTGCAATTAACTTTATGCAAAGATAACCTTTGAGCTTCCAGGTTTTCATTTTCTGCATACTTGTGGGTAGAATTATTATCAGAAAAGAGGTCAGGGTATGGTGGCAGCCAGTTTTCATGACATGCCAGTGAATTCTGTTTCTAAATGCCTCTTCAGTGAACTCTACTTGCTGCAGCAGTGGCTTCCAGGCCTTGGATTTTATCCATCTTGAAGAAGGACCTAGTGCAGCTGTGGATGGAAGGATGTGAGCTGCATGATCACTGAAGCAAACACATTGCCAGAAGGGGGCTAAAATGGCATATGTATGCATCTGGGGCCCAAAGCTGATCAACTTGTTTATGCAATAAAGGAAGCGGAATCAAATAAGTATCATGAAGCCTTCATAAAAGTTTATTCTCCATCTTTGGATTAATCAGATGGGCCTTTTACCCCTGATGTATCTGTGTGTTTCAACATCTAAGACTATATACGTAGCAAGCTAGTTGTCAATATACTAATAAAACTGTGGAAGCAGAACACAGGTGTTTGAAGCTTATATATTGTACAAGTCCATCTACTGCTACTGAGGTCCATTATTCAAAATTCAGCATTTAGCAGAAAACCTAAATGTTTTGTTGCATGCACTGCAAAGTGAACCATACATAGTCAGATCCACAAAATGCATAGAAAGGTGACAAAATCTGGTACAAAATCTGCTAAGTATCTATGGTCCTCCTGAAACCTCATGCATGTGGATGTCTCATACCTAATTCTGAGAACATTCACACAGAGAGAGAGTGGGGGAAGAGGAAACAGGGTCAAGTTTGACAGCCCAGTGCTCCCTCTGGCTGCTCTGGATGAAGAATGATTCTGGGCAGAGATCAACAAAATAGCTATTGAGTGGTTGGTTATTGGAAAGGAAGTTGACAAAAGAAATAGGAAGCCAGAATGTGTGTACGGGAGTTGTGGGTTTCGCCTGAGCCAAGGTTTGGAGCACTTCTGTTTCCGTTTCTCTCTTTCTCTCTCCTGGGCCTTTCACATCTATTGCTGCTTGCCTAATCAATGGGGGAGTGGCAGGTGATGCTATGAAGCCTTACTAGTATTGACCTGATACAAGATCTCATACCAGCCACTTCCTGGAGAAAATGTGTGGTGACCCTGTATTCTCAGAATGACAACTTTTGACCCAGTTAATGTGTTCATCTGCTTTGGAACCTCACCCAAAGAGATGTGGCTGAATGATTGTGTATGATGGGACAATAGCCAATATATCCAATTTTCTCTCTCTTGAGCATTCACAAACTGCATCCAGCAGCTGCAGAGAAGCTTTCTTACAGCTTTGGCTAAGTATATCTTTACTCCCACTTAATCACAGCAAAATAGTCCTAACCTGAAGAGGGCTTGAAGATTTGTAAGGTTAAGAAATATGTAATATTTCTTATTAAATTACAATTAATCAAAAAGCATGGAGAGAAAATATAGTAGCACTGAATAAAAAGGACACAGAATAATGGCACAAGACTAAATAGAATAATGTTTGTTTTATAGATTAGAAGTTGTTACTTTTTTGACTATCATCAATGTTCAGATAATATCCCACTCAGGTTTGTATAATATTTAACTAAGGGGCCAATCAATCCAATTGGTAAAAGACAATTCCATACATTCCATCTTCTTACACACCACTCAAAATTTCAGGAGACCAGTTGAACAAACTGCCTCTGTTCAGTCCATGCTTTTTATTGTCATGACTAAATATGGTGCAGTTTTCAGCCCCTAGACAGGTACTGGTAGAAAAGAGAATTAGGCAATACGCTGTCTTATTACCTTAGTAATTAAAGTTTTAGAATGACAAAAACTATACACACTAAGAATGTCATATCCAGGTATAGTTTATCCAGAGCTGTGGGCAGATATGGAGAAAGGTAATATAGCTATCACAAAAGCACATACTTGATGGAGAAAAATGCCTTCTGTACCAGTCATAACAGCTGTAGTACATTGTGCTAATAAAACTGGTTGTACACAAGACCTTGAGAAAGCATTTTTGGTCTCCTCTATATAACAGTATTTTCTGTCTGTAATATAATATATAGGGATGCAGTGGCTCAGTTGGTTAGGACGCTGAGCTTGTTGATCAGATGGTCGGCAGTTTGGCGGGTCGAATCCCGAGTGCCGCGTAACAGAGTGAGCGTTTCAGTTTGTAATAGTTCCTGCAGCTAGTATAAGCTACTGTAGAGTAGAAAATTGATAATGTGGGAACTTTTATGCTATATGTTTTAAATTTATAATTATGAATTTTATGTGCAATGAAAGTCAAATCTAAAGGGAAAAAACAAAAGATGTGAAAAAAGGAAAATAGAAACCAACATTATAAAATATATTGATTTCCAACTTTCATCTTTTCAATCATTAAATTCATAAATTTATAATTTCCCTTTTTTCTTCTTTTAGCAAAAAAAATCCATTAAAAATTCTATTTTTCTTTAAAGTGCTTGTTTTTCCCATGACCAAATAGATCAGTTTTACCATTTCTACCACTTTTACAAACCATTTATCCATTATGGGAATCTCAGTACTCTCATGCATATCTTGCTGGAACTTTTATGCTTCCTTAAGGGTATTATTTTGTTTCTCTGTATAGCTAGGGACACTATATACTAGGGACACGGTGACTCAGTGGGTTAGGACGCTGAGCCTGTCGATCAGAAGGTCGGCAGTTTGGCGGGTCGAATCCCAAGTGCCACATAACAGAGTGAGCGCCTGTTACTCGTCCCAGCTTCTGCCAACCTAGCAGTTCGAAAGCACGTAAAAATGCAAGTAGAAAAATAGGGACCACTCCGGTGGGAAGGTAACAGCGTTCCGTGCGCCTTTGGCGTCTAGTCATGCTGGCCACATGACCACGGAGACGTCCTCGGACAAGCGCTGGCTCTTCGGCTTTGAAACGGAGATGAGCACCGGCCCCTAGAGTTGGAAATGACTAGCACGCATGTGCGGGGGAACCTTTACCTTTAATATAATATGTGGGTCAGAGGTTCTAGATAAGCACTGTATATTCTATTTAAATAATTCATTTCTTCAAAATATGTTTCAGAGTATTAACCCCCCCCAACAATCTAAGCCGTGTTCATATTTTCAACAGGAGCCCCAACTGATGACTCTGTATTTCTGTATGGAGGACCAGAAGGGGTTGGTTGTTCTTCCCCTTGCTGAGATTCCTAATGATGCTGATGCCTTCCAAAGTATTTCAATCCTCCTGAGAAAAAAACAACACAATTGAGCTCAGCTTCTGAACCAGCACGGAAAGTGCATCTTTCTCCCTACTCACCAAACATTCCATTTCAGTGGGATTAGATACAATTAAAAGATCAGTCATCATCTGTGAAGTCTCAAATTCTTCTTTTGCATTTGTCCTGAATCAAACTGACAGTCTTTCTCTCTTTGACTAAAATACCATGCCCAGCTTGGCTTGTTCCTGTGTCACTTTCTATTTACTTTCACACTCTCTTGTCCTATTAACTTGGTTTTGGATGCTGGTTTAATTGCTTTCTTTGTGACTTCTATAAAGCTACATTATTTAGAAACCTTTTCTTGGCGTTATTCTGTGCCTCAAGCTCTCTTGTTTTAATCCATCAACATACATTTTCCTACATCTTATTAAACTAAGACAAAATGCCCACAAGCACACCAACACTTTGTCCTGCTCACTAAGGACTAGCATAAATGGTAGAAAAGTACATTGCCTAAAGGTTTTCTGTGAAGGAGAACCAGAACTAAGACTGATAGGAGGTGATAGTCTACCAGCTTCATCTGAATCCAGGCAGAAGTGCCATAAAACATGGATATACAGTACTGGAGAAAACTAGTAACACCCAGGATGTGGTTAAAACATGGAACTAAGTTTTCACAGAACCAGGTGAGTTTAACTCAGTCTTTTTCAGTCCAACTTTCTTCACAGGTTTAGTTGGGTGGGGTACTGTACTTAGGCATAAGTAGATGCTAAATAAAAATGCTAAATGCTACTAAAACCTATAACTGGAGAAAGGAATCTGAGTTAAAAGCAGCAATAATTGAAGAGCTCCAGCAAACTTTCTTTGAATCCAAATTCAGATGCAAATAGGATGATTTGAGGCTTACTTGAAATGCTGAACATTCACCCTTTTGTGGGCATAAAATTATATTGACATAAGACTTGTTCTTCTGCTACCAATCCTTATTTCTCTGCTATTACTTCTTGAAGCTTTCCCTCTACAGGAGGGGTCCCCAACTCCCAGTCCGTGGACCAGTACCAGGACCTGGCATGGCAGCAATTGGTCTACACAAACAAGCAAACATCCAGTGTTGGAGCATTCACAACTTCCGGATTGTTTAATTGTTCTAAATGATTAATTGTTCTGTCAGGAAATTTCTCCTTAGTTCTAGATTGCTTCACTCTGATCAGTTTCCATCCATTGTTTCTTGTCCTGCCTTCAGGTGCTTTGGAGAATAGCTTGACTCCCTCTTCTTTGCGGCAACCCCTGAGATATTGGAACGCTGCTATCATGTCACCCCTAGTCCTTCTCTTCATTAAAGTAGACAATTCCAGCAGCCGTTTTTCATATGTTTTAGCCTCCAGTCCCCTAACCATCTTTGTTTTTCTTCTCTGTACTCTTTCTAGAGTCTCAACATCTTTTTTTACATCGTGGTGACCAAAATTGGATGCAGTATTCCAAGTGTGGCCTTACCAAGGCATTGCAAAGTGATATTAACACTTCACATGATCTTGATTCTATCCCTCTGTTAATGCATCCTAGCACTGTGTTGGCTTTTTTGGCAGCTGAAGCACACTGCTGGCTCATATTTAAGTGATTGTCCACTAGGACTCTGAGATCTTTCTCACAGTTACTACAATTGAGCAAGGTACCACCTATAGTCCTTACTATACCCGTGCATTTGATTTTTCTTGCCTAAATGTAGAACCTTACTTTTTTTACCACTGAATTTCATTTTGTTAGACAGCGTCCAATGTTCAAGTCTGTCAAGATCCTTCTGTATCTTAAGCCTATCTTCTGGAGTGTTGGCTTTTACTGCCAGTTTGGTGTCGTCTGCAAATTTGATGAGTTCACCATCTATCCCCTCATTCAAATAATTGATGAAGATGTTGAAGAGCACTGGGCCCAGAATAAAGAATGCAATAAGATTTGTCTGGCATGATCTGTTTTTGACAAATCCATGTTGGTTTTTGGTAAATGACCTTGTTTGCTTCTAGGTGTTCACTTGATTGTTTGTTGCTTGATTATCTTTTCCAGAGTCTTCCCAGGTATTGAGGTCAGGCAGATAGGACTGTAGTTTCCTGGATCCATTTTTCCCCCCTTTTTAAAGATGGGAACTACATCAGCTCTTTTCCAGTTCTCCAGTCCTTCCAGTCCCCAGTGTTCCAGGATCTTTGAAAGATATAGTTCAGTGGTTCTGAGATCACACTTGCCAGTTCCTTCAGAATCTTGGGAGTATCATCCATCTGGTCCTAGTGATTTGAACTCATCTAGGGTGGACAGGTGCTCACTTATCATTTTCTTGCCTATCTTAACTTGTGTTTCTAATCTTTTTTTTTACAGTACTGTTTTTGATAGGTTGGACTGTTTTTTCCCTTTGTGTAAAGACGGATGCAAAAAACAAGTTAAGTAGTTCTGCTTTCTCCCTGTTGCTTATCACCTTCTTGCCACTTTTTCCCACTAATGGACCAATCATTTCCTTAACTTTTTTCTTTTTTTACATGTTGAAAGAAGCTGTTTTTTGTTAGTTTTGACTTTTCTTGCAAGCCTTAGTTCATTTTGAGCCTTAGCTTTCCTCACTTCATCTTTGCAGGCTCTGACTATTTGCTGATATTTTGCCTTAGTTATATGCCCCTCTTTCCACTTTTTATACTTGTCGTTTTTGTCTTTCAATTTATCAGAGAGTTCTTTATGCAGCCATGCTGGTTTCTTTTGAGAGCTGTTATTTTTCGTCTTCATTGGTATTGTGCTAGACTGGGCTTTTATAGTCTAACTTTTCAACATTTCTCAAGCTTCTTGAGTTGTTTTCTCCTTGAGGATTCTCATCCATGGAATCCTTCCTAAGCTCTAAATTTATTGAAATTAGCTCTCTTAAATTCCAGGACTCTAGTTTGACTATGTTCTATTGCTTGTGCTTGCATAATGTTGAATTCCAATTACATGATCACTCCCCCCCAAGGTTCCTGTGGCTTGAACACCTATCATTTCATGTCTGTTAGTGAGAATTAAGTCCAATATGGCTGATCCCCTAGTTCCCTTGTCTACCTTTTGGGAGACAAAGTTGTCTGATAGGTTTGTCAGGAATCTGTTTGATCATCCACTGGGTGCAGAATGTCTCCCAGTTGATGTCAGGGTAATTAAAGTCCCCCATTTTACTATTGTGATGTGCTTCCTACATACCTTAGTTAACTGACTAGCAAAATGTTCATCTATTTCCTCTGGTTGGTTGGATGGCCTATAATATACACCCATGGCAATGTCATTTTCCTCCCTTTTATATTGACCCAAATGCATTAAACCGTAATCCACATAGCCAGCAGCCCATTGGGATCATGAGACCTATGGTCCACAGTCTCTGATGGAAGTGAAGAGGTAGCTGTTCTGAAGCCCTAAGGATAACTGTCAGTGCCAATGAGCCAGGAAAATCCAAGCTTATGCATTTTCCATCAAGCTGAGCTCTTTACAAGGGTTAAATTATCCAATCTCTTCCTTCATCTTACTCAAGGATTTCCTGGCAGCTTTAGCCTACCAGCAAATTTCCCAGAGGCTGGTTCTTCATTGTCCACCTTGAAAAGATTCGGAAGAGCAAAAACTGTGGGGTGAGAAACAGGTGCGAAATGTCTTGCAGTGTGGAGAATAAGCAAACGGAACGCCTTCTTCTAAACACGGAAATACTGTAATTGCCAGGCAGGAAAGCTGCTAGTAGCATCTTGCTTCAGTGCCCCATCGCAATGAAAACATGTGTGCTGCCACCACATGGCTGTTTTGGGAAATTATACATTATGCTAATGGGCCAGTTAATCCCTCCCTCTTTGTGATGTATCTCCCCTCTTTCTAAGCTAACTTCCTCCTTCTTGTTGGCTGTGTGCCTGATATCCTCCATAACCGGCAGACGTGATAACAGCAGACATGTGCTCCAGATTCACGTGCAGACGCTGGGAGTTATTACCATCTTCTGACCTTGGAATACTGTACAATATCTCCTAACTCACCTTATCATGCTGTAATCTACGCTACATGCAAATAAAGGTATTTCTGGATGATCAAGGTATTTCATGAATTCAGCTATCTGGAAAAGGGCTGTTAACAGTGATAACAAGAGATTAATCACAATACAGCAGTCTTGATTCAGAATAGTCAGAAGATGGTAATAACTCCCAGCGTCTGCACGTGAATCTGGAGTGATACGGGGACCACCTAAGCTGGGCCTTGAGGAGCGACAGATCTCGCTCCAGCCTCCCAGAACGGCATCTCGATCGCGGCTTTTCGTCCTGCAACCGTGTCAGGAGCACCACTTAGCTGAGGCCTCCTCCTTTCCTTCTCCTTCTCTCTCCTGACATTGCGCTCCGCCCTCCGCATAACTTGGGACTTTTAGGAATGTCCTAAAGGAAGGTAAGAGAAAAAGGGACCTCATATTAATGAGGAAGCTGCAGGAAGGGGCAGGCCCATCTGGGTAGGTCGGTGCTGTGATGCATAGAGGCAGCTCAGGACCTCCCGCTTTACTTCTGGGGCCTGCGGAAAGCGGGATCCAAGAGGGCAAAGAATTTTGGCATTCCCGGAGCTACCATCTTAGGGCCTAGTTTGATTCTTCCCACACCTACAGAACTTCCAAATTTAATTATGCAGAGGATTGGGACTGCACCTACCTGTCTAAAAACTGAATGGAAGGGAAACAAATTTGGTAAGGTGAATAAAACTGGCAGAAAGAGGGAAGATGAAAATGGGCCACATCTGACTTGGGATTGTGGAGGGGGAAAAAATCCAGAACAAATGTAATAGGAACTACTAGATCAGTTGCCAACTGTTCCATTCTATGCTTGTTTCTATCTCAGAGCATATGCTGCGCACAACCTTTCACTTCCCAAGGCCCATTACTTGTAGACGCAGTGTATCTTAGCCTGTAAGTTAGGAATCCACTTTCTCTTTCCCTTTTTGGAAATCTTTCCCTTTTGACCTACATTAAAGAATTAGAAATATCAGCTCCAGTTCTGCTGCTATCCTGTGCCTGTAGATTGAAACCATATTTACTCCAAAGCAATTTTCTTTTTTTAATTTAAGCTTTCTATGCCATTTCCAAAACTGGTTTAGTACAACATAAGACAGGAACAAACATTTACAAATAAAGCTGCAGAACAGTGCAGTCTTTTAAATACCTTTAATCTGGCTAATTTATAGCACAGAATCCTACTTTATTTAGCCATGGATAAATCATAATTAGCTAGATTTAATCAAGGGACAGCAAGCCAACATTGTGGCTTAACACAATGACAATACTCTGCAGTCAGTCTTTATGGAATAAAGGTTTTATAACATCAGGTCAGACATATATGATTTAAAGAAGAAGGTTACAAAAAAAGCAGAGCTCAGAAAAACTCAGAACTCAGGTGGTTTCTGGTGGAGGTGAGCAATGAGGGATAACAGAATAAATTCCATTATTTCATTTCATTAATTACATTTCCTGCATTTTCCCCAGCATCTCAAGGCAGCTTACCGGTATATAGGGGACCAAATTAAGAATTGTACACAGTATGTAAGAGTCAGCTTGGTGTAGCAGTTAGGCGTCAGAAGAGGGGGTCATGTTATTCACCAGAGCACCAGAGGGCAAGACAAGAAACAATGGTTGGAAGCTGATCAAAGAGAGAAGCAACCTGGAATTAAGGAGAAACCTCTTGACAGTGAGGACAATTAACCAGTGGAACAGCTTGCCTCCAGAAATTGTGGGCGCTCCATCACAAGATTTTTAAGAAGAGTTTAAACAGTCACTTGTCTGAGACTGTATAGGTTCTCCTGCTTAAGCAGGGGGCTGGACTAGAAGACCTCCAAGATCCCTTCCTGATTCTATTCTATTCTATTCTATTCTATTCTATTCTATTCTATTCTATTCTATTCTATTCTATTCTATTCTATTCTATTCTATTCTAATCAGGTTAGAAACTGGGAAACCATTGATAAACTTCACTGGCTGCACATCAATTTGAACCTTGGTCTCCGCAGCCTACTCAATAACTCAATCATTATACCTCCCTAATTTCTAACTCCCTACAAATTATACTGCATATAGCAACTATGGCACATCTAATAAACCTCTATGTCTACCAAGCAATTCTATACCATAAATGTTTACTCAGAAGTAAAGATTGAATTAACTTGCTATCCCATATGTGTGTAAATACAGTATTTCCCAATTTATAAACAGCCCGTCCTACTGCTGAAGCACTCAACACTAATCAGAAATAAGATATTTTGGCTAGTTGATCATGGAATTAGGTTTCAAGCACCCTCCCTGGAAGCTAAAGAAGGGCTACTTAGCAACAATAAAACTGGATAAATAAGTGAATAAAATAACAATTAATTGATGCTCATTTTAGGAAGATATGTATCTTGCTCTAGGATCAGGCCTTTTGAAAAACATCCACTGAACTGTGGTTCACCTTAAGCTTCAGCCTATCACAGTATTAGAGTCTCCTGCATTCAGTACATGTCAAAGACGGCATCATATCTGGATTATTTTTGAGAAGGAGACACTGGAGGCTTCTCTTGACTTTTGCCCAGATCTGAGGCAATGGGAGATGGATCATTGTTCTGCCTGCCTAGCCATTTCTATCAGCATTTCAATAGCATTTGGACACTGTTGTTGTCTCCTAAGCCTTGTCTCACCCTTACTTCTATACACAGACCATTGCAGGAATGGCCAATCAGTTGGGATCAACATGTGCACGTGAGTGAGGACGTGTCAAATCAAGGAAGGCAAGCAGCCAGAAAAACCAACTCCAGTGTCAGGCTGAGAGACCTGGCAGCTGCTTGGAGGGATGGTCAGGCAGAAAAGCATAGAATCGCAGCTGAGAACCTGCAGGTAAAATTAAACTTCAGCAGAATCTTAACGTGAACCCAGCTGTCACTTTTGGCTTAGCCAAAGAAGGAGCCCTGATCTTGACAAGCATCTTGAGGAGGTATGTTTGCAGTGCATCTTGGGAAAGCCATGTTTTAGTGTCTGGGTTTGTAGAAAACAAACAATGTAGCAATGGACAAGCAAGCTTTCTGATTTGAGAAGCAAAGCATGTAAAAAAAATGGCCCGGAAGTAGAGTGAAAGAGGCAATGTCTGCATTGGCTGATGGCTAAATGCTCCACCCAATTAAAATATCTTGGTTACTGGCACATCTGGACCTCATTTTAATTTAGTTGGACCTCCTTCCCCCCTCTCCTTATGGCCCACAAATCTGCTAAGTGTAGGTGATGTTTAGCCACACTTGTTTAGATAGCTTCTTCCTTCTCCAGCTTCCTAAATCTGACAATAATATTGATATTGGCGGTATCCTGTCTAATCTTCCCCCTGCGGGAAACCAAGGACAAGATTGTGGAAGACTGGAATCTTTTGATTTTCAGCAGGCTTCTCTCCCCCACCCTTCCTAGCCCCAAATGTGAGACATCTGAAGGAGGAAATCAGGGACTGTAAAAGAAGTGTAAGTAGATCTGAAAGGCCCTTCCAGCTCACAGTCTGTCATTCTCAGGGAGCCATTCACTGAGTTTTCACCAACTTAGGTAATATGACAGATAGCTGAGATGTTTCTTGTAAGGGTGGCCTTTTCTTCTGGGCTGTATTCTGTAGCTGGAGAGAGTGAGGAGGGCAATATGGATTGAAAGAAGAACTGTTGCTGGTCATGTGACTCAGAGTCAACTGGATGGAATAGCAATCTTGAGACAAAAAAAAAGTAAATTTTAGCTACTCATCAGTGGCTAAAATTAAAGGGGATTTGATTTGTTTGGAAAAAGAAATTTGTATTTTACAGAGAGATATCTTAATACACCTAAAGCAAGCTTCAGTTTGAGATTTACAGGAAGACTGCCTGTTTCAGCGTTCTTTAAGCTTGAGCACTTGAGATGGGATCTTACCAACTTCACAGTGACATGACATTGACAGTGCTTGCTGTAGACAGATAATACAAATTACTGAGACCGGGGAGGGGTGTATGTCAGGCTGAGGAAATCAGCACTGCTAATTTTTGAATTGTAGCAAGAATTGAAATAGTACAATAGGATTTACCGGTAGTTAAAACATACTGGATTATATTTACAGCTCTATGAATCTCAGAACTGTGCATCTCCTTGAAACAGCGTGCTTAATTTTTTGCTGGTTGATGACCAATCTTTCTTCTAACCAAGTCTCCAAATATGTAGCAGAGACTTTTTACTGGCTAAAATCTAGAGCCTGGAATAGCTAAAAATATTTATTTTAAAGGGTGGCACATGTTAAAACGCAGTGTGGATATCCTTCAGAACAGTGACTTTGAGAATCTCTTAAAGGTTAAAGCATAAAGTTGTACAAACAAACGATTGAGATCATCCTCAATCAAAATATGTTGTGATCAAAAGTCAGGACAATTTTCTGCTTGTACACTTGAAAGTATACTTTATGTGCAGTGAGAATTCCTTTCATGAATGTATATAAATTAATATAACCCAGTCAGGAATTATCCAGGTTAATTGAACTGTAGCCCTCTTCATCCTCAACTACAAGGCTATCTAAATAATCCTGTTAGCTAGGAACAACAAGAGGTGTAGTCCAGGCTATCTGGACAGTTTTGAGTTAGAGAAAGGATACAGACTGAGCTGTGCGTTCTTCTACTTTTTGAATATGAACCATTATCTTTTAGCCTGGAAAAATTCAGTCAAATGGCCCTGTAAGGCTATAAATCAAGTCAAATAATCCAAGGACAATTCTCAGTGAACTTAGTGGAATTTTATTTTGTTTCTGAATAAATGTAGACACAGCATTGAAGACATTGACTAAAAATTAAAGATCCATGGATTCCCCACACACACACCAGTTTCCTCATTCACAGGAAACTGACTGATGCAGCCAGTCAGTTGTAGTATTAACTTCTTGCAAAAGTAATCCCTCAGATACAGTATATTGTCAGATTTCTTCTTCTAGAATAGATCTTTTGATGATTTGGTGAGTACTCTATGTTCCTAAGCCATCCAGAACACATTTGGCTTTTCCACCCTAAAGGAAGAAAATGGAGTCCTGCAACTATGCAAACCCTTAGACATTGGGTGTACAAGTAGTCCTCAACGTACGACCATAATTGACCCCAAAATTTATGTTGCTAAATGAGGCAGTTAAGTGAGTTTTGCCCCATTTTACAACCTTTCTTGCCATACTTGTTAAGTGAATCACTGTGGTTGTTAAGTTAGTAACATGGTTGTTAAGTGAATCTGGCTTCCCCATTGACTTTGCTTGTCAGAAAGTAGCAAAAGGTAAATCATGTGATCCTGGGACACTGTAACCATCATAAATATGAATCACTTGCCAAGCATTCAAATTTTGATCATGTGACCATGGGGATGCTGCAACGGTCATGTGAAAAATGGTCATAAGTCACTTTTTTCAGCAATGTTGTAACTGAATGGTCACTAAATGAGTTGTTGTAAGTTGAGGACTACCATTATTGCATGCCACACTTACTAAACTCAAAGCTCTATGTTAGTTTGACCTAACCATATGATCTAGGTTCACATAACTTGCTGAGCTAAATACTTGACTGGCAACTGTATTGTTCCAGCATATTGAAGAATTAAGTTCTCAATCTCAGTTTTTAACAAGTAGACAAATAATTTTCTGTACTAGGGCTTTCAGATCTGAGTGGCATAAATCCAGACAGACACTAGCAAATTCTTTAGTAAATGTTTAAAACCAGCTGTTCTGCTATTGAGGGAATTATCTTGATTTTGATTTATAATAGCTTATTGAACAAACGATTATTGGGGTTTTGCCACATACAGGTGAAACTCGAAAAATTAGAATATCGTGCAAAAGTTCATTTATTTCAGTAATGCAACTTAAAAGGGGAAACTAATATATGAGATAGACTCATTACATGCAAAGCAAGATAGTTCAAACCGTGATTTGTCATAATTGTGATGATTATAGCGTACAGCTCATGAAAACCCCAAATCCACAATCTCAGAAAATTAGAATATTGTGAAAAGGTGCAATATTCTAGGCTCAAAGTGTCCCACTCTAATCAGTAATTAAGCCATAACACCTGCAAAGGGTTCCTGAGCCTTTAAATGGTCTCTCAGTCTGGTTCAGTAGGAATCACAATCATGGGGAAGACTGCTGACCTGACAGTTGTGCAGAAAACCATCATTGACACCCATAAGGAGGGAAAGCCTCAAAAGGTAATTACAAAAGAAGTTGGCTGTTCCCAAAGTGCTGTATCAAAGCACATTAATAGAAAGTTATGTGGAAGGGAAAAGTGTGGAAGAAAAAGGTGCACAAGCAGCAGGGATGACCGCAGCCTGGAGAGGATTGTCAGGAAAAGGCCATTCAAAAGTGTTGGGGACTTTCACAAGGAGTGGACTGAGGCTGGAGTCAGTACATCAAGAGCCACCACACACAGACGGATCCTGGACATGGGCTTCAAATGTCGTATTCCTCTTGTCAAGCCGCTCCTGAACAACAAACAGCGTCAGAAGCGTCTTACCTGGGCTAAAGAAAAACAGACCTGGTCTGTTGCTCAGTGGTCCAAAGTCCTCTTTTCTGATGGGAGCAACTTTTGCATCTCATTTGGAAACCAAGGACCCAGAGTCTGGAGGAAGAATGGAGAGGCACACATGGCAAGATGCTTGAAGTCCAGTGTGAAGTTTCCACAGTCTGTGTTGATTTGGGGAGCCATGCTGGTGTTGGTCCATTGTGCTTCATTAAGTCCAGGGTCAACGCAGCTGTCTACCAGGAGATTTTGGAGCACTTCATGCTTCCTTCTGCAGACGAGCTTTATGGGGATGCTGACTTCATTTTCCAGCAGGACTTGGCACCTGCCCACACTACCAAAAGCACCAGAACCTGGTTCAATGACGGTGGGATTACTGTGCTTGATTGGCTAGCAAAATCGCCTGACCTGAACCCCATAGAGAATCTATGGGGCATTGCCAAGAGAAAGATGAGAGACATGAGACCGAACAATGGAGAAGAGCTGAAGGCCGCTATTGAAGCATCTTGGTCTTTCATAACACCTCAGCAGTGCCACAGGCTGATAGCTTCTATGCCACGCCGCATTGAGGCAGTAATTGCTGCAAAAGGGGCCCAAACCAAGTACTGAGTACATATGCATGCTTATACTTTTCAGAGGTCCGATATTGTTCTATGTACACTCCTTTTTTATTGATTGCATGTAATATTCTAATTTTCTGATATTGTGGATTTGGGGTTTTCATGAGCTGTACGCCATAATCATCACAATTATGACAAATCACGGCTTGAACTATCTTGCTTTGCATGTAATGAGTCTATCTCATATATTAGTTTCCCCTTTTAAGTTGCATTACTGAAATAAATGAACTTTTGAACGATATTCTAATTTTCCGAGTTTCACCTGTACAAAGGTGCTAAAAATGATGTCAAAGTTTAACATATGGATGGCATCTGAGCATTATGTTCAATGTAACCTGACACATTTAAAGTTTTCTTTGGCAAGAGTTTTAATTGTTCCTTTTAAAACACACATGTAGAAACACACACATGTACAGTGTGTAAGCAATTATTGTTTTGTTTAATATAATAAACCAGGAGTGTCAAACTGCCAGCCCGTGTGCTGGATGCATCACGCGGAAGCCATGAATGACTGGGGGCGGGGGGGAAGGACTCTCCTCCTCCTCCTCCTCCTCCTCCTCCTCCTCCTCCTCCTCCTCCTCCTCCTCCTCCTCCTCATGGCCTGACTGTTTGGCTCCTGCTTGGGACCAGAGCTTCTATTCCATGCAGTTCTCCTAACTGTGAGGGCATTTTCACACAGGAAGCAGTCTTTTTCCCCTCCTGTGAAAAGGGGCCTGGGGTTGTTTGACCATATCACAGCAGAAGGTCATCCCTGAAGGTATCTTCAGAGCAATATAAAATTACAGGTCCAGAAGCATATCTGAAACAAAAGTAAGAGGGACAACTCATTCCTTCACACCACTCCCCTGACGTGGCAAGGGTGACCAAACTGCATCTGGACCAGCAGTTCGATGTAGGTGCAGGGTGCTGTCAATAGCCCAAATATGTCAGAATTAAGGAGCCAAACAGATGTGCTTCACAATAAGGTACCCCAGATAGTGCAAGCTTGAAGCTGACGAGGCAGATTCTTTCATTGGCATCATTACAAGTTAATGAGTGTTGTGTACAATCAGCTGAGCTACTTGAAGCCTTCCAAAACCTTGTGGATGAGTATCTGAGGAGGCCTTTGAATCTAGGCCAGTTCCTTACTCTTTTTCACTACTGCTGGACAGGTTGGCCTTAGTTTGCTTTAAGTAACAATGCTTTGCAGGTAAGGAAAACTTTATTTAGGGACTTTATTTAGTTCCATCACATAATCAAATGTCGTAACTTTCTGTTGCTAAGTGAAAAATTTCTTAAGTGAGTTTTGCCCCTTTTTATGACCTTTCTTGCCATAATTGTTAAGTGAATCACTGCAGTTGTTAAGTTAGTAACACGATTGTTAAGTGTATCTGGTTTCCCTATTGACTTCGCTTGTGAGAAAGTTGTTAAAAGGAATCACATGACCTTGGGATGTAAATATGATGCCAAGCACCTGAATTTTGATCACATGACCACAAAGATGCTGCAACGGTCATAAGTGTGAAAAATGATCCTAAGTCACTTTTTTTCAGTGCCGCTGTAACTTCAGTCACCAAATGAACTGTTGTAAGTCGAGGACTAGTTATTTTCCTATAACAAAGCAGGCAGAAACATACAGTGCTTATACATAGCAATTTTCATTTTCTTCATTAAACACTCATTCTTCACAATAAATCATATGTATCCGCATATATTAATATTTCTTCATCCATTTCCCCATCTTTAATAGTTATTCCATTCCATTCAGGTACACATGTTAATCTTGCTCCAACTCTCCTGACCTTCCACAAGAGCCTAAACACCTGGGGCTGCCAGCTGGCTTGAGGCGCCAAAGGAGAGACTTCTCTTGGGGGTGATTGATAGATTAATATCAAATCCCACTCCCCTGCTTATCCTACTCCTTCTCTCCTCATCTTTTAGCTGTTGCATTTTGTATGTTTATACTTTTACTGTATTTTATGTATACAGTTTTATTTTTAATATTGTAAACTGCCCAGAATTACCCTGTGATAAGATGGTGGCCAATAAATTTGATCAATAAATAAAATAAAAATCTATTTGTTCTGTGTTTTTAACCATTTACAGTTGCAAGAAAAAGTATGTGAATCCTTTGGGATTACGTGGAGTTTTGCATGAATTGGCCATAAAATGCGCTCTAAACGTCATGTAAGTCACAACAGTAAGAAAACACAGTCTGCTTAAAATAATACTACACAAACATTAGCTGAAACAGTTTTGTGAAGAGGAGTGGTCCAAAATTACTCCAGTTCATTGTGCAGGTCTGATCTGCAACTACAGGAAACGTTTGGTTGAGGTTATTGCTGCCAAAGGAGGGTAAACCAGTTATTAAGTCCAAAGGTTCACATACTTTTTCCACCCTGCACTGTGAATGTTTCCATCTTATGTTCAATTAAAACATGACAACAGCTAATGTTTGTGTAGTATTATTTTAAGCAGACTGTGTTTTTCTATTGTTGTGACTTACATGACGTTTAGAGCGCATTTTATGGCCAATTCATGCAAAACTCCACGTAATCCCAAAGGGTTCACATACTTTTTCTTGCAACTGTATGTGTAACTTGTAGATTCAGGCAGCTATATCCGTAACAAAACAATTCTTTAGTTTTCAGTATATTCATTTTTTGAACCACTATTGGCAACAATGGGGCATAATTTACATACAAAGGTATATTTAGATATATGTCTCCAACAAACACTCTTCTAACATCCACAGCAAACATTCCTGATACATCTAGCTTTGAACATGTTAAACAACCAAGGGAACATCACACATAATTGTCATTTACTCTGCTCAATGTTTAGCATTCAATTAAGCATTCCATTTATTCTCAGAATGAATTATTTCCACATAAATTATCACATTCAGGAACCACCTTTCAACTCCATATAGATATAACATTTTCCATAGATTTTTCTATTGTTATTGTTGTTCATTGTCACATCTTTCAACCTTTCAATCAGAATTCTGCCAAGTTCCTTCCCAGGAACACTTAAGATGTTATTGCCCCTGCATCCACTTTTACTGTCTTTCTTTTTATAGGGGAAAAGTGATGGCATTCTTCCATTTCCATTCTTCCCATTTCAATCAGTTCCCACAAAAGTCTTTATTTCTCTCAAAATCATTGTGCATTTTCTTAACCATTTCATGCTCTTTTTGATGATTATCTTTGCAACACTTTTTCTCTTTATACACATTATACAACATCTTTTTTTTGTATCAATCATACTCTTAGATCGGGGTCCCCAACCTTTCTGGGTTGGCTGCCCGCAGCAGGGAGGTTGGAGTTGCCTTTACATGTGCGAGCATGCCATGATGCTAGCATGAGTGTGTGTGTGTGGGGGGGTGCGAGTGCACACACAATGGCTAACAGCCCACACTCGCGGATCACAGGTTGGTGACCCTGTCTTAGATGATAACCAAGTCATACATTATAGTATAATGTTTTGCTCTTTCTTGTAATTATTCCTATACCTTCATTTCTGCACAAGGTCAAAGCACTTTAACCAGATCAGTTACACATCCTTCCCTCTTGTCTTAGTTTCACTGACAAGATACCTATTTTCTCTCTTTCTTTCGTATCATTTGTTAATTCATGCTTTTTACCATTTACTTCTTTTACAGCGTTACTCAATAGGATGAGTGAAATGGGTGTATAAGTAGGGGTGAAGCAGACTCAAATCTACTCATGATTTAGACCAGCCAGGACTGAGTATCTAAGGAAATCCTAAACATAACACATCATTTACACATTACTTCTTAAATGAAATCTCAAATCTAAAAGGAAATGGCAGTAATTACTATGATGTTATCTCAGATGGGAAAATATATCCTTATCATATATACGTAACACGTCTTCTCAGGATAACTCAAATAAATTCCATTTCATATAGGTATTATTGTATGGATATGAATAAGTGATGGAAAAGAGGATATAGGATGAAAAATGGTGTGGAATAGATATAAATTATAGGTTAAAATAATGAGGGATTTATATGGAATAGGAATTTTGAATTTTTTTTCTTTTATAGCTGTTTCTTGAACTGCTGAAGAATTTACAGGATACAGCTCTTTATCATATTGTACATATTACACAGAAAAATACACTAAGTTTATATAGAGAGAAGTCTGTATTCCTAAGGTATGCAGTTAGCGGTTGATATCAGACACAGAGAGCCAGTTTGGTCTAGTGCAGGGGTCGGCAACCTAAAAAAGAAAAAGAGCCACTGGGAACCGGTTCCATCACAAATTAAAAAAAGAGGGAGCCGCGTGCGTGTGTCCATGCACGCGCATGCGCAAAAAGGTTTTTTGCGCATGCGCGGACGCACGCGGCTGCCATTTTTTTAAAAATGAGATGGAACCGGTTCCCGGTTGCCCGACGGCGACGGCCCGTCTGCAAAGCTGCCGCTTTCGGCAGCTTTGCAGACGGGCCGTGGCAGCTTCCTCAAAGAGCGGCGCCCCTGCCCATTCCGAGAGGTGCGCGCGCACCTCTCCGAACGACCGGAGGTGCGCGCGTACCTCCGCGCGAATGGGCAGCGGTGCCGCTCTTTGAGGAAGCTGCCGCGGCCCGTCTCAGCTTCCTCAAAAAGAGAGGCGCCCCTGCCCATTCCGAGAGGTGCGCGCGCACCTCTCCGAACGACCGGAGTTGCGCGCGCACCTCCCCAAACCGGCAGCTTCCTCAAAGAGCGGCACCGCTGCCCCTTCGCGCGGAGGTACGCGCGCACCTCCCCAAAGGTTTGGGGAGGTGCGCGCGCAACTCCGGTCGTTCGGAGAGGTGCGCGCGCACCTCTCGGAATGGGCAGGGGCGCCGCTCTTTGAGGAAGCTGCCGCGGCCCGTCTGCTAAGCTGCCGCTTTCGGCAGCTTCACAGACGGGCCGCGGCAGCTTCCTGAAAGAGCGGCACCGCTGCCCATTCGCGCGGAGGTACGCGCGCACCTCTCCAAAGGTTTGGGGAGGTGCGCGCGCACCTCCGCCCATTCGGGGAGGTGCGCGTGCACCTTTCCAAACGGGCGGTGCCACTCTCCATTTGGAGAGGTGCGCGCGCACCACTGCCCGTTGGAAGAGGTGCGCGCGCACCGGGCGGCTGGGAGCCGCAAGAGACGGCTCAAAGAGCCGCATGCGGCTCCGGAGCCGCAGGTTGCCGACCTGTGGTCTAGTGGTTAAGACACCACGCTAGAAACCAGGGGACTGTGAACTCTAGTTCTATCTTAGGCATAAAAACCAGTCACACTCTCCAAGCCCAATCCACCTGTTGTGGGGAAAATAGGAGGAGGATGGATTATTACTTATATTCACAGCCTTGAGTTATTTATAAAAAGTGGATTGAAAATAAATATTTAAAGAAATATTGTACAATTAGATCTAAATAAAGTGAGAGAGCCAATTTGATGTAGTAGTTAAGACATCAGGCTAGAAACCAGGGGATGTGAATTCTAGTCTTGCCTTGAGTATAAAGCCAGTTGAGTGACCTTGGGCCAGTCCCTGTCTCTCAGCTCTAGGAAACAGGAATAGCAAGCTACTTCCCAGGTCTTGCCAAAAAAAACCCCAAAACCCAGCAGGGACTAGTCCAGGCACTTGCCAGGAGTCAAAAATTGACTGACCCCCCCCCCCCCGAATAAAAATAAATAATGTGAAGGAAACCTTATGATTTGAGCTTGAACACAGGAATTATGTGTACATTAGCAATCAATAAAAGTTGACTATTAGAATTAAGCCCCTTCATGGATTACTGCCTTGTCGTGGCGAAGGGGCTTGCGTAATTCAATGAAGCTATGAGCTATGCCGTGCAGGGCCACCCAAGACGGAAAGGTCATAGCAGAGAGTTCTGACAAAATGTGATCCACTGGAGAAGGAAATGGCAACCCACTCCAGTATCTTTGCCATGAAAACCCTATGGACAGTACCAAAAGGCAAAACGATATGACGCTGGAAGATGAGCCCCTCAGGTCGGAAGGCGTCCAATATGCTACTGGGGAAGAGCAGAGGGCTAGTACTAGTAGCGCCAGAAAGAATGAAGCGACTGGGCCAAAGCCGAAAGGACGCTCAGCTGTGGATATGTCTGGTGGTGAAAGGAAAGTCCGATGCTGTAAAGATTTTTTCTCCATAGGAACCTGGAATGTAAGATCCATGAATCAAGGAAAGCTGGACGTGGTCAAACAAGAGATGACAAGACTGAACATCGACATCTTAGGTATCAGCGAACTAAAATGGACAGGAATGGGTGAATTTAATTCAGATGACCATCAGGTATACTACTGCGGGCAAGAATCCCTCAGAAGAAATGGAGTAGCCTTCATAGTCAATAAAAAAATAGGAAAAGCAATACTGGGATACAATCCTCAAAATGACACAATGATCTCAGTTCGAATCCAAGGCAAACCATTCAATATCACAGTAGTCCAAGTCTATGCCCCAACCACCGGTGCTGAAGAGGATGAAATTGACCGGTTCTATGAAGCCCTACAGGACCTTATAGAACTAACACCCAAAAATGATGTCCTTATCATCATGGGGGATTGGAATGCTAAAGTAGGAAGCCAAAAGATAACTGGAATAACAGGCAAGTTTGGCCTTGGAGTACAAAATGAAGCAGGGCACAGGCTGATAGAATTTTGTCAAGAGAATACGATGGTCATAGCAAACACTCTTTTCCAACAACCCAAGAGATGGCTTTACACATGGACATCACCAGACGGTCAACACAGAAATCAGATTGACTATGTGCTCTGCAGCCAAAGATGGAGAAGCTCTATACAGTCAGTAAAAACAACACCAGGAGCTGACTGTGGCTCAGACCATGAGCTTCTTGTTGCAAAGTTTAGGCTTAAATTAAAGAAAGTAGGGAAAAGCGCTAGGCCAGTCAGGTATGAATTAAATCATATCCCTGTTGAATATACAGTAGAGGTGACAAATAGATTTAAGGAATTAGATCTGATAGACAGAGTGCCTGAAGAACTATGGACAGAGGTTCGCGACATTGTACAACAGGTAGCAACCAAAACCATCCCAAAGAAAAAGAAATGCAAGAAAGCAAAATGGCTGTCTGAGGAAGCTTTGCAAATAGCTGAAGAAAGGAGGGAAGTGAAAGACAAGGGAGAAAAAGAAAGATATGCCCAATTAAATGCAGAATTCCAAAGAATAGCTAGAAGAGATAAGAATGCCTTCTTAAATGAACAATGCAAAGAAATAGAAGAAAACAACAGAATAGGGAGGACCAGAGATCTTTTCAAGAAAATTGGAGAGATGAAAGGAACGTTTCATGCAAAAATGGGCATGATAAAGGACCAAAATGGCAGGGACCTAACAGAGGCAGAAGAGATTAAGAAGAGGTGGCAAAATTACACAGAAGAACTATACAAGAACGAGCTTAACGTCCCTGATAATCACAATGAGGTGGTCACTGACCTCGAGCCAGACATCCTAGAATGTGAAGTGAAGTGGGCCTTAGAAAAGCTGAGCAACAACAAAGCTAGTGGAGGTGACAGTATTCCAGCTGAGCTATTCAAAATCTTAAAAGACGATGCAGTAAAAGTGCTACACTCAATTTGCCAGCAAATTTGGAAAACTCAACAGTGGCCACAGGAGTGGAAAAGATCAGTTTACATTCCAATTCCAAAGAAAGGCAGTGCTAAAGAATGTTCAAACTATCGCACCATTGCACTCATTTCTCATGCTAGTAAAGTTATGCTTAAAATCCTACAAGCTAGACTCCAGCAGTATGTGGATCGAGAACTACCAGAAGTACAGGCAGGATTTCGAAGAGGCAGAGGAACTAGAGATCAAATTGCTAACATACGCTGGATCATGGAGAAAGCTAGAGAGTTCCAGAAAAACATCTACTTCTGCTTCATTGACTATGCTAAAGCCTTTGATTGTGTGGATCATAACAAACTCTGGCAAGTCCTTAAAGAGATGGGCATACCAGACCATCTTATTTGTCTCTTGAGAAATCTATATGCGGGCCAAGAAGCAACAGTGAGAACTGGACACGGAACCACTGATTGGTTCAAAATTGGGAAAGGAGTCCGGCAAGGCTGTATACTGTCGCCTTGCCTATTTAACTTATATGCAGAGCACATCATGAGAAAGGCAGGGCTAGATGAATCAAAAGTTGGAATTAAGATTGCCGGAAGAAACATCAACAACCTAAGATATGCAGATGATACCACTCTAATGGCAGAAAGTGAAGAAGAGCTAAAGAGCCTCTTGTTGTGGGTGAAGAAGGAGAGTGCAAAACTTGGGTTGAAACTAAACATTAAGAAAACCAAGATCATGGCATCTGGCCCTCTCAATTCCTGGCAAATAGATGGAGAAGAAATGGAGGTAGTGACAGATTTTATTTTCCTGGGCTCCAAGATCACTGCAGATGGGGACTGTAGCCAAGAAATTAAAAGACGCTTGCTCCTTGGGAGGAAAGCCATGGCAAATCTAGACAGCACACTAAAAAGCAGAGACATCACCCTGCCAACAAAAGTGCGTATAGTCAAGGCTATGGTCTTCCCAGTTGCAATGTATGGCAGTGAAAGCTGGACCATAAGAAAGGCTGAGCGCCAAAGAATTGAAGCCTTTGAACTATGGTGCTGGAGAAGACTCCTGCGAGTTCCTTGGACTGCAAGGCGATCAAACCGGTCAGTCCTAGAGGAGATCAACCCTGACTGCTCTTTAGAAGGCCAGATCCTGAAGCTAAAACTCAAATACTTTGGCCACCTAATGAGAAGGAAGGACTCACTGGAGAAGAGCCTCATGCTGGGAAAGATTGAGGGCAATAGAAGAAGGGGACGACAGAGAATGAGGTGGCTGGATGGAGTCACTGAAGCAGTAGGTGTGAGCTTAGATGGACTCCAGAAGATGGTAGAGGACAGGAAGGCCTGGAGGAACATTGTCCATAGGGTCGCGATGGGTCGGACACGACTTCGCAACTAACAACAACAACATTAGAATTAAGACTGTCACCCAAGTTCCTAAGTATTTCCTTTTTCTTTTTGCACTGGGTTAGGGTTTGGTTTCCTATCATAGAAATGTGAAAAGATCAAAATAAAACAGGTAACAGATGAGCTGGCATTTTCTATGCCAGTCAACTGCTTTAAAATGGGCTATTGCAGAAGCAGTGGGTTTTAAGAATTCCACATAATTCTGTCTCCTGATTCAAACACAAGTGGCGCGACATTCAAGCACTGTGACCCTGTGAAGCCCTTGCAACTTAGCACTCATTTACCTCGTCAAGTCGGAAATAAAAACTAAAAAAACTGCCTTCCGGGATAACAAAGGAGGGGGCATGCAACGTTCCTATTTTGCTCTAACCCTTGTGGTTGAAGGTTAGTTTATTTGATTGTTTATTTTAGCAGAGGACTATTACTCCTGTCCGGGCTCAAAACGGAAAGTGAACCGAAGAATCGTATTTTTATTTTTATTTTTTAATCCGACGCACAGGCGCGTCTTGCATCTGTTGAACTCCTAATTCCTTTTAAGGCAGATGTGCCTGACTACGTACGTCCCTTTAAACGTCCATCGGCCGATTTCTCGGGCGAAGGAAACCTTTTGAAACGTAGCCCAGGACGGGAAGAGCCATCTGTGTTCCGTGCGTGAGAGGGTTTGTGTTGGTTTCGCTTCGTTCCGGAGTCCTGCAATCGGCAGGCTCGTCCTGCTTCTCGCGGGTGCTTAATTGCGGGGGGCCAAGAGCCTCGACAGCTGTCAAGCAAGCAAGGAAGTGAACTAAGCCCTATGATTTGATCCTAAACAGATGAATCCTCTCTCAGAGCTTTCCCCAGTCTCCACTTTACAGGTCAATGCGAAGCTATCAGGTGGCTGAGTCGGTCCTGCCTCCCGCCGGCTTGGTGACATTACTGCTGCTTATCGCTGCTGCTAGCGTAGATCTTGCTCGCTCGAGCGAGGTCGCCGAACGGAGAAAGGAGGCTACGCATGCGCCGCGGTACCTCTGACTCCCGTAATTCCGTGCGCCGCGTCCTTTTCTATTATTCAGTCCCGATTTAAAGGTGGAAAAATGGAAAGTCCTGGCCGGGTTGAGATTCTCACTGCCGGCTTTGCAGCCATCTGGAAAAACAAGGGGACCCAAAGAGATGGCCCAACCAGTGGCGTAGTGTGGGGGGTGCAGGGGGGGGCCGGCCGCACCGGGTGCAACATCTGGGGGGTGCATTAGATGCATTTTACTTTAATTACATCAGTATTTTCATAACAAACAATACATGTGCTTAGGGGTTAAGGGTTTCTTTAATCTAGTGGAAGAGACTTGAGTGCTAAAATCCACGGGTTAGGGGGTGCAAATTACTTGCCCTGGGTGCTGACAAGCCACGCTACGCCACTGGGCCAACATCAGCAGGATTTGGGGAATAGCCATAGCACTTCTTAGACTTATGTATCGCTTCACAGTGCTATTCAGCCCTTTCTAAGCAGTTTACAGAATCAGCATATTGTCCCCAACAATCTGGGTCCTCATTTTTATTGACCTGAGAAGGATGGAAGGCTGAGTCAACCTTGAGCCAGTCTGGATTGAAGGAATCGAACTGCTGGCAGTGAGAGCAGAGTTAGCCTGCAATACTACATTTTAACCATTGTGCCACCACAGGAAGGTGGGAGTTAGAGCAGAGAAATGCCGGGAGGGGGCGGGGCTGCATTCCCACGTAAATTATGCATAGTCCACTTTACAGATAATCCTTGACGCAATTGAGCCCCAAATTTCCTCCGTTAAACAAGGCAATTATTAAGTGAATTTTGTCCCATTTTTTAAATCTTTCTTGCCACAGTTGTTAAGCAAATCACGGCAGCTGTTAAATGAATCATGGAGTCATTAAGCGAATCTTGCTTTCCCCATTATCTTTGCATGTCGGAAGTTACAAATGATAATCATATGACCTCAGGACAGTGCAACTGTCATAAATATCTGGCAGCTGCCAAGTCAGTGGTGGGATTCAGTTGGTTCGCACCACTTCAGCAGAACCGGTAGCTAATTTTTTGTTGCCCAGGCCCAGAGTGGACTTCCGGAAGCGGCATCCACATAGAGAACTGGTTGTTCACATATTTGAATCCCATCACTGATGGATGACACACCCATTCTATTTTAATGGGATAGATCCTCCCCATATTAACAGGTATAAAACAAGTATGGCTTCCTACTTTTTATATTTGCTATGCTATTATATTTGGTGTGATTATTGATTATGGAGTTTTTGCTCAATAATGTAGGTAATTTGTTTGCGGGTGGTGTGTGTGTATGTGTATATTTCTTAAGCTGGATGGAGATATACTTCAAATTGCAATCAAAGATAAATTTATGAAATTGTGGCACTTTCATAAGTACTGACAAACCACTTGTCATAACAGGAGCAAAATAAAAAATAAATAATTGCATATTCTGTGGATAATAGGGGATAGCATATAAAATATATAGGAATAATAATGATAAAGGGTGGATAACCATTGCAGAAATGCAGTTATGTACCTTTATAAGCATCTTTTAATTTAGAATGGTATTAAATACATAGCAATATCATTCAATATCATATTAGGAACAATAGCAATGACTATTCTTCCAGAATGGTTATTTCCTTTTCAAACGTTGCTAAAAGTAATGCCCGTTTACTGGTTTATTAGAGCACAAGAAATCATTGTCTTTCATGCCTACGTCAAGCTAGAATTAAGCAAGATGTCCAATATAAACACAAAAAAGGTAGATCTATGAATATGAACTATGAGCTTGTATTTGGATACAGTTCCACTGAGACAATTCAGATGAGAATTTCTAAAAATGGTAAGAAATTAATAAGAAATGAAGTCAATTCTAATGCATATTTAGAAGTGCCCTTAGAAGTTTGGATAAGATAGAAACAATAGCCAATCTGATTCCTTTCTTCCTATTTCTTGACTATGTACTATTCAAGTATGAAGAGAAATCTGCTCAATTGAAGGAATGGAAAGACAGAGGATTTTATTGAGTTAGTGACCTAATTATAAAGAATCAGCCTGTCACCACTGAATATATATGGCTGCAGGATGAAAACAAGCCCTAACCTGCTTCCAAATAAAGGGGGAATTATTCTTTCTAAATATAGGTCATAGAAGTTAAGTTCACTGGAAGTATTTGAGAAGTGGTAAACAGTAAAGGGCTTACCATTTAAAGGAATCTTTTTAATATCATTTTTTTAAAGTACAAGTTTGGGAAGAAGATTTAGATTTTGAACTTGATGAAACTCGGTGAAACTTTGTGATATAATGTCTTTTAAATCCATTTCAAAATTACATTGCACTAATCACAACCTTATTAAATTGTATTGACAAGGCTGTGAATAAATTGACATGTATTTTCAACTTCTGTGGTAATAACCAATGAGGCAAAGCTTTTGATCAAAAGGTTTCCATGTATCAGAGAAAATTGTACACATTCATCTTATAAAAAGAATCATGCAGTACAGTAACATAGTTTTCTTCATTTTTTTTTATTGAAAAGTTTTAACATACAATTTTTCCCTTAGAAAATCCCCCCTCCCCCACCCTTCTCCCTCCCCCCCTTCCTCTCCCCCCTCCCCCCCTCCCCCCCCCGACTTCCCAGAGCTAAATACAAGGTATATAAAAAAATAATAATCATAAACAACCATATACTAACAACCATAAACTCTAAAATCTATCACTCTCTAGCTTATATAGGATAAAACAAACCTTAGTAATATTAAATATATATATAAAAAAACTAATATAGAAAAAAAAACAAAGAAAGAAGACTTATTCAAATATAAAACTTCTTAACCCTATACTTATTCTGGATAAACTCAAGCCATTCTCTCCCTTCCATAATATAGCGTTCCTGCAAATAATCTTTCAATTAGGCCGAAATCTTCGCCATTTCAACCAGGTCGGAAACCTTTAAAGTCCACTCTTCTATGGTCGGCAGTTCCTCTTTCCAGTACTAACCTATCAAAAGTCTTGCTGCCGTAATTAAATTCAACATCAACTTAGTATGTTCCACCAGACTTTTATCCAAAAAGCCTTAACCTTTTTACAAGTCCACCATATATGAAAATATATTACGTCTTCATCACCGCACCTCCAACATTTAGGCTAATAATTCAGATACATACTTAGCTTTTTAAAATCTAAATACCATCTATAAAACATTTTGTAAAAATTCTCTCTTAGATTTCAAACTTGTTTAAATTTTACATTCCTAGTTTTCTTCATTTTATACAGTAAGGAAAAAGTTGCAAAAATAATTAATTCAATCTCTTGTTAGTAGCCAGATGTGTAAATGGGCAACTCTGGAGGCTGAAAACACAGTTGCCATTAGATTAATGATATTGTAAAATGTGGGAAATCCCACTATAAAGAATAAGTAATATTTGGATTGTATTTATTAATTATACTGTATTGATAAAATGTTTTTGTCAGAGTGTACTGTTAGGACAGAAACTTGCTATTTTAGACAAATATTGATGTTATCTTATTTTCTTTAGTTATTCTAATTTGTTTTCCTTAATAATGCCCTGTCAAAATATAACATATAGCTGTTTTCTTCTCTATTTGAATTTTGTTTGTATTCAGTTCGGCTGCTGGATTTTTTTCCTAGAAAATGTTTTGTAATTCATGTCTAGATATTGCACTTCATAAAAATAGATTTATCAATCACCTGTCTGTCATAAAGAAAATATTAATCAAGATCAAATATGTCTCCGTAGTTGGGTAAAAGACTACCAGAAAATTCAAAGGCTCTAAGCTAGGCTCAGACATCAGAAAATATCATAAAAGCAAAGAATTTTTGTACTGTTGCCAAGAATATAACATGGACATCCTGAGGAATGACTTCAACTAGAAGAAGACATCAGTTGTTATGAATGGCTTGGCGTAAGAATGAGACAAGTAGTGGGAAAGGATGCATATTTTGCCAGAGAAGAAGGGAAAAGTTGTAGCTAGTAGAATCTGGATGAAGTAAGATTGGGATGTTAAATTTTTGTGGACTGACCTGCCCCTTGCCTGGTATTTCAAGAATCTCAGGCCAAAAGAGAGAATAGCTAGTACCTATTTGTGTAAGGAGTTTTAGGAGGTGAAATGGTTACCATAAACACCTGAAAGCTTAAAGTACCCATTTGCCACTTAAATCACCCATTCAAACACAAAACATGGGCTACATTTTTGTTCCTATCCCCTTGGAAGGCTATAAAACAGATGCCATATTTTTGTATCCCTGAAATAAAGCATGCATCCTTTCCCTCTCTCCACTGCTACCCCACAAAGATCAGGATAACAAACATATTACACGATTAGAAACTGCAGAAGTGAATTGTATTTTCTTCCTTTCAGTGCTTCCAAGAATGCAAAACAACAACAACAACTGCAACAATACTAGCTTTACAGAATGGTAAAGCTGAACAAAACTTGGTCTGGGATGTTCAATACATAAAGACTTACATGCTTGCACAGGAAAAAATAAATATCACCACCACTCCCAAACCAAGTTTTTTTTATTGTTCCACATCTATAGATAGAATCTTGCCAAACAGAAGCATTCTATGTCAAGAATATACTCTGAGAACTATTAGGGAGAGACTGTCTTCACCCCTTCTCTCACACAAGCTATCTGAACTGAGCCTCTTATTCCTCTTGAATGCTCCCCTCCCTCCTAGGAATCCAGCCCACAACATTCCATCACAATAACAGACAGCAAGACATGCAAATCTATATTTCATTAGTTTCAGATGTGGCAACTGCTATGTGCCCATGGAAAGGTGGTGATTATTATGCAGGAAGCTCTGCATGCAACCAGAGATACTGTTCTGCAGATAATCAAATATGAGTCCTTGTTACTGAGCCGGGGTATTAAGGATAACTGTGATGGCTGCTATTGTACTGTCATCCCCAGAACTCCATCCTTGCCTGAGCTGCTAAGCTATCTAGATTGATGTTGGATTTCCTAGGGTTTTATGATAGAGGAGAAGGAGTCAGAGATAACTCTTGAGCTCATGGTTACCATGACAAGCACAGGCTTATCATTATGGGAGTAATAGCTTTGAAGTGTCAATACCTCTCGGGGCTTATCACATCCAGATTGTCATCCAGCAAACTATTTAAGTCAACCCAAATCTTTGTTTGGGAAAGTTGGGGCAGAAGATCAGTTACAAGTCCACAGTGATGTATTTGCAAGACATCAGGAGGATAAAATCATTTACAGTTGTTCAGAGTTGGATGGTGGTTTAGTAAATCCTGAGCTCAGTACAAAACAATTGGGATACAGCTAAGGCAATGATGAGAGGGGTAGCGAGGGCATATATGGTATATAAAAACAAGGGGAAAAGACAACAACGGGAAAGATTAGAAGAGGAATATAAGAGCTTAGAAGTTACACTCCAACAAGATCCACAAAAAGAGAATATCAAGCAATCTATGGATCTGATTAAACACAAACTTAACATTCTAGACAAAGAGAAATTAGCACAACAATTGAGAAACACGAAACAAAATTTTTTTGAAAATGCAAATAAACCGGGCCGGTGGCTCGCATATACGGTAAATTGGGAAAACAAAAGGGGAAAAACTGGATTCACGAACTACAAGATGAGGAAGGGAGAATATTCCACCAGGAGGAAAAAAAAAAAATTATAGCCCAGGAATTTTATGAACGTTTATACAAAGAAGATAGTCAGGCAAGTGTGGAGAAAATGGAGGAATATTTTCAAAGAGCCAAACTACCTAAGGTCACAGAAGATACCAGAAATATGTTAAACGAGGAAATTCGACTATCTGAGGTGATAAAAGCTATTAATGCACAAAAGAATAATAAAGCATCGGGACCCGACGGTCTTCCATCAGAAATTTATAAAGAATTACAAAATACCCTAGCTCAACCCCTAGTGGAGGTATTTAACGCAGTATTAGAAGGCGCAAGGACGCCTAAATCTTGGCTAGAGGCAAACATAACCCTTATCCCGAAGGATAACACAGACCATACATTAATCCAAAATTACAGACCCATATCACTTCTTAACTCGGACTACAAGATATTTACATCAATTGTAGCGGAACGATTGAAACGATTTCTGAATGATTTCATACACGCAGATCAAAATGGTTTTCTCGCTAAGAGACACACTAAGCACAACATTAGAATAATATTAGATACATTGGAGTACTATGAATTACATAGCGAACAACAGATGGCATTACTTTTCTTAGACGCCCAAAAGGCATTTGACAATGTTAAATGGTCTTTTTTGTGCCAACAGCTTAGCTTTATGAATATGGGTGAAAAATTTATAAATATAATTAGGGCAATTTATGACAATCAGGAAGCAAAAATAATTATTAATGGGGAAGCATCTAGCAAGTTTCAAATTCAAAAGGGAACACGGCAAGGCTGCCCCTTATCACCATTGCTGTTTATATTGACTCTTGAAGTATTAACGAGAACTATAAGAAACGACCCAAAGATAAAAGGATTAACCATTAAAAAGGAAACCTTTAAATTGCAAGCTTTCGCGGACGATTTGGTTTTTATTATGGAGGATCCATGTCAGACGGGACCAAAGCTATTGGAAGAATTATCTAAATATGGTGAGGTTGCCGGACTGCGAATAAATAGAAATAAGACCAAGATGATTGTTAAAAATATGACCAATAAACAAAAAGGTAATTTGGCCGGAATCATGGATATAGAAATAGTCAAGAAAATAAAATATCTAGGGATTAACATTACGGCTAGATGCACTTCACTCAAAAAGGATAATTATGATAATGTAGTGAACCAAATAAAAGGTGATCTGGAAAGATGGGGAAACCTAAAACTCTCATTATTGGGAAGAATCGCTGTCATTAAGATGAATATTCTGCCTAAAATCCTGTTTCTGTTTCAGAATATCCCAATTCAACTCGACTCTAAATTTTTTCGAAATTTGGATAAATTATCACTAAATTTTATTTGGCAGGGGAAAAAACCAAGAATTAAATTGAAATATTTACAAGACACGAAGGAAAATGGGGGTTTTGGATTGCCAGACTGGGAATTATATTACCACGCCGCGGCCCTGAGCTGGATTAGAGAATGGGTAATCTTGAGAAATAGAAGACTATTAACTTTAGAGGGTCACGATTTGCAATATGGCTGGCATGCTTTCCTATGGACGGAGAAACAAGGTCTTTTCTCGCATTTTCAAAGACACCGGATCAGGCAAGCGCTACTCAATACTTGGAAAAAAATTAGATCTCACAATTACACCAAAATACCGGTCTGGCTATCCACCCTTGAAGCGATAGTTTACCCAAATCTGTTTGACTTGGGTAACATAATCTCATACAAGGATATTCTGAATGAGGAGGGGGAATTGAAACTTAGGAATGAACTAGAATTACAAGGTATAAAACTCGATTGGTGGGCCTACTTACAAATCCAATCGAGATTTAGGAAGGATAAAAATGAATGGGGGATATATACCTCTGAAACAGCATTGGACAAAATATTATTGGGACCGGACTCTAAACAAATAAGGAATTTTTATAAATTACTTTTGGGATATAAGCTGTTTGAAGAGCAAGTGAAAGACCCCATGTTGACCTGGGCTAACAATTTAGGACATAACATCGACCTAGATACTTGGCAAACAATTTGGGATAGGAATAAAAGGATAACACTGGCCTCATCGTATAAAGAAAATTTATTTAAAATGTTTTACCGATGGCATCTTCCCCCAGCCCGCTTAGCAAAAATGTACACAACAGCATCTCCCAAATGTTGGAAGTGTTCTGAAGAGATAGGCACATACTTCCACACGTGGTGGTCTTGCAGTAAAACACAAAAATTCTGGAGAATGATTTGGATTTGGCTGAAAGAAATATTGAAACAAGATCTGGAGTTTAGTCCAGAACTTTTCTTGTTGGGAATCACGAAAGAGAAATATCCTAAAGATGTGCTATACTTAACAATCCATATTATCACAGCAGCTAGAATATCATTTGCGCAAAAATGGAAAAAGAATGAGATCCCAGGACAAAAAGAGGTTATTAGGAAAATTTGGGATTGCGCTGAAATGGACAAATTAACTTTGGAATTAAAGAATAAAGATCAATCAGACTATTATAGAATTTGGAACAAATTGTATCTTTGGATGGATAAAAAGAAAGGTCTTTATTAGGTTTTTTACAGACTAGCTTACTGTTTTAAATATTGTGGTATTTCACCGATTTGTAATCTAAGTGTATTTAAGTGTATTTTTGATGTACATATATACATGTATATATATATATTTAAACATCGTAGACAAAAAGGTTTGTCAGCTCGCTGGTACTGTGTCCAATGTTTTTAAATAATAAATTTAATAAAAAATTTAAAAAAAAAAAATATGAGTCCTTGTTACTGAGCCGGGGTATTAAGGATAACTGTGATGGCTGCTATTGTACTGTCATCCCCAGAACTCCATCCTTGCCTGAGCTGCTAAGCTATCTAGATTGATGTTGGATTTCCTAGGGTTTTATGATAGAGGAGAAGGAGTCAGAGATAACTCTTGAGCTCATGGTTACCATGACAAGCACAGGCTTATCATTATGGGAGTAATAGCTTTGAAGTGTCAATACCTCTCGGGGCTTATCACATCCAGATTGTCATCCAGCAAACTATTTAAGTCAACCCAAATCTTTGTTTGGGAAAGTTGGGGCAGAAGATCAGTTACAAGTCCACAGTGATGTATTTGCAAGACATCAGGAGGATAAAATCATTTACAGTTGTTCAGAGTTGGATGGTGGTTTAGTAAATCCTGAGCTATCTGGGACTTCAGTTGTTTCACCTGAAATAAAAGAGGCAAGGATTAGTGAAGCAACGAAACATTTATAAGAACATTTGTGAATTAAATAAAGGGAATAGAAATGTCTGGGTTCTTGAAAATAATGAACATCTCAGCAGGTAATATACTGGGTGTTCTTGGCTACTCCTAAACAGCTCAGATGAGGTTAACTTAGATCTGAGAGCAAGGAAATCCCAGGGCTGAAAGACAGGGAAGTTAAAAAATGAGTAGAAGGCAATGGCGAAACAATTCGGCATAGCTATCAAAAAAACCCCAACACTAATATATTCATGTAGTCATCAGTTTGATTTGATTTGAGGCTGCTCTTTTTTAAAGGAGAAAACCTTTCATTTTAGGATTAATGTAGCTAACGCTATGGCTGGATATTTTATTTATATTGAGAAAAAGTGAAATGAATGATCGTATTCAGTGAGTATGTTTTACAGGGCACATGCCAACATTTAGAATAAAGAATAATGATAAAGCGATAGCGCACGTAACGTCCAATTTCAGCGGATAAGCAAAAAGTGGGCTAATTTATCATTTCCGCAAGCGGAACTTATCTGCCGCGGAACTGAACGGCTAAGCAAGCAGCGAGCCGCCGGACGAAGAGAGGAAGAGCACAGAGCAGGGAGTGAGGTCGCCGCTCGTATGGGTGCTGCTGTTTTTGCAGACCCCTTCCTGCTGCTAAAGCTGTTCCTGTTCCTGTTCCTGGAAGGTGGGGGTGGGGGGAAGAAGAAGAAGAAGAAGAAGAGGAGGGAAAAGAAAGGTTTGCCCTGGCTACCGGCAAGCAGGAAAGAAAAAGCGTTGCCACCTTGACTCCTCTACATGGCAGGGAATTTCTGGCAGAGTTCGCATTAGTGAGTTGCCTTTGCAGTCTGAAGGTTCTGGGGAGGGAGGGAGGGAGGGAAGGAAGGAAAAGATGGTGCGGAATGCAGGCGCACGGGCCGGGCAGATGCGGGGAGTTATAAGAGGCTTTCCCTGTAAGGGGTTTTCTCAGTGCAGAGGCTGGGATGGGATGTTGCTGTCTGCCTGGGAGAGAGATGTCTGTGCAGGTTGAACTTTCAAAATAATTATGTATGGCTGCGTTATTATTTAGAACATGGGTTATATAGGTGGAAGAGTCAGGATCAGAAAAAGGAAAGAAGGCGAGGTTGTCAGAATACAAGTGAATTTGAGGGCTAATCCACATGGAGCCCCATTTCCATCTGTCCTGTGTGCCATCGTTCACTCCCTAGAGCAGTGTTTTTCAACCTTTTTTGGGCAAAGGCACACTTGTTTCATGAAAAAAATCACGAGGCACTCCACCATTAGAAAATGTTAAAAAATTTAACTCTGTGCCTATATTGACTATATATAAAGTAATTCTCTTGAATAGGAATCAAATAAACACAAAGAAAGTATTTTATAATTACGTTTCAATTTTTCCCACGGCACACCAGGCAACATCTCGCGGCACACTAGTGTGCTGCGGAACAGTGGTTGAAAAACACTGCCCTAGAGACTAAAATGGACAATGTGAAATTTGAGCGGGCCACGAACAAGAAGTATATATCGGAGGTGGTGACCCTTTGAGAGCTGTATGCAACAAAATTTCATTTTGATGTATGCCGATTGGTGTACATTCAAAGTGACAATAAAGTTATCATTATCATTATAAAGTTATTATTTCCAACACGATCACTTTTATCCTTTTATCTATTCTAAGAAAAACAATTGGACAAAGTGTGTGACTGTACGTGTAAAAGCTGAGGTGTTTTTTTTTTCCCCAGCTTGAACGTATTCACGTTGAACGTTTTGTGATACTTACTTATAAAGCGACAGCTCCTGTAAGGGCAAGTACTTTGACAAAGTACAAATATATACCACATGCTGCATTAGTACGGGTTTGCTGTAGAATCTCCAATTACTACCCCAAGGTTTTTGCCTTACTAGAAATACTGATTTCCCCTTCATTGTAGCAGTGTGATTCAGATAATCACAGTTCCCTGCTTTTAGATACTATCTTTTAACTTTTGTTTTGTTCTTATAACTTTTGTACAAAGCTAAGATTTATTAAATTCATATGGAAGCAGATAAAATGAAAAACAAGTATTCTGATTACACTGAGTTTATCATGAGGAAAGTACTGGGATGCGTATGCCTCTTTCCAAAATAGTTTACCCTTATTTAAATATTTTTGCACAAATGAATATTGTTCTAATTCACACACAGAGTGCATTATGTTAAGGTGACTAAATTGTAATACTGTATTATGAAAGTGAAGAATGGCATGAATAATCACATTGAATGATTCTGGTTCAAATATTTTTGATGCAGTGCTATTTCTGAGTAACATAATTTAGAATCCTGCCATGGAGGGAAAAATCTTTAGTGGTATTTGCTATAACTGCAAACTTCTCTTTTTATTCCTTTTGCTGCTTGAGTGTAATTTACAGCCACTATCTCTAAAGAAACCAAGATTCATGGAGAACATCTGAAAGTGTTCTATCTAAATATAATTCAAATATGTCACTTGAATGCTGGCTTTTTATTCAGAAATCAGACTTTTCTGTACTAGGAAGCCCAATACCTAGGATGAATAATATATATTCCTATATTATATAAATGTAATAATAAAAGGTATACAGCCATATAACTCAAAATCATAGTATTACAGAAATGCTATTTGTAAAAGAGAAAGTGGGGTTAAATGTTTATACAACATTTGTATGCAATTTGCGGAGATGGGCAGTTAAGAAATATGAAATATAAATAAAATAGAACATTTAGATCTAAAATTCATGAGACAATTTAAAATAATTATTGTTACGTATTAGTCTTATAAACTGCCTTTACTTCAAGAGGTCAACAATTTATACAGGTTTCTCATTTCATTTAATCTCTACAATAAGTATCCTTGATGATTTGCAAGTGAATGTGTGGATGTATGCAAATAGTTCAAAGTCATCCTGTGCTTGAGGGTGTACCTGAACTCTACTTGTACATCTATTACACCACCCTAGTTAAATACAATAACAAATCATTAGAAAAGGGCAAAATTATTAGAACAAATTATCATCCAAGTTTTCAGGTGCTTCACTATTGACAAGAGATCGATTATAATCTTTGGATTATAGAAGGTCTCATATAAAATATTTTTTAGTTTGAAATGATTGTCAAAGTCTGATGGTAGTTTCTTATTTGTCAGAAGTTTCTTTCTGGCCTGTTCTGGAGCTCTCAAATTCTGGTGGCAGTGAACAGTGGGGAAATACAAGCAGCATGGGAAGAAAGAAATTACTTCCGAATACTTTTGACTGAATATTCAGGAGACTATGTATCTTTGACATCAGGCCATATAACAAAGGATAAAAAAGTGTTTTCTTTTTTCCTGTGTTTATAATAGATACAGTCTGTTACAAATATCTAAAAGTGGTCTTTCTTTCTTTCTTTCTTTCTTTCTTTCTTTCTTTCTTTCTTTCTTTCTTTCTTTCTTTGCTGTAGCTTACAATGGATTTTGGATAAACAAGATCTGCTGAAGGAACGCCAAAAAGACTTAAAATTTTTAACAGAAGAAGAATATTGGAAACTACAGATATTTTTTACAAATGGTAAAAATGCTATCAATGAATCATTGCTATACTCTCTGTGTGTGAGAAAGTTGGGGGAATGAGCGAGATGGTCTTTATTTTTTAAAATACAATGATTTATTATTGATTTTTAGAAGAAGCACACTCTGCCAAGCATGCTCCCATTAGACTCTTACGTGGTTTAAATATAACATTGGTCAACATTTTTTAGATATTTTACTTTTGGAACATTATGATTCTAAACCATATGTGGATCCATTCATTTATAGGCCTTTCCCCTCTTTTTGTGGAACAGGTTTTAAGTGGCTTGTAATGGTGTTACACCTAACATTTATTCTAAGCTTTTGGTATCCTTTCTCAAAATGACAGGAAATCAAAATGGCAGTTGAGGAGGTTTTTGGAAAAGCAAAGTAAATTTCTAAAATGATAACTAATTTTGGTAGTTCTTTTGTACTGAAACTTCAACAAGTCATTACTTTCCAGTCAGAGCCAATAGCAAAGATCGATAAATACAAGCCTGCATTTTAATACAGTACTTGGGTGTCATTGAAAATTTATTCTAGGTAAATATAAGCTTCATGTGCAGGGAAGCTTTGGCTTTAATTTGTTTTAGAAGAGTGGAAATCATGCTTAAATATTTAAAACCATTAAAACAGAATATATTTTGGCTCATTCTAATAGCTGAAGTACAGCTTTTATATCTATAAATACAAGTACTAAGATTCTATAAAACGTGATGTTTTAAGTGCATAATTACAGCTCAAAGAATCTGTAAATTTGTGTTATTACTACTTAAACAATCTTGCATTGATCAAGTAATGCACGTACATACTTATTTCCTTACAGGGAGTATGGCAGTAATATTTTAGAATATGCATATATATTTACAATTGGACTTTTCATAATGTGTCTGAATAGTCAAAGTTACTTGTTACAGTCAGAATCAGTATCCTCTGTGTTGGAGCTGGCAAGGTGAGATGGGGGAAATAACATTAATAGTTACTTTCTTAAAATTAAGAAATAGTTATTTTGTATTTAAAACAGCTCATTTTGTGGAATCTTGGAAATTATTAAAAAAGTAAGCAAGGAAAAAGTACTGATAGATGGACAATGCTGTTAGAATTCTGTTGCCCAAGCATTGTATTGGCTCTGAATATCTGTACTTCGAATAAAATCCCTGCCTCCACCGATCATTTCAGATTTATCACAGTTAAAAAATTTTTTTTAGCTAACTACCTTGTGTACAAGGATTTGCTTGGCTGTCAAGCTTGAAAATGAGCATTGATGTGTGAATTATCTTGGCAGTGGCAGGATTATGATAAAACATTGCCATGTTCAAATTACAAATGGATGGATGGATTCTGGAAAAATATCAAGTAACCATCTTTTGTTTTGTCATTCTGTGCCTCTGCCTCTGCTTGGTATTTTGGATGGATGCTTCCAACATGCTTGGAATGTATCCTTTGCTCGGAAAGCCAAATGAGCTACCTGTACAGCTGACACCATGGTGGCTTTCTAGCCAACTGGCAGATAGTGTTAGTGATGGAGCAGCTGAATTTTTTTTCTCTAATCTACCTTCCCCCGGCACCCTATTCCCTTTTCATAGATGAAATATGTCATACTTCAAGCACCTGCTGCGTTTGCCAACTCCATAACTGGGCTGATATTGGCAGCTTAAGTCATTGGACAAATTAAATACCTCTTTTGCAAAATATTATTTAGAGGCTGCATATGATAGTTGAAAACCAAAGGCTTTGAATTTCACACAGAATAAATTTCCTAAGTTTCTGAATGAGAGTGAGTTGAGAATTGCATGAAGTTGCAGATAATAGAATAAATTAATTTCTGTAGGTGCAGATTAAACCTCAATATGCCTTGCATCTGTTTTGTCATTTTTGGAGAAGTTGAATAATGCATCAGAATTATTTATTTATTTATTTTTATTTTATTTTATCTAGGAGGGCTGGAAATAAATGTCATCTGCCTGAATTTAAACAAGCTCAGCTTAGTGGCGATCATAGAAAAATGCTGGCATTGTCCAGTTTCATAGCTTACTATAAAATATTTTAGGAATCAGGTTTAATGATCCCAACCATGCAGTCTGCTTTGAATTGTTCTTTGCGTCAGAAATATCAAGTAGTGATTGAACAATAGTTTTTCTAACTACAGTTTCAATGGTTTATTGTATTGTCTATTGTGTCATAGTCTCCGTTTGCAATCTTCACCCTATAAAATAAAATATTATTTCATCTTTTGGGGATCCTATGAAGGGGCTTTCAGTACCAAAAGGAAGTATAGGAACATAATGTAATAATGTTACGAAAAGGATTTGCAACTCTGTGGGATTCAGTTTAAGTAATAGTTTCAGGATACAAAACTGAACATTGAAGATTTAACTCATTTTTTTAAAATTTTATTTTAAGTTATTCAAGCTTTAGGTGAACATTTGAAGCTAAGACAACAAGTTATTGCCACTGCTACTGTTTATTTCAAGAGGTTCTATGCCAGGTAAGATTATGAGCTCTGGAACAATCTCATTTTTTCTATATAAATCTTTTTGTGATTCTAAGGTCTCTTTTTAAAAGTGGTATGACTAATAAATCCCCCTTTTCTGCTGTTTAAAATTATGTATTATAACTTTTCAGGTATTCCCTAAAAAGTATTGATCCAGTGCTAATGGCTCCCACGTGTGTATTTTTGGCATCCAAAGTAGAGGTAAGTAGGCAGCTTGCTACACGAGGAACTTTGGACGGGTTGGGCAGAGGGTATTTTAGCAGGTGATTTGCTGACTTTTATTTTTCCATGTTCTTTTGAAATACATAGAAAGCCAGCATAGCCAATTAGTAGTAACTCATTAATAGTGCAATGAATTGACATGATGATTTTGAGTAAATTAGTTTTTCTTCTCTTGGTCTTAATAAGCACACCATCAAATTTGGCAACTGCAATCCTTTCCAGCAGCTTTGTTGTTGGACAAAGTGGTCACTAAATGAACATGTAACAGAGAGAGGGAAGGGGGAGGAATATATATATATGTGTGTGTGTGTGTATATATATATATATATATATATATATATATATATATATATATATATATATATATATATATGTATGTATGTATGTATGTATGTATATGTATATGTATGTAATGTATGCATGTGTGTGTATGTATGTATATATATATATATATATATATATATATATATATATATATATATATATATATATATATATATATATATATATATATATATATATATATATATATATATATATTTGTGTAAATTGCTAACAAAGAATTAAGGGAGACTGATATGCATTTCAAACTTATTAGTTTTCATCAGTCAGCCATACCCTTCTGAGATTCTGGCTGACTGATGAAAACTAATAAGTTTGAAATGCATATCAGTCTCCCTTAATTCTTTGTTAGCAATTTACACAAATATATGAGCTGTCACCGGTGTGACTACTGCCTGTTCGATGGCCTTCATGATAGGCTGAAACAGGAAATAAAGATTTGTCCCATGTTTGGGGCCTAGCAAGGTAATCTAAATAGTTAAGCATTTGACATATATATATATATATATATATATATATATATATATATATATATATATATATATATATATGTATGTATGTATGTATGTATGTATGTATGTATGTATGTATGTATAGTCAGCTCCATAGGCTCACCTCTACAAAATCTAGCCAAATTTCTTGCCAAACAACTACAGCCTTACGCAAATTCCATCACCTCACATGTACAAGATTCATTCCAATTCATAGAGATCATAAGTAAACTAAACTTACAGCCCTGTGACCTACTTGTGAGCTTCGATGTTGTATCCCTCTTCACCCAAGTGCCAATCAAAGAAGCCTTGACAGCTATCCTAAATAAATACAACCCCCCAAAACACATCCTAGATCTGACCAACCACTGCCTATCTAACACATACTTCATCTACAATGGACAAAGATACAAACAAATGGAAGGAGCACCCATGGGATCACCCCTTTCACCTGTCATCGCAAACCTCTAGAAGGAACACTTTGAAACCCTCGCTCTAGAAAAATCCAACCACAAACCCAAACTCTGGCTCAGATACGTAGATGACACCTTCGTAATCTGGCCACACGGCAAAGAAAAACTGGATGACTTCCTCACACACCTCAATAGCCTACACCCCAAAATACAATTCATCATGGAAACAGAAGCTAACAATCAACTTCCCTTCCTTGATGTCTTAGTCTACAAGAAATCCAATGGCTCCCTAGGACACACTATCTACCATAAAAAAACACACACAAACCGCTATCTGAACGCACTCTCACACCACCACCCAGCACAGATCAACTCCGTAGCCAAGACACTCATCTCCAGAACAAAACGCCTAGCTGACGAACAACACCAAAAAACCGAACTACACACTCTCACTAATGTACTAACAGCCAATGGATTCCAAAGAAACACGATTACCAACTTAATCCGAAGAGAGACACCCACAAAAACCCAAGACAGAGAACAAGAAAATGGCAAAGCCCTCCTCCCATACTTAAAAGGGACCACAGACAGAATCAGCAAGGTCCTCCAGAAACACAACATCAAAACAGCATTCTACACAGACAGAAAAATATCCACCATCCTAAGAAACCCCAAGGACATAATTGGCTTAGAAAACCAAGGAGTATACGAAATCCCATGCACCACCTGCCCCACCACATACATTGGACAGACCAACAGAAGAATAAGTGCACGCATTGAAGAGCACAAAATCTCACTCAGAAAAGGAGAACAAACTTCATCCCTGGTCCAACACTTTGAAGCCACGGGACATGAAATTGATTTTAAAAAAACCAAAACTATCGCCAAAATTGAACATTTTAACAACAGAATAATCAGAGAAGCCATTGAGATAGAAAAACGCCCCCACAGCATAAACAAACGAGATGATACCTCTCGCCTACCAACCATTTGGAAACCCGCCTTGATTGACAGACGAGTCCCAACCACCAAGAATGATAGACCCAAAGTCATGGTAACACCACATGACATCACCACCACACAACCATTCAAAAAGCAAATCCGAACCCACAATGATAATGAGGCACAACCACAAAACAGAAACCTAACTACAGCTGCAACATCAGCCACTTTAAACCCCTCCAAACCACACAATAAGCAAACTGACACCCACTATAAAAACATGGCACCACCACAAACACGAAGCCGAACAAAAGCAGCACAACTCAACAGCTCAGGTCTAAGGCTGGCAGCTGAGACCAGCCCATCCACTCAAAACACACCCCCACCCAATCAGAACACACCCACCATTCAAAACACACTCCCACCCAATCAGAACACACTTACTCCCCCACCCAATCAGGGCACACCTCCACCCACAGAACACACCCCCTCTGGCAGTTTAAAAAAGAGGAACAAACAGCCACATGCTTCTCCCAGAAGAAGGAAGCAGAAGCCACCAGCCTGATGATGACGGATGGGATTCCGTCGAAACGTCGCCCCTACACCTTTAGTTCTACGCGGGGAAAAACCCGAATAACATATATATATATATATATATATATATATATATATATATATATATATATATATATATATATATATATATATATATATATTTATTTATTTATTTATTTGCAGAGTGTGTCTGCAAAGATTTGTCTCCATTTTTCCTCCCTCCTTTTTCCTCCCTCACAGGGTGGAGAGATTGCTTAAACTAGCTATCTTCCTGAAATATTTTTCTTTGCAGTGCAGCATGTCCCTTAAAATTCTAACTGCAAGTTAACAATCTCAGCTCTATGAGCTTAATTCACACTGAAAGCTTTGAAATTTCGTGGCCAGTGCATGCGTTGCTTGGAAATGAATTTTTTATTACTGTTTATTACCATCGTATCTGTGAATGATCACCATACAGGGTAGTTGCTAAATGCGGAGTGGCTGTATAAATTATTAGCATATTCAATACCCTTTTTTCTGATAGGATTTTTCTGTAAAGGCTTCCCCTACCCCAGCCTCCACAACATTTTGCTGGTCATATCAGGCGGTTGTTGTTACCTGACTCTTGATGGGTTGGGATTTCAGTGCTTGCTTTGCAGGTTGTTTTACTGTTTTTGGCTGTGGGGGATTAACATCAAAGTGGCTTTCTGCCAACAGTATAGCAGCCAATGGAAACTGATGAAAGGAAAGAAGATATCTTTCTTTTCACACAGAGAAAAAATGTTTATTGTAATATAACCTTTGAATCTGCAAAATGCTGTGATTTTGACTAAAGAAAAAAGATTGGCAGAAAGACAGAGACACTTTACATCGTCTCACGTGGGATATTATGGAATTGGGCAGAGTGAGGCTTGGATGATTCTACAACGCTGCCAAGTGAGAACAAAATGTGCTTTTGCTTTCTTTTTTCCCCACAGATCAAGAGTCTTCTCCTCCCCCCCTCCCCCCCCCCGTAATTTCACATAATAACCAAAGTTTGACATTTTGTTATTTTTATTTATTTTATTTATTTTTATTTTAATCCCATTTATATCCCGCCCTTCTCCGAAGACTCAGGGCAGCTTACAATTTAAGCACAAACAAATGTGCTTAGCAATAGCCTTCATTCTATGTGTATGCCTGCTTGTTAGGGCTTTCACACACACCCCAAGCGGCATTTTTACAAAGTCAGCTTATTGCCCCTAACAATCTGGGTCCTCATTTTACCTACCTCGGAAGGATGGAAGGCTGAGTCAACCTTGAGCCTGGTGGGATGCGAACCTGCACTAATTGCAGGCAGCTGGTGTTACTTAAGGAGGCATTAGCCCACTGCTCCACTGCGGTTGCTTCTGGAATTGTGTACTTTTCACCATTGTTTTATTTTTGACGTTTTAGGAATTTGGTGTGGTTTCAAATACAAGATTGATATCTGCTGCTACTTCTGTATGTAAGTGGAATTTTGGTAAAGCTGTTGTCTTTCAGAGGAATTTTTAAATTAAATATTGCTTATGGTTATGGTATTCAGACATATGGAATGGCACATATGTATGTGTGTACATGAAAAACTAAAGAACCGTTAATCTGTGTCTTATTGTATTGTATGATACAATATGATACAATGCAACACAATACAATACTATTGGGTAGTATTGTATTGGTAAGAGCCATTTGGTGTAGTGGCTAAAGTTTGACGCCAGTTTGGTGTAGTGGCATCAGGCTAGAAAGCAGGAGAACATAAGTTCACAAAACCAGCTGGGTGACCTTGGACCAGTCACTCTCAGCCCTAGGAATGAGGCAGTGGAAAACAACTTCGGAAAAACCTTGCCATGAAAACTGCAGGGACATGCCCAGGAAATTTCCAAGAATTAGACGCAATTGAATGGAAGAAAAAAAAATTACATTGGTACAATATTTAATTTTTCTAAACTAGTGAATGCTACTTTCCCATTTGATAATGTTTGAAACTTGCAGAAACTGATAAAACATTGTGTAAACTGATTCTAATATATATATATAGAGAGAGATTCCAAAAATATTGTAACAGAAATATTTGTTTTGTTGCGATTTTGTATTGTAGATTTCTGTAAAATGTTGCTATCCAATATAAAAAATACGTATGTTCTCTCGAGCTTTCAAACTTAAATCCCTTAATTCAGCGTCTAGTATTCTAATTAAATTAAGGTGTAGAGAGAGAAGCAAGTATGCTAAATTAATTTTAATTTTTTATTTTTAAAAAGCATTCTTGATTTTTTTTCTTCGTTGCAGTGAAAACTAGGTTTTCGTATGCCTTTCCAAAAGAATTTCCTTATAGGATGAACCATGTAAGTATACACTTTAAGAAAACATGCCTTGCCTTAATACTTGCTTATCTTTTCAAAATGGTTTTGAAAAGACTTTTACCCTTTCACTGTATATGGAAGTGTGGGAATTTTGAGCATATATCAGTGTGTTGATTTATTTTTATTTATTTTTTTTTAATTTTAATTCCATTTATATCCCGCCCTTCTCCGAAGACTCAGGGCGGCTTACAAGCTTAGCAGTAGCCTTCATTCTATGTATATGCCTGCTTATTAGGGCTTTCACACACACCCCAAGCGGCATTATTACAAAGTCAGCTTAATTGCCCCCAACAATCTGGGTCCTCATTTTACCTACCTCGGAAGGATGGAAGGCTGAGTCAACCTTGAGCCTGGTGGGACTCGAACCTGTACTAATTGCAGGCAGCTGTTGTTAATTAAGGAGGCATTAGCCCACTGCTCCACCAAGGCTCTTTCCAGAGAGGGACAGGAAGTTTGTGCTTTGCTGTAGTCCCAGCTGTTTTAAATTATTCAAAACTGAAGTAGAAAACTGAAGTAAAAAGAAAAGGGTCTTGCCATTGTGTCATCAGCTGTGGCTGAGAGACTCTAGGAGTGAGAATTGGAGAAGAGGAAAATTTAAGGTAGTAGACTTAGATTACTGTCCACTTAACATGCTCTACATGGGGCTGCCCTTGAAGAGCATTTTGGAAACTTCAGCTGGTGCAAAATGCGGCTGAATGGGCAGTAAATGGTGCAGACTACATTTATTTTTATTTATTTTTTATTTTAATCCCATTTATATCCCGCCCTTCTCCGAAGACTCAGGGCGGCTTACAATCTAAGCACAAATCAAATGTGCTTAGCAATAGCCTTCATTCTATGTATATGCCTGCTTATTAGGGCTTTCGCCCCCCCCCCAAGCGGCATTATTACAAAGTCAGCTTATTGCCCCCAACAATCTGGGTCTTCATTTTACCTACCTCGGAAGGATGGAAGGCTGAGTCAACCTTGAGCCTGGTGGGATGTGTAACCTTGAGCCTGGTGGGATGTGTAACCTTGAGACTGGTGGGATGTGTAACCTTGAGCCTGGTGGGATGTGTAACCTTGAGCCTGGTGGGATGTGTAACCACTATGTGTGCTGCACTGGCTGGTGGTGTGTTTACAGATGCAATTCAAGGTGCTGGTTGTCACCTTTAAAGCCCTTACATGGCTTGCGACTGGGTTACCTGAGGGACTGTCTTTTTCCAAGAGTTTCTACCCATCCAGCCTGATCCCAACAGACATGCTGTAGATCCTATCAGTCAGAAAGTGTTGACAGGTGAAAACAAAAAGATGGACTTTTTTTTTTTTTGCTGTAGCCCCTGCCTTATGGAATATTCTCCCCTAGAGATTAGAATGGCCCTAACCCTGTTGGGTTTTTGCAAAACTTTAAAAACTTGTTACGTACCTAGGTTTGGGGCTCAGAATGTGTTAAGAGCCCCATTACTTGGCTTTACTAATAGTTGATAAATCTTCGTGACTGCTGTTTGTATTATTTATTTTGTGGATGTTTTTATTGTTTTAATGTTTTTTTTTAAAATTGCTTTATAATTTTAGAATTGTAAGATGTGGAGAATCACTTGATTGAGTTGGGGGGTCTATAGAAATGAATGAATGAATGAGTTTGATTGCAAAGAAGAAGAAATATAAGATAAATCAGTTGACCTCTGTAAAAGAGGTATTTGTTGGAGTAAAAAGTGTTAATTTCAAAAAGGGGTTGCCTTCTGCCTTTATAGAAATGGAAATGTCAAATGTTGTTGCTGCTGACAAAAAAAGCCTGTGTGTTTTTGTTCCCTTGGTTTTCCAAGTTTAGAATCTTAATAGCTCCAGCTGATCATAGAACAGGATAATCTGTGATGGTCATGTTATTCAAGTTATATCCATATAATTAATATTTTTTTATGTCTATACAGATATTAGAATGTGAATTTTATCTATTAGAGTTAATGGTAAGTTTATTTACTTTGTACATTCTGTTCAGTCTCTTGTACAATATCCATTCATTCAGTGACTTCAAAAGTTACGATGGCACTGAAAAATGGACATATGACGGATCCTTGAAGTTCTGGCCACCACAGCACATTTTCTCCCCCCCCCCCGTCCATCCCCCATAACATTATTGTGATCCAGGCACTTAGATGCCTTGCGTGTGATTGTAACATGGCAGAGAGTTGGGGTGTGTGTGTCATGTGATCATTTGCGGCTTATCCTGGCTACACCAAGCAAAGTTTATGAGGAGCCAGCAGGGAAAATTGCAAGGTGTTTTGTTAAGTTGCTCCTGCTTTTTCTCCCATTCTCGGCAAACCCCTACCCATGTGGAGCCTCCGCCAGCCCTGTAAGGGCCTCCTGCAAATTGTGCATGGCCTGTGCAGGCCTTCCCTGGCTCCCACAACCCCCACACAGACTGCATTGGCCCTTCCAGGTCCTACTGTGACGTCCTCCCACCCCTCTTTGGTACCCCCATGCTTCTTACCTGGGATTCCTGCCTCTTCCTATTAATGATCAGTGAATTGGGGGGTTACAGTGGCAACTGGGACTGCCTGGGATTGTTATCACAGAACAGTAGTCATGCAATGTTGCACTTTACAACTGAATCACTCTGTGGCGGCAATCCCAGTCTCAATTGCTCTCGTAACACAAGGACTACCTGTATTTAATGCATAGTACAAATACAATTCCTCTGCATAATTGTATGCTGATCGTATCTGGAATATTCCCATCGTCTCCTGAAATGTTGCTACTTTCCACACGTGTGCCAGAACACTTGTATTCTGTGCTGGGAGAAAAGAATGATGGGATATAATTGGCTATGAGAATAATCTTAGAGAAAGGATGAAAAGCTATAGATTGAGAAGGTTGTGTATTATTTCCTATTTTTTACATGAGCTTAGAAAAAACGGATGCCAGGCTTTCGAGATGAGCAGTAATTTATAGATCTAAGATTGCATGAGAACAAAGTGTCCGGTGTATCAACTGAAATAGCTGGCTTGAGGATAAGCATACAGGTTTGTTTATGAGAAAGTGCCCTGCCTTTCGTTTTAAATAGGAAAGCTTTTACAAAGGATACTCCACTGTGAGAGGGATCTTGGAGTCCTAGTGGACAATCACTTAAATATGAGCCAGCAGTGTGCTGCAGCTGCAAAAAAGCCAACGCAGTCCTAGGCTGCATTAATGGAAGGATAGAACCAAGATCACGCAAAATGTTAGTACCATTTTATAATGCCTTGGTAAGACTATACTTGGAATATTGCATCCCGTTTTGGTTGCATGTTGAAAGAATGCAGAGAAGAGCAACAAAGATGTCTAGGAGGCTGGAGGCTAAAATGTATGAAGAACTATTGCTGGAATTGGGTATGGCTAGTTTAATGAAAAGGAGGACTGGGGTGACATAATAGCAGCGTTTTAATATCTAAGGGGCAGCCACAAAAAAGAGGGGGTCAATCTATTCTCCAAAGCCCTTGAAGGCAGGAGAGGAAATGATGGAAATTAATCAGAAAAGCAACCTAGAACTAAGAAATTTCCTGACAGTTAGAAGAATTAATTAGTGGAACAACTTGCCTCCAGAAGTTATGGGTGCTCCAAGACTGGAGGTTTTTAAGAAGAGATTGGACAACCATTTGTCTGAAATTGTTTAGGGTTTCCTGCCTGAGCAGGAGGTTGGACTAGAAGACCTCCAAGGTCCCTTCCAACTCTTATTCTGTTAATGTTACTCAAGCCAAACTTTACATTTACAAAATAAATGAAACCACTGAGTGTTGATACTGTGTTTTTCCCCCCCACTCAGATTCTCTCTATATTAATAGGATTCCCACAAAGCTTCTTGTATATCGTTATTCTGTAATAGGGTGTACTGTGCCAGTGTTTATTTCCAGTGAGGGTGTTGTGGGCAAATCAGGTTTCTATGTGCTGCAAATGTGTCAGCATTTGTGTCTCAGAGGGAGAAAGAATTTGGTAAGCTGCCAGTCAGTTTAGAGAGGAATTATTTCTGTGAAGCCAACGACTGCCTTTGTAATAAGTGGCACTATAAACATCAAAGAAGTACTTAATATGTTGAGTATTGTGAAGGAGGCTGATGCTTTTAACATTTTTCCTAAATGCAATCTTCCTAGGACTGCTGTTTGATAGTATATCATCCCTATAGACCTCTACTTCAATATGTACAAGATATGGGCCAAGAAGACATGCTGCTGCCACTTGCTTGGTAATGTAGACAGACTATTTGAAAAGTCCTTTAGCCCTAGTAGGAAACCTAGGAAAATTATTGACCTGAATAAAATGGTTGCCTGAGGATCTGCTTAATCCACTTTGGAAAATGCATGAAACCGTAAAAGTTGTTTAATTCATCGATTTGACCAATTTTCTTATGAATGAGATAATCCAGCAGATTTCCTACTATTTCTCCTTATAGTCTGAACATACAACCGAAAAGCTCATGATGAAGCTTGCCTTGCATGGAAGATGAATACACCTAGTATCTCTGTGCAGAGTTCTGTTTTTTGGGGAAAGTAATACCAGTGTTCCATATAGAAAAAGACATAGAAATGATATATATTGAAATATGTCCTCCTGCTCAGATTATACACATTACATTAGATACTGTATTTAAAGGAAAAGTAAGCTTATATCTCTCGTTTCATATTGTTTTGACTTCATCGTATGGAGTCATGAATGACAACTTGATGATCTGTTGCTTTTGTCTGTGCAGGAGGATAGTGAATGACACATACAGAACTGATCTTTGTCTGCTATACCCTCCTTTCATGATAGCTCTAGGTACGTAACATGTTGTGTGCTGTATCACTATTTGAATGGAAGGGTTCAAGGTAGAGTTGCATCCGTGGCCATTTTCGGAGAAATTCTAGTGTTATAACGAAAGCCTCAACTATTTCATTTTTCAGTTAAGAACTGAAGTTTCATTGTCCAGACATACAATAAAAGAATGGGAAACTGGGAAACATCCGTAGAATCGTATAATAGAAAATTCAGTTTGGAGAAGGAGACAGTAGCACACAGAACATGTTCTGACAATGTGTTTTTCATTTAATAATGTAAAAACACTTGTACCACAAATTTTGTGTCTTTAAGTTTACCTTTCAACCATATTCTTTCTTTACAGCTTGCCTACATGTGGCTTGTGTTGTCCAGCAAAAGGATGCTAGACAGTGGTTTGCTGAACTCTCTGTTGATATGGAGAAGGTAGTTATATTTTATTTAATAATTACAGATTTACAAAAAGTAACTTGTGTAGATTGGTACAGTATCAGCCAATTCAACAAAATAGGTAAGATGAAAGCTGTTTATTGGCCAGCATTCCTTAGTGAAAAATTGAAAAACATATGATTATTTGATTATTTGAACCCTTGCTGATTTTGTACGTTTGCCCACTGATAAAGAAATGATCAGTCTATAATTTTAATGGTAGGTTTATTTTAGCAGTGAGAAGTAGAATAACAGCAACAAAAAATCCAGAAAAATGCATTTCAAAAAAGTTATAAATTGATTTGCATTCTAATGAGTGAAATAAGTATTTGACCCCTTCGCAAAACATGACTTTGTACTTGGTGGCAAAACCCTTGTTGGCAATCACAGAGGTCAAATGTTTCCTGTAGTTGGCCACGTAGTAGTGCCTATTATATCTACTCACATTGGCATGCTGTCAGCTTGCTAGGTGACCAGGAGCTGGGGCAAGGAACGGGAACTCACCCTGTTGTGTGAAGCTCGGGTCTTTAACTCGGGTTGTCAGCTTTCCAACTGGTAAACTCAGCGTTTTTAACTGCTGAGCCATCACACCCAACCTCTTAATAACAGGTTTAAGAATGGGTGGGTGACTGGCCTCTAAGTGTCCATAATGAGTTTACATTAACCTGCAAGAAATTGCTATGTTAATTCAAAATAACAAAAAAAATCTTCCTAAAAAAAGATTTAAAAACCAGGGCACTAAGGTATCAAGTATTTTGAGGATAGTTTGCACTTTTTTTTCTTCAAAGGATAAAAATAATAGTGGCCTGCAAAATGTTTTCAGGATAAACTCCATAATCCCAGAATACCTTCAAATCTTCCTTTCTTATATGAAGTATATACTTATTGCAGTCACCATAGATCTGCACAAAACTACTTTTCATCTATTTTCTTTTAGATCTTAGAAATAATCAGGGTAATTTTGAAACTGTATGAACAATGGAAAAACTTTGATGAAAGGAAAGAAATGGCTACAATTCTAAGCAAGATGCCTAAACCAAAACCGCCTCCAAATAGGTAAGTTTTCAAAAGATGTTCATTTGAATAGATGATCAATTGTAAAACATTTTAAGAACAATCCATTTGTAAAGAAAATAATTTTAGACTTGGATGCTCCTAGTGAAGTAATCCTTCACTATTCAACCTCCATAGAGGTTGATTTTGGTAGATTTTGAGAGTCACATGCAGTTTGACTTCTCCCCATTTTATGCTTGAGTTCGTTGGGTTGACTCAGGTAAAGAAGAAGGCAGCTGCATTTTTACAGGCCTCATAGTCCTTATGGTTGTTCCATTGAAATTTGGTATAAATTATAATTTTCCAATGTCATTTGGTTTTGCATTTTTCTGCAGAGGGAAGTATAAATAACAATAAATGGACTTTGTTCACTTATTGTACCTATTCTGCTTAACACCCACCCACCCTCCAAAAATATTCTGCAAACCTGGAAAGCCAAAATATATTTTTTTTGTTGGGCAAAAATAGAGTAGTTTGCCCTTGAGTTAGGGTGGCCCCTCTCTATAATGAAAATACGCTGCCAGCGTTTTCCGGGGAGTTATGTTCATGGGAGTCAGATTAAAATGAGGCTGCTCTAGCAGTCAAATTCATTTTAATGGGTCAACTCTATAAAGCAGACATGTCAAACTCGCGACGTCATGTGATGTCTCACAATGTATCGGAGCCTTTTCCCCATTGCCGGCAATTGGGTGGGCGCGGTTTCCTTGTGATGCGTCTGGCCCGGCAATTAGACACCCCTGTTATAAAGCAATGACTTATTTATGTGTTACGTACTGAAAAATAGACTGTATAGTGAATATACAGCAGCTATATAGCAGGAGAGGGACCCGGTGGCTCAGTGGGTTAGGGCAATGAGCTTGTCGATAAGAAGGTCAGCAGTTTGGCGGGTCGAATCCCGAGTGCCGCATAACAGAGTGAGCACGTTACTCGTCCCAGCTTCTGCCAACCTAGCAGTTCGAAAGCACGTAAAAAATGCAAGGAGAAAAATAGGGACCACTACGGTGGGAAGGTAACAGCGATCCGTGCGCCTTTGGCGTCTAGTCATGCCGGCCACATGACCACGGAGATGTCCTCGGACAAGCGCTGGCTCTTTGGCTTTGAAACGGAGATGAGCACTGGCCCCTAGAGTTGGAAACGACTAGCACGCATGTGCGGGGGAACCTTTACCTTTTTTTTATATAGCAGGAGTCTCCAAACTTGGCAACTTTAAGACTTGTAAACTTCAATTCCCAGAATTCCCCAGCCAGCCATGCTTTTTAAATCCTAAATTTGGACATCCCCTGCTCTACAGCAGGCTAGTGGCATTGCTGAATTAAAAGTAGCAGCCAGACCAAATGAGGATAGATGTCAATCCAAAGATGATCTTGAAAGCCGTTTCAGCCTTTATATTACATTGCATCAAAACATTATGGAATCCTGAACATCAAAATAAAAATTAAGTACTACCCTGTTTTAAATTATATTAACTAATACTAAAGCAAGATAACAAGGTATTTCCTGTGTCATTGCAACTGGGGAAAATTAGGATGAAGTTTCATTGGCAAGGTTGAAATCTGCTTGCATATTAACCATCAAAGGATGCTACACACATCCTCTTCATGACCTGTTTTCCTTGTTACCTTCTGGGAGGAGGCTTTGTGGTATCCAAAGCAGAATATACAGATTGAGTCACAGTTTGGTTCCAAATAGCATCAACCCTGTGAACTCTCATGTTTCCTCTTTCTGCTATGTATTCAAAATAGACAGTGATTAATATATATAATATTAATAAAGTACATGGGTAGATATTGACTTCCTTTTGAGAGCGGGCAACAGATTTTCATTGTAATGTGAGCGAGTGTGCTCACAGTAAAAAATGACAATAAAGCTTATCTTAACCTTAAAATCAAATGTGTTTATAGTCATTTTAATAATAAATATGTAATGCAATAATTTCCTGCTTTGTTTCAAACAGTGAAAGTGACCAGGGTCCAAATGGAAGTCAGAATTCTAGCTACAGTCAGTCTTAGACATTCCAAAGAAATGAACTGCGGACCACTTTGGATTAAGACACATTGGGATCTTTTCATATGTGGAAGACATGGACAGAAGGTTTCAGTGTCTTTTCAGATAGAACACAATGTTTCTATTAAGTGTACAAAAGCTTTTCCTTAAACACACACCCATTTGAATTGTGATACAACAAAAATCAAAAACTTTGGATATAAATAATGATGTAATTCAGTATGGACAGACTATAGTAAATTTTGTTATTTGAAAGAAATAGTGGTGAGTTAAACTATGTTAACACAAAGATGGATAACTGTGAATGGATCTTTCTTGCAAGTATACTTGTTTAACTACGGAATACAAGAGATGACTTGAGAAGTTGGATTTGAGATCCTAATTTTCTAGGTATATACTTGCCAACAGATGTTCTAAGAATGCACTGCTGTAGTAAATGCCTTAGAGAAAAAAATTGCTTAAAAAGTATAAAATGTTGCATTCCTCATCTGAAGTTTAAGGAGATACTCTACAATACCTGTAGTTTGCTAGAGGAAATCCAGGATACTCCCAAAGTGCAATATATATATAATGAAAACTGTGGCTGTTTTAGGAAAGAATGTGCTATTAAGTCCTTGACATATTTTGCAATCCAATCAAGTAAAGAATCTAACCTATTTGAGGTTGTAATGGTGGATATGTTGTGTGCTAGAAGTTTGTCTTCTGCTTTCCTTGTTACTAGGAATGTCTTGTCTCTTGAGAAAGGAGAAGCATTTGAGACTCTTCCATAATAAAATATAAATTACTGTACAAATTAACACAAGAATCATTAAAAGACAGGATGTTCCCTTTTTAAAACTCAAGGGCCATATGCTGTGTTCTTTACTCAGACTCCCCTACTTAAAAAGGGATTTAGTCTAGAGCCCTGAAATCTTCATGGACTATTTGTTTGGGACCCTAAAATGAGTTAAAAGTAGCCTGCCTTTCAGTCTAAAGTAGCTCTCGCCAACATGATGCCTTCTAGCTGTATTAGATTACTTGTTGCCTTCAGGTCAACCAACATGGCCATGTTAATGGAGGATTAGGGAGATCAAAGTACAGCACATAGTGAAGGTGCCAGTTGGGAAAGGCTGCTTTAAGATGCCTTTCACCCAAGGGAGCATTATTCTGCTATGACACAAAGGAACATTGGTTGAGAGAGTATTGTCAAATGGTGCTTATTCTAAAACTTGATCTAAAAGCAGCAGTGCCTGCCTCTACTTGATATGTCACTGAATTAAGGGTAACCAAAGTGTTTTTGTATGCAAACGCTTGGGCTCTCTGCACTTAAGTGTTGGAAGATATTTTTTTACAGAGTGTTTGGATACTGACTTACAAAAACAATTGTGAGGATTTTTTAATTTTAGCTTTTTCATGTTCCCTTTTTAGTTTTGCTAATTTTGTTGATGCTGGTCATGTTGTCCCACACATTTGCTAACAGAATTGGTTGAGGCACCACATCTGTTGTATTTTGGAAATTACTTTGCTAACTTGAGGATTTCAACTTTATTTGTAATATGGACTAGGTGCATAGGAATAAAACAATGGAATTTAACAACATTGACTATTTTACTTCCGAACCATAAGCAATAATTCTTACAAATACTGCATCAGATCATAGGGGGCACATCATACATTTTTAAAAAGTTTTGTCTGGAGTGCCTTATCACAGTTGCAAGTAATGTGTTTCCCTTTTTGCTCTGTGGGTATGAGAAAAGAAACAATACACCAAAGGTTGGAAAGCTATTTTCTATATTCAAATGAATAAACAAAATTTTATTAGTTTCATTATCTTAAAAGTGGGACATGATAGTTCTTATATCATTCAGCACAGAGCACTGTACTGGAAATTCAGTGTTTTCATGTAATCTCTCAGCAATTTTATAGAAGACGTTTATGTAAAAAGAGATTGTGTCCCTAATCTAAATGTTGCATATAGAAACCTTATAACAGATACAACACATATGTGCTCTAATCAGTTACCTCTGTGTGTACAAAAGTGTTTTCTCAATATTATTTCTGCAAATATTTAATATCTAGAGACACTTCAAAGTCAAGAACAATAAGCAGGACTTAGGCTTAATTCCTGAATTATGAACTTGAAAAAAATATAGGTCCCATCTATAAACTGGCTAAACATTTTAATGCCATTTTCCCTAGCTTTGCGTTTAACATTTTTATAGTACATTTTTGTTTCATATCCAGAGATACACATAATTTCAGAGATGGGCAGCTATACAAATTTGATTAGCTAACTTAATTCCAATTTATTTTACTTACTATCATTTATTACTAAATATATTGCAATGATCAGTTGTAAGTTACTTGAATCTGTTTCAATTGATTTTTAAAATTTAAACAGAAAAATTTCCATGTTAACCAGACTAAACATTTGAAGCATATCTCAGCTTTTTTTCTTTGTTGGCAAAATAACCAATATGCTTAAATACCTTTTATACCTTGCTGCCCTTTTATTAAATAGAATTAGCTATAGACCTCTGCATTTTCAGAATACATACAATTTGTGCACTCTAGATATCATTTCTTCTTTGAACATTCATACTCCAGCCATTCGTTGAAGCCACCAGGGTAATGCTGAACTCTGAAAGTATACAAGACAGTTTCTGTAACATTTCTTATTGCACAAACCACTTTCAGGAACATTATCCTCTTTAAGAATAGGGTGATCAGAGATGCAGGAGAAATATTCTGGCATAGTAATTTTATTTCAGATAAGGGAATAAAAACATGCATAGTATCTTCCTCAAAGTAAACACTTTTTAGTAGAGATAAAGTATTTAATAAATTTGAATCACAGTAATTAAATACTTTTGGATATCAGTCAGATAATAAGTAATTTTCAGTAATGGCAAATATAAGGTAGTAGAATAAAATGTTTCTTTAGTTGTTCTTAAATGAGACATGCTTAGTACTTGGCCATTCGATTTGATTTTTGTTAAGTATATTAGAATTTTTAAACAGACTCTGGCTTTTGAATACTTGAATCCAAACACTGCATTTCATAGGGTTACAAACAATATTTTTTCACAATACTTTCAAGTTTGTTTTTTTTCTAATCAGCTAATTAAAGGTTAAATAATGACACCATCTTTAAATTGTAGGGTAAGAATCATCTAGAAGCAGTGTATTTCTGTTTAAAAATGGATTGATATTCCTTAAAATATATTGAACCCAACTGAGGAAGGTGATGCCTATATTAGAAAATAAAATGATGCAAATGTGAGTCTTGTCACAAATTTTTAAACACTGAATTATCTTTGTCCTGAATCAGCTACATGATGGCACCCGTTTTCCTTCTACAAACATGTTTTGGGAGGGATACAAGACAATTTCTATTACAATGAAATAGTGTAAATGCAAGTTAGTTTTTGTTGGGGCAGATTTGAGCTCTTAGTTCATTTAGTACATCCATAGTACATTTTTCTTAAACTTAGTTTTTCAGATGTGTTATTCAGAAACCACCAGACACTATTGGATCAATCTATTCATTGCATTTTAAGAGCAAAATGTTAAAAAATAAACACTTTCCCCTGATTTGTATTTCTCCTTTTAAGTCCATAATAATGTAAAATCAAAATAGAATTAACTCCATTTACAATAACACTACACTGCCTTAAACATACCTTTCCTGAATGTTTTACACTTACCTGCTGAATCCCAATGATTTTGCAACAGCCAGAGCCTGTTTGCTTCTCACCCCAGCAACACAGGAAAACACTACATGATCTGATTTAGAAGGCATATCTTGATTGTATTTCTCTTTAAAGTATACTGACTCCATCTGTAAAGCTTCCATAACTTCTCCCACTGTAAAAAAAAGTCTCAATCAATTTGTCTTTTTTGTGATGTCCCATTGGCTAAAGTACCATTTTCATGTTAAGCCATAAAGTGACCCTTTTCTATTTGTATCCCAATGCTGGACACAAGTACACAAGTGATGGCCTGTGTAGTGATGTATATTTTGTTGCTTGTACCTCTTTTGATTTTTCTAGAGGACTATTGTAAGGATTGGCCTTCACAAATTCTAGTACAGAAAGTAACACACATAAGATAATTCCATGTTTTCCCCTTAGTATACACTACAGTAAACTGGATTTCTGTTTTTTCCTTACTCTAAATCAACCAGGAGCAACTTACATGGAATACTGATTGATCCAGGAATTTTTCCATGCTCTGCAATTTCCCATTTTTCTCTAACATCAATAAGCTGGATGGCCTTTGACTCCAACAAATCTCTGAGTTGTTGGTAGGAGACATTATGATCCTCAGTTGTGCAAAAGCGGCAAACAATTTGTCTCCTGTTTTTTGGATCTGTGTAAAAAAATTAAGTTAACGATAGTACTACAGGTTCTGACATGATCATCAAAGCGCTAATTTCCTTCTAAGTGCTTCTGGGCAACAACACCAGCTAGGCCATCAATGCATTGACCAAGCATTTAAATAGACAAGCTCTGTATATTTACACCACAGCAGTTTTCCAGATCATGTGAATTTCATGTGAATTTCATATTTCTTTCCTCTGCTCAAAGAAGGCAGCTTAGGCTGCATTTTACAACACAAAAGTTGTGTTGGTTAACCCATGAAACTGATGTATTAAGCCACATGTTGGTTGAACACGATAGTCTAATTCATATACTATTTTAATCAATGTGGTTTGATTTTGGTTTAATCTTTTTGCACTGTAAACCATGGTTTTTGTTTTAGCATACTATATGAATGTAGAGTCAAACTACAGGAAATCATTCCAATTCTCTTGGGAAAGTCTTTGGTCCATTTTTATAAAATGAAGAATGCCAACTTTTATGACTTTCTCTTATACCATTTGAAGACACAGCATTCAGCTGTGTGTTATGCAACAATCCATGGCTTAGCATGTGAAAACTAGTTTGTAGTTGTACTTGTTTCGGTGTATCGCTATAGTGTTGATGTAACACTGAAAGTATCTTCTACCATAGGCCTGCTAGTCAGAAAAAAATATCAGTATTTTTTTTTAACAAATGAGGAAGTCAGGCTGAAAAACATCAGAGAAACTGCCAAACCACTAACATAAACTGGAATCTGAACCGATTCCAGTGGAAGCTACACGGGGCCTCAGTCTCTAGACAACAGACTCTACATCCTAGTTCAGTCCACTTTCCACTGATGACGTTGCTACTAAAGCAATCGAATTCTTTCAAAGCTCAGTATTTTTTTTTCCGGGAACAACCAAGTTAAAGCTTTTGCCCATCACTTAGCACTGAAGTTAGCAATCGGAAACAAGAGTACGCCCTCCTACGCTCCGATTCTCCCATTACCGCCGTAAGCACTTACAGCCTGAAGGGCAAAGGGGACCAATGCCAGCCACCGATTCAAATCTATGCAGGACTCTCTCACGGTGGCTCCACGTCAGCTGGCTTATCTTTCGTCCACCGCAGCCGCTTAGCCTTCTTGTAGCCGGCTGCGTAAGGAAACCAAACGTTAGCTGAATCAGCTGTCTGCAACATCCTTGCATGCTTCCTACTGCCGCGGAGGTTTCTGCCTAGTTTGAAGGCCACCGCCCAGTTCGGCTGGGCTTCCCGCATATAGTAGGCCAGGCGATTCGCCTGTCTCCTTGGCTGCGCTTTCCTAGGAAGGTTGCATCTCAGCTGGAACAAGAAACACAGGATTGGTGTCAAGCATTTTCTCTTTTTCATATAAACTGACCCTATTTCAGAAGTGGCTTTTTTCATCCCAAGAAGTGCATTTAAAATAAACATAATAACACTGACTTCATTTTTTAAATAAAGCAAAGCTCAACCATATTTCTAAATGGAAAGTATAATAAATTTAAGCTGGCATACAAACTGGTTCTCTAGTTGCTGGCTGTCAGCTTGGCTATATGGCATCCTTTTCTATAGCAGTTTCAAAATGGTAGTATATTCATTTAAGATATGATTACAAATGGCACCTAGTCATGATAACGGTTCTTCCAGGGTGAGAGGCAGGACCTGAATGTCAATTACAAATGATGAACTCTGGACTTTTAGGAGCATCCAACTGGCCACTGTTCCAAATGGCAGGATAATCGAGATAGGCATGCAATTTAACCTAGGATAGCTCTTTAAGTTCTACCAGGCAGCCATTCTCTGTTCAATGCATTCCTACAGTCTGCAGTTTTGTTCCACTTGAAAAGGGATCTTGGCAGATATCAAAGGCTTCTTTCCCCCCTTTACAAGCCGAATGGAGAGGAAAAAAGAAGGGGAGACAAAAAGGGTAGTTGGTTTCCCCCTCCAATTTCACCTGTGGGCCACAAAGTCTGCTCTATTGGTGTATGGGTGTGTGTGTGTGTATAGCAGTGTTCCAATATCTCAGCGGCTACCACAAAGAAGAGGGAGTCAAGCTATTCTCCAAAGCACCTGAAAGCAGGACAAGAAGCAACGGATGGAAACTAGTCAAGGAGAGAAGCAACCAAAACTAAGGAGAAACTTCCTGACAGTTAGAACAATTAACCAGTGGAACAACCTGCCTCCAGAGGTGGTGAATGCTCCAACACTGGAGGTTTTTAAGAAGAGACTGGACAGCCATTTGCCTGAAATGGTATAGGGTTTCCTGCCTGAGCAGGGGGTTGGACTAGATGACCTCCAAGGTCCCTTCCAACTTTATTATATATATATACACATACATACATATACATCATACATACATATATATATATATATATATATATATATATATATATATATATATATATATATATATATATACATATATATATACATATATATATATATATATATATATATATACATATATATATATACATATATATATACATATATATATATATATATATATATATATATACATATATATATACATATATATATACATATATATATATACATATATATATATATATATATATATATATATATATATGTATATATATATATATATATATATATATATATATATATGTATATATATATATATATATATATATATATATATATATATATATATATATATAGAGAGAGAGAGAGAGAGAGAGAGAGAGAGAGAGAGAGAGAGAGAGAGAGAGGGGGGGGGGGCACAGTAGGCGGTGTGGAAAGCTGTGAAACAAAAACCAAACGTCTGCATTTAAAAAAAAGCAGTTCGGGGGTGTTGTTTTCCCATCTGCAAAACGTGGAGGTGGCTGGGATGCCTAACACAGATGAAAGAGTCCTCTCTCTTCTCCTTTGGAAACCCACTTGGGCATGAAAGTTGGGGCGACGCATTGCGCCCGGAGATCGAATTTCTGCTCGAGCCAGCGGCGGCCTCGCTCGGAAGCACCCTTCAGCCAAGCAGCGAGCGAGCCCCAGCCGGACCGCAGCACTGGCTGTGCGAAACGGGGACGGGACAGAACGGGACGGGACATCACCCTGCCGGGCGGCAAGGGAAAGGTATCCTGCTGGCAGAAAGGTCCGCTTCCTGCTCCTCCTCCTCCTCCTCTTTCGGTTGTCGCTTTAGCCGGCTGCCTCTCTGGGCGAAGCAGAAGCTCAGCGCGGTGAGTTAGGAAAAAAGAAAAAGAAAAGAATAAGAGGTGGCGGGGTCGGCTGAGCCGGGGAATCCCCCGGAATCTCGCCCGCCGGTGGGGTCCGCAGCTGCGGGCAGGGGACTCGGAAAGCGGGTCGCGCTCGCTCGAGTTTTCCGGAAGGGGGAAGATTGGCTTCTGGCGGGCCTTCCTAGCAGCCTTTTCTGACCTCAAGTAGTAGTAGCGGTAGTAGTAGTAGTAGTAGCAGCAGCAGCACGTCGCCCGGGTCTTCCACTCCACCGTCTTCAAACCTGGGGGCGGAGATGGGGCCGCGGAATGACAAGAGTCGCCCCCGAGACGAGGCTTCCTTCTTGACTTGGTTTATTGCAGGGGTCTTCAAACTTGGCCCTTTTATGACTTGTGGACTTCAACTCCCAGAATTCCTCAGCCAGCTTTGCTGGCTGAGGAATTCTGGGAGTTGAAGTCCACAAGTCATAAAAGGGCCAAGTTTGAAGACCCCTGGTTTATTGTTTGGAGGTCGGTGGGCTTTCCCGGCTCCCGTGACGCTTGCTAGACGAGCGTCTGCCTGGCTGGCTCTCTTATCCTTCCTTGGCTTCCAGGTGCTGCCTGGAAAACCCAGAGCTGGGATCTTGCTCAGCAATTTGTGGCCTGCCGTTGCCCCTCCCCCCCCGTTTAGGTTTTGTAAGTGCTTGTGAGAGTTGTGTGGAAGGCCTGGTTTATAAGGGTTTCGGGAGGCAGGCGATACGATGTTTTCTGTGTTTTGCTTTTTTTTTTTAAGTGTCTCACTGGTGTCATAGGATTGGCTTCCTATGCAGTTACGGGCAGTTTGTATTGTGGTGTGGCCTCTTAAGAACGTGGAATGTGGAAACCAGGAGGCCACAACACAATTTACTAAGGCACCATAAGACCCTGGCAATCTAATGTTCCCCCTGACAACTATATTGTATGCTGGCTGTACCTTACTCTGATCTTATGGAATATGGTTGGAAACGTGCGGAAGAGGTCTTCATCCTGCAGTGGCTAGACAATGGCTAAAATGACAAGGCCTTGGCAATCTAATACCCCTCCCCCCCAACACACACACAAACACACACACAAACTGTTATTGCTGGCTGTATCTTATTCCAACCACTATATTAAACAGTTTTGTTGGTCCCTGATGTTCAGCAGAAAAAGGGTTTTCTTAGGAAATTTGAGAGAGAGAGCCAAAGTGTGCCAAATTTATTCCGTTTCTCCCTTTCTTTAGGGAAATATTACCGGTATACAGGGCTTTTTTTCCTCATGGAACGCTCAGAACGGAGTTCCGGCACCTTTTTTAGATGGAACCTTTTAGGGTAGGCAAGGCGGGTTGTGTGACGTGTGAGTTCCGGCACCTTTTTCTTTTACAAAAAAAGCACTGCCGGTATATGAACAATTTGCTGGGAGAGATCTGTATCCTAGTCTTTGGGAAATAAATGCATGCTGTGCCATTGGCTGTTTTATCAGCTAATCAGTGTCTTCAAAATATTCTCTTACTCTCATAAACCCACAATATATATTTTGACACACTGATGGCTGCTGCAAGTTAGTGGAGAAATAGCGTTCCAGAAAAAGGGTTAATTACCAGTCAGAGTATCTTTGATTTAGAGAGGTATTACAGATTTAGTAAGCCGACTTGCCTGAAGATGTGGCCCTGCTGCTGCTATATTGTAGGTGAAATTATGCAGTGAAAATTATAGAGCTCTTACAGATGCTTCTCAACTTACAATCAATCATTTAGTGGCCATTCGAAGTTACTGTGTCACTGAAAAAAAGTGACTTACAAATGTGCCTCACGCGACTGTCACAACTTTCCCGTTGTTATGTGCTCAAAATTCAGGGGCTTGTCAACAGGCATATTTGAAACCTTCCCAGCCGATTTCTGACAAGCAAGAGGAAGCCAGACTGGCTTAATGACCATATGATCCACTTAACAACTGCAGTGATTCACTAAACCATGGCAAGAAAAAAAAGGTCGCAAAATTGGGTCTGATTCACTTAATAACTGCTTTGCTCAGCCACAGAAATGCCCATCTCAGTTGTTGTCATAAGCTGAGGACTATCTGTATTTATTTGATAGGCTGCCAACTGATAAAATGTTAAAGAGGATGTATTTATAAAGGAACTTAAAACCTATCAGGACAAACGTAACTCCAGTATGTGTTTGTTAATATTTTCCTTTTTTTTGAGTCATTGGTTTTAAGAGGAGTTGTCTATCCAGCATTACAGCTGTTATTCTTGTAGTTAATTATTAAATGAGGGGTTTGTTCCATGGATGGCTTTGCGTTTTCCATTAAAAAGTGTTCCATTAAAATGTGGTGCATTTAGCTAAACATTAGTTTGGGAACATTTCTGTGTGGTAAAACTGTCCTGTCATTTCATATAAAACATGATTTACTCTCTACCACCACCACCCAAAAAAATTCAAGCGCATCACCATAAAACCAATTTTTATTTGGAATAAAAAAGTAACAAAAATACTTACAGAACATTCCACACCAAACCAGGTAAGATATTATACATGGGACTAAGAAGCAAAGAAACATGTATACAACATAGACAAAATACATGCCTCGTTCTCTTGCATTTCTTATGCTATAGGCTGGTGCATCACTTTGTAGCATTTTTTTCCCCAATTTTTCCAAAGTTAAAAAATAAGATGGGGGTAGAAACAGAGAGCCTGATAAACTGCAAAAGAGCTCTCTATTGTCCATGGGGAATGTATTGGATATTCCAGAGATAAACTGATATACTACAATGTGGCACCCACTTACTTCCCTTGAAGTAAAATGACACTTCATTACAAGTTAATTAGGTACAGTGTGACTGATCTGCAGTTATTGAATGAAATGCTTCAAAATCTGGATGCCAGATACTGAAATCTTTTAAAGATCTTTCTGGTGGCAAAATAGAGGCAAGATTGCAACACAATAGCTTGTGTGTTATAGACTCCAGACATTTCTTTATAATGTGATTGACTTGTAAACATTTTTGTCATATTTCTTTAGGAACTAATTTAAAGCTGGTATTCTGTAGTTATGTTTCCCTTAAGTTCTGTAGCAGCATACCCTATGCCTCTTGGGGTTAGCTGGTAATGTCCAAAGTAGAGCAATATATCATCATTGAGAATTGAGAGTGATGTGTGTCACAAAGAACAAAGTTGGACAGCTTGTTGTATAGAGAAAAATCCCCCAAACTCTGATACAGTATTATACTCTTGGCAATCACTAACTCCCTGGGAAGCAGAATGCTCACTATGTTGACATCCTACTTTCTTGTCAAGCAGACTGCATTCCCTGTCAAGCTGTACCGACACGTATCTGAACTGATTCTTTCTAGACACGGTGGCTCTTCTGACATTGATAGCCAGCATGCAAGGTTTTGCCCTTCTTAATTCTGTACTTGAATATAGTTGTGATTATATTAATTAACTGGTAGTGAATCTGTTAACGTTTGTTCTAATTCTGAACTAGGTGGTTTCACTATAATGATGGCATCTCATTAACATGATCCAACTGAGATTTATCCAATATAGAATCCACACATATAGGGAAGTAGGTGTACATGTAATTACAACATGCACCCATGCCAAAGTGCCAGAATTTATGCAAAATGTTGCAGTTACACGCACACCTACATCCCTATAGATATGGATTCTCAAAACCCATCTCAAAGAGGAACACTCATGGGATTTTTTTGTATGGATCTTCCAGAAGATCAGTGCTCTTTTATAAACCATGTGTGTGCTTATTATGTACCTATCAATCATAAATAAAGTCTGCTGACAGACTGAAGAAGGGGGGGCATAATTAAGAAAGTCTGTTGATGTGCTTGAGAACTAAATCCTGACTTACAGGATGGAAGGATGGATTTATTTATTCATTCATTTATTTAGGTAAATTGATTTTAATGTGGGTGAATTGGATCCATATTTGTATCTCAAAATAAAAAGCATCTGACTGCACGGTTAAGTACAAAAGGGGCATTGGATGAATATGTTTGAAAGCTTTTTCCCATTCCACCCCGTACATTCCAACAACCAGTTTGCCAGCTGGCATATTTTTCATTGACAGTGGAGATGAGTGGTAGATGTGGTTTTACTTGAGAAATTTGAGAACTAATCTTTTCCAGTCACACTCAAGGGATACTTCTGGAGTTCGCGAAGGGTGTCCTATTAGACTTCATGGAGAATAATTGATTACTTTTTTTGATTCTGCTGGCATATGATACAAGATTGAAAGGGAAACAAAACTGAGAAATCCATAAGGCTCTTCCCTGAAACTGTTCTGCATCAGATCTTAACGATAGTACCAGAGCAATGCAATTTAGGCTGACATACTTTTCTGCCAGCTGACAGATGGGAGACATGCATGTTAACATAGTTATGAGGATTGTGTGGTATTGTTCCCTGACAAACCTGGCCAGATGTGCTAGTTTAGTTCTGTGCAGATAAACCTGTTTGACCCTATTCAGAATCTTTAGCAATCTTGGAATCTACTCTGAGGGAACATGGAAACTGAAGGTAAAAAAGCAATCAGTGAATACTGGAACCCAAGCAAAGCTAAAAAAAAAATCTGTATCACTCAGGCAAGACTTAATTGGTACAGGGAACTATTCTAGAATAGGACCTGTCCTGGATAGTTTCATCATAGCAATCGCAATAACACTTAGACTTACCATTTCACAGTGCTTTACAGCCTTCTCTAAGTGGTTTGCAGAGTCAGCCTATTGCCCCCAACAGTCTGGGTTCTCATTTTACTGACCTTACAGGTGAAACTCGAAAAATTAGATTATCGTGCAAAAGTTCATTTGTTTCAGTAATGCAACTTAAAAGGGGAAACTGATATATGAGATAGACTCATTACATGCAAAGCAAAATAGTTCAAGCCGTGATTTGTCATAATTGTGATGATTATGGCCTACAGCTCATGAAAACCCCAAATCCACAATCTCAGAAAATTAGAATATTGTGAAAATGTGCAATATTCTAGGCTCAAAGTGTCCCACTCTAATCAGCTAATTAAGCCATGACACCTGCAAAGGGTTCCTGAGCCTTTAAATGGTCTCTCAGTCTGGTTCAGTAGGAATCACAATCATGGGGAAGACTGCTGACCTGACAGTTGTGCAGAAAACCATCATTGACACCCTCCATAAGGAGTTGTTGTTGTTGTTAGTTGCGAAGTCGTGTCCGACCCATCGCGACCCTATGGACAATGTTCCTCCAGGCTTTCCTGTCCTCTACCATCTTCTGGAGTCCATTTAAGCTCACGCCTACTGCTTCAGTGACTCCATCCAGCCACCTCATTCTCTGTCGTCCCCTTCTTCTATTGCCCTCAATCTTTCCCAGCATTAGGCTCTTCTCCAGTGAGTCCTTCCTCCTCATTAGGTGGCCAAAGTATTTGAGTTTTAGCTTCAGGATCTGGCCTTCTAAAGAGCAGTCAGGGTTGATCTCCTCTAGGACTGACCGGTTTGATCGCCTTGCAGTCCAAGGGACTCGCAGGAGTCTTCTCCAGCACCAGAGTTCAAAGGCCTCAATTCTTTGGCGCTCAGCCTTTCTTATGGTCCAACTTTCACTGCCATACATTGCAACTGGGAAGACCATAGCCTTGACTATACGCACTTTTGTTGACAGGGTGATGTCTCTGCTTTTTAGTGTGCTGTCTAGATTTGCCATGGCTTTCCTCCCAAGGAGCAAGCGTCTTTTAAATTCTTGACTACAGTCCCCATCTGCAGTGATCTTGGAGCCCAGGAAAATAAAATCTGTCACTACCTCCATTTCTTCCCCATCTATTTGCCAGGAATTGAGAGGGCCGGATGCCATGATCTTGGTTTTCTTAATGTTTAGTTTCAACCCAACTTTTGCACTCTCCTTCTTCACTCGCAACAAGAGACTCTTCAGTTTGTCTTACAGACTGCTTAAACCTTTTTTTTTTTACTCTTTTTATTTGAACTCAAGGATGACTTGGAACTGCGAGACATTTGGCGTGATACATGCAAGAATTATTTTTTGATTATGGTTTAGTTTGGTTGGAGATTATTAAGGTTAATAGATAGGCGCTTTTGGCACGTAACTGAGAATTTGTTTAGAAATTAGAGAAAGGTTGGAGAATGTAAATAGTATGTGAAAGTTTTTTTTCTTTCTTTTTTTTGAAATTAATATGAATAAGGACTGGGATTAAGAAAATCTATTCTGAGTAAAGCTCTTTTTCTGTTTTTCTCTTTTTCTTTTTTACTTTATTTGTAATATTAATATTGTTTGTATTCATTTTACATGAGCTAGAGGGAGATAGAATTAATAGTTTATTGCTGATAACATAGGGGTGCTTATGTTTGTTTTTTGATTTTATACCCTGTATTTAGCTCTGGGAAGTCGGGGGGGGGGAGGAGGGAATGGGGGAAAGGGATAGGGAGGGTTTGGTGGGGGTGGGGGAGGGGGGATTAAAGTCAAAATGTATTGTAAAACTTTTTAAATAAAAAAAAAGAGACTCTTCAGTTCCTCTTCACTTTCTGCCATTAGAGTGGTATCATCTGCATATCTTAGGTTGTTGATATTTCTTCCAGCAATCTTAATTCCAACTTTTGACTCCTCTAGCCCTGCCTTTCTCATGATGTGCTCTGCATATAAGTTAAATAGGCAAGGCGACAGTATACAGCCTTGCCGGACACCTTTCCCAATTTGGAACCAATCAGTGGTTCCGTGTCCAGTTCTCACTGTTGCTTCTTGGCCCGCATATAGGTTTCTCAAGAGACAAATAAGATGTTCTGGTACTCCCATCTCTTTAAGAACTTGCCACAGTTTGTTATGATCCACACAATCAAAGGCTTTAGCATAGTCAATGAAGCAGAAGTAGATGTTTTTCTGGAACTCTCTAGCTTTCTCCATGATCCAGCTTATGTTGGCTATTTGATCTCTAGTTCCTCTGCCTCTTCGAAATCCTGCCTGTACTTCTGGTAGTTCTCGATCCACATACTGCTGGAGTCTAGCTTGTAGGATTTTAAGCATAACTTTACTAGCATGAGAAATGAGTGCAATGGTGCGATAGTTTGAACATTCTTTGGCACTGCCTTTCTTTGGAATTGGAATGTAAACTGATCTTTTCCAATCCTGTGGCCACTGTTGAGTTTTCCAAATTTGCTGGCAAATTGAGTGTAGCACTTTTACTGCATCGTCTTTTAAGATTTTGAATAGCTCAGCTGGAATACTGTCACCTCCACTAGCTTTGTTGTTGCTCAGCTTTTCTAAGGCCCACTTCACTTCACATTCTAGGATGTCTGGCTCGAGGTCAGTGACCACCTCATTGTGATTATCAGGGACGTTAAGCTCATTCTTGTATAGTTCTTCTGTGTAATTTTGCCATCTCTTCTTAATCTCTTCTGCCTCTGTTAGGTCCCTGCCATTTTGGTCCTTTATCATGCCCATTTTTGCATTGAACGTTCCCTTCATCTCTCCAATTTTCTTGAAAAGATCTCTGGTCCTCCCTATTCTATTGTTTTCTTCTATTTCTTTGCACTGTTCATTTAAGAAGGCATTCTTATCTCTTCTAGCTATTCTCTGGAATTCTGCATTCAATTGGGCGTATCTTTCTTTTTCTCCCTTGCCTTTTGCTTCCCTCCTTTCCTCAGCTATTTGCAAAGCTTCCTCAGACAGCCATTTTGCTTTCTTGCATTTCTTTTTCTTTGGGATGGTTTTGGTTGCTACCTCTTGTACAATGTTGCGAACCTCTGTCCATAGTTCTTCAGGCACCCTGTCTATCAGATCTAATTCCTTAAATCTATTTGTCACCTCTACTGTATATTCAACGGGGATATGATTTAATTCATACCTGACTGGCCTGGTGCTTTTCCCTACTTTCTTCAGTTTAAGCCTAAACTTTGCAACAAGAAGCTCATGGTCTGAGCCACAGTCAGCTCCTGGTCTTGTTTTTACTGACTGTATAGAGCTTCTCCATCTTTGGCTGCAGAGCATATAGTCAATCTGATTTCTGTGTTGACCGTCTGGTGATGTCCATGTGTAGAGCTGTCTCTTGGGTTGTTGGAAAAGAGTGTTTGCTATGACCATCATATTCTCTTGACAAAATTCTATCAGCCTGTGCCCTGCTTCATTTTGTACTCCAAGGCCAAACTTGCCTGTTATTCCGGTTATCTTTTGGCTTCCTACTTTAGCATTCCAATCCCCCATGATGATAAGGACATCATTTTTTGGTGTTAGTTCTATAAGGTGCTGTAGGGCTTCATAGAACCGGTCAATTTCATCCTCTTCAGCACCGGTGGTTGGGGCATAGACTTGGATTACTGTGATATTGAATGGTTTGCCTTGGATTCGAACTGAGATCATTCTGTCATTTTGAGGATTGTATCCCAGTATTGCTTTTCCTACTCTTTTATTGACTATGAAGGCTACTCCATTTCTTCTGAGGGATTCTTGCCCGCAGTAGTATACCTGATGGTCATCTGAATGACCCATTCCTGTCCATTTTAGTTCGCTGATACCTAAGATGTCGATGTTCAGTCTTGTCATCTCTTGTTTGACCACGTCCAGCTTGCCTTGATTCATGGATCTTACATTCCAGGTTCCTATGGAGAAAAAATCTTTACAGCATCGGACTTTCCTTTCACCACCAGACACATCCACAGCTGAGCATCCTTTCGGCTTTGGCCCAGTCGCTTCATTCTTTCTGGCGCTACTAGTACTAGCCCTCTGCTCTTCCCCAGTAGCATATTGGACGCCTTCCGACCTGAGGGGCTCATCTTCCAGCGTCATATCGTTTTGCCTTTTGGTACTGTCCATAGGGTTTTCATGGCAAAGATACTGGAGTGGGTTGCCATTTCTTTCTCCAGTGGATCATGTTTTGTCAGAACTCTCTGCTATGACCTTTCCGTCTTGGGTGGCCCTGCACGGCATAGCTCATAGCTTCATTGAATTATGCAAGCCCCTTCGCCACGACAAGGCAGTAATCCATGAAGGGGTCCATAAGGAGAGAAAGCCTCAAAAGGTAATTGCAAAAGAAGTTGGATGTTCCCAAAGTGCTTTATCAAAGCACATTAATAGAAAGTTATGTGGAAGGGAAAAGTGTGGAAGAAAAAGGTGCACAAGCAGCAGGGATAACCGCAGCCTGGAGAGGATTGTCAGGAAAAGGCCATTCAAAAGTGTTGGGGACTTTCACAAGGAGTGGACTGAGGCTGGAGTCAGTGCATCAAGAGCCACCACACACAGACGGATCCTGGACATGGGCTTCAGCCGCTCCTGAACAACAAACAACGTCAGAAGCATCTTACCTGGGCTAAAGAAAAACAGACCTGGTCTGTTGCTCAGTGGTCCAAAGTCCTCTTTTCTGATGGGAGCAACTTTTGCATCTCATTTGGAAACCAAGGACCCAGAGTCTAGAGGAAGAATGGAGAGGCACAAACTGCAAGATGCTTGAAGTCCAGTGTGAAGTTTCCACAGTATGTGTTGATTTGGGGAGCCATGTCATCTGCTGGTGTTGCTGCACTGTGCTTCATTAAGTCCAGGGTCAACGCAGCCGTCTACCAGGAGATTTTGGAGCACTTCATACTTCCTTCTGCAGACGAGCTTTATGGGGATGCTGACTTCATTTTCCAGCAGGACTTGGCACCTGCCCACACTGCCAAAAGCACCAAAACCTGGTTCAATGACCGTGGGATTACTGTGCTTGATTGGCCAGCAAACTCGCCTGACCTGAACCCCATAGAGAATCTATGGGGCATTGCCAAGAGAAAGATGAGGGACATGAGACCGAACAATGCAGAAAGCTGAAGGCCGCTATTGAAGCATCCTGGTTTTCCATAACACCTCAGCAGTACCACAGGCTGATAGCTTCCATGCCACGCCACATTGAGGCAGTAATTGCTGCAAAAGGGGCCCAAACCAAGTACTGAGTACATATGCATGCTTATACTTTTCAGAGGTCCGATATTGTTCTATTTACACTCCTTGTTTTATTGATTGCATGTAATATTCTAATTTTCTGAGATTGTGGATTTAGGGTTTTCATGAGCTGTACGCCGTAATCATCACAATTATGACAAATCATGGCTTGAACTATCTTGCTTTGCATGTAATGAGTCTATCTCATATATTAGTTTCCCCTTTTAAGTTGCATTACTGAAATAAATGAACTTTTGTACGATATTCTAATTTTCCGAGTTTCACCTGTAGAAGGGGATGGAGGGCTGAGTCAACCTTGAGCTGGTGAGGATCGAAGACCTGGTAGTCAGCAGAATCAGCCTGCAGGACTGCATTCTAACCACTGCACCATGACAAATCATCATCATCATCATCATTTCTGAATTATAAACCACCATGAATCCTTTGGAAATAGGATTCATTGTATAGATCAGACATGTCAAACACAAGGCCCGGGGGCCAGATCCGGCCCGCGAAGTGGTTTTATGTGGCCCGCGAAGCCATCCTGGAAACAGTGAGGGAACGGCCCCCACTGCCTTGGCCCTGGCCCAGAGACCCTCAGATCTGTCCCACTCCTGTCCAGGCCTCCATAGGCACCCTTGATGCGAACGATGTAGAGCTGGCCACACCCACCTAGTAGGCCATACACTAGCCACGCCCACCCAGTAGGCCACGCCCACCCTGGTCATATCCACCTGGCCCCCTGAGGGCAACCGCAATGCTGATGCGGCCCTCAATGAAATTGAGTTTGACACCCCTTGTATAGATGACTGAATGCATACACTATTTTGGTACCTAAAGTGAATCCAACACCTGAGGGCAGACAGATCTAAATGCTATTTGTTTGCTCTGTCAGCTCCTGCTAGTTGCTGATGTGAAATATGAAGAGGACACTTGAATCAGTCCCTGCCACAACATGCCCATTGAATCCTAATTCTTCATAGTTAATGACAGATAAAAGTATTCACTTAAATGAGTGGTGGTGGAGTGATTTTTAATTTTTGATATGTTAAGACTAAAAAGAACGTGCATTCTTTCTTAATATATTTGTTCGTTGAAAGTGATTGAAAATTTTGCCTTCATTTTTCAGTGGTTTGTCATGAATTTAGCAATGAAATTTTGTACAAGAGGGTTCAGGGATTGGTTCCTATTTTGTCCTGAATTTCTTTCTTCTGACTTTAGCATCTTCTGGGTATCTGAATGCTGTTTCTACTGTTCCTATCTTTTAACATGTATATAAATTTGTAAAGGTCAGTTGCAGATCCAGCACCTGAGTGAGGATCAGTGACAAATCTCTGTAGAACTGTACAAGATAGTTTCAGTGATGGAGGAGGCTACCTTTTTAAAACTTTCCCCAAGGTGCCATTTGTAAGTGGAGCATGCCTCTAGTTTAGACTATCAAGGTTATGGGTTATGAAGAATTTTGCATGACAGTTACAAACGAAAGGAATGCTGCTGTCATTACTGGTCTGTAGTTCTGGTTCTTTGACTGCTCCGGGAAGCATTTAGTGCTTGCATGCTTGAAAGGATTTCAGAGCTGTCATTGTGATGAAATTCCTGATCTGCTGATTGATGACATTGTCTACTTGCTAGTTATGATAGCAACCGTCCTCTCTGTAATTGGATCAGCATTGATCTAGCTCTGGCTAGATCTAATGCCATAAATATGGAACATTTCTGCATACAGCTCCATAAACACAGTACTTTATAAACATTTCATTCCTAGCCAAGGGAGGAAGCAACTTTGCTTGCCAGGCATTTTATCTCCTGCAATCTAACCTTGTGCTACAATTACTACAAATTGCACTCGTTAGTACAGACGACAGTTTTATTATCATTATTTTTAATATAATTTAGAGATGGTTTGGAATCCTAGGGTGATCTTTTTACTCCATTATGATGCATACTGAATAATTATGATATTGGCTTTGTTACCATATTTTTGTGTACCATAGATTTATATAGGAAGCACATTGGTTACCACACTGAGTTTCAGTCACTATTAAGTAAGACTTCTGTACATCAGTTAATGGTGCGGGGGGAAAGCCAAGGAGTATGTGTGCTTAAGTGTTAAAATCTCTTTCAAGACAAGATTGTTTTCCGATGATTTTATAGACACAACCTGTGCAATATTTTTGGCAATACTACAGAGGTGGTTTTTGGCTGCCTTCTTAGGGATTATTTCTTTGACTTTGCAAACAAGCTGACAGCTCCAATATTTCTTAGTGATTTGTCATCCAAGTTCTAATCAGATCCAATCCTGTTAGCATTCTGAAATCAGTTGAAGTTAGATGTTTTGCTAGTACTGGCCATGATAGTAGCAATTGCATATTTTTTTCCTCTCGTATAGTAACTTACAACTCCTCTTCCTCCTCCTCCTCCTCCTCCTCCTCCTCCTCCTCCTCCTCCTCCTCCCTCCTGCTTAGTTACAGGGTCTACTTATTTGCACTGTGCTTGCCTGGTCCACAATGCGAATCCTTCAGTGTATGCTGCCAAGATTAGGACTGAGAAGTGGCTGGTCTAAGATCACCCAACAGGCTTCTGTTCCCAGCTCCCAGTCCAACATTTTATTTGTTACACTATGAAGCTCATTTTCTCTTTCTCTTTTCTTCTCATATGCATAATATTTAACCTATAAGAAATAAATCTTATTGGTAAATTGGAATCTGTAAAAGCATACTAGAGTTGAAACTGGAGAAGTGCAGGCTGCTAGACTAGCTCACATAGTTGTTAAAATGATAGGAGCCTCTTTCTTTTCCTTCAGAAGGGAAAGGCATTTTATAGACTTTATACTTGCTTCCCTGCGGAAATTTCAGGAAGGAACATCCCTTTTAGGCATATAATGTTCACTTTGTGTGCATGCAAATCTTCTGATTGATTTTTCCCCCCAATTTATACAATCCTTGAAATCAAATTCGTTCAGGAACCTGGTACGGTATTTTTTTCTGACTTCTTGGAACTAGATATTCTCACTGCTTATTTATGTTGGTCCTCTGTATAGGAGAAATTCCTTTTCCATAGAAGTTCCACACATCACATTACTTTTCTCAGTCTTATGCAAAAGTTAACACCTACAATTATTTTCAGACCTTTCTACTTTTGAGGATTGTTGCTAAGATAAAATAAAGGGCAAAACAATATATCACTTTGAACTCTTTGTAAGAAATATGCAATAAAATGAGTTGAGTTGAATTTCAGGAGTTGTCATTCTGCTGTACATTCTGCCTGCATGTATGTGCCATTCAACAGAAGGTATCAAAAGAGCCAGTTTGATGTAATAATTAAGGCATTGGGACCATAAGAGTATACTGGGAGACAATGTTTTTCTAGACCTGCCTTATGCACAAAGCCAGTTCGATGATGTTAGGCCAGTAACTCTCTGCCTTAAACAATGTCAAATCACTTTTGAGAAATCTCACCAAGAAAACTTCCGGTACTTATCCAGTCAGTCACTAGGAATCAACACTGACTTCAAGGCACATATACAAAATAATAGATATTAAGGGTGTTGTGTATTCACATATTATTATTATACATTCACATAAAGGTTAATAGAGATTAACAGGGCTGAGGTAAAAGCCGCGGCAGCTTTTGACAGCTGTCAAAAGCTGCCGGACAGAACTGCGCAGGCGCCAACCGACTGACAGTTCTACACGCGCTACCGCTGACAGCTCCAAGCTGTCAAAACCAGCCGGCTCCAATTGGCGGAAACGAACGGCGCGGGAACCCGGCTCAGCCCTGATTGGCTAACCTGTTGACAGCTGCCCGTATAAATAGATGTCATGTTCTTCTGTCGTTTGCCTGGTTCGTAAATAAAGTTAAGTCGTTTAACTTGCTGTCTCGCCTGCTTCTTCAATAAAGCACTGGCGACGAAGGTGGGATGCCTGCTTGCCTAAGCTGAAGTCACTACCTAAGGGGAGAAGAGATTTTTTCCCTTAGCCGAGCTGGTCACTAGCTGAAGTCACTCGGGAGCCTAACTCCCATATAACGCAAGCAGCTACACCCACAGCTTACAGACAGCATGACGAACCATGGCCACATTCGAGAGTTCAACACCCGCCACCCAGAATGCTGGGAATCTCATCTGGGCCAGGTAGAAGGATACCTGGTGGTAAAGAAGATTACGGACGACCGGGCGAAGGCAGCCGCCCTCCTCTGGCTCAGCGGGCCCGCTGTCTATGATGCCGCTGTGGGAATCTTCAGTCCAGAACCAATCGCCACCATCTCCTACGCTGATCTCACCGAGGGGCTGAGTAAATACCCACCAAGTCAGAATGCCCACCAAGTCAGAACTCTTCTGGAGGGTGAATTTCGCCCGTAAACTACAGCTTCCTGACGAGCCCGCAAATGACTTCATAACCCGGGTCAGACACGCTGCTCGGCGGTGTCGGTTCCCGGACTTAGAAGACCGAATCCGGGACCAAATCGTCATAGGGCTCAAAGATGAACGGCTGAGAAGGAAGCTGATCGCCAAACCCGAACTGACAATGGTTGATGTGGCGAGGGAAGTCATTGCCTATGAGGACAGCCACGGTGACAACCGACGTTCACCTGACAGCGGGCCCAGTGGGTCCGTGCACCAGGAGGACGGTGGTTTCAGCGGTCCAGAAGATGACGACGTCTCCATGGACATCGATGCGGTACAGCGGCGGTTCGAAAAGCTCAGGCTGCAACGCAACTACAGAGGGGGGCCTGCCAACAACCAGAGGGGCGCTAACTTCCAGCCAAACAGGGCTAAGTGTGCCAGCTGTGGCGGGAGCCACCCGAGAGCAACGTGCCGGTTCCGCAGTGCCAAATGCCACGGGTGTGGAAAGACAGGTCACCTCAAAGCCGTGTGCCGCAGCCGGAGCCGAGAAAATCTGCATGAACTGGAGGTGACGCCCGCAGGTATGAACCAACACACACCCAGGGCCAGGCACAATTCCAAACCCCTAGTGCTAAACGTGAGGGGAAGGGCGGGAAAATACACAGTCCACAGCACTCTTAAGCCCAAAGTCAAGGTGGACGTTCGGATTCATGGAATTCCCTGTGAGATGGAAGTGGACTCTGGGTCCTCTGTCTCACTCATTTCGTGGCAAACTTACAGGGACATTTGTAACCGCAGTAGAAAACGGCCCGCCCTTCGACCCACCAAACTCCGCCTAGCTGATTTTCAGAAAACGCCCATTAAACTCCGGGGAAAGGCTTCCGTCCCCGTGGAGTTCAAACAATTTAAAAGATCCCTCCCTATACTAGTGACCCAGGAAAACAGAATCAGCCTGCTAGGACTAGACTGGTTTGAGGCACTAGGAATAGCATTGACAGGTGTCAACGCCATTCAGCCGTCAAACTTAGAATCCGTCTGCCTTCAATTTGCGGACGTTTTTGACAGCTCGCTAGGGAAGTACACAGGACCGCCTGTATCACTAAAACTGAACCCTAATGTAATGCCTGTCAGAATCAAGGCAAGAAGAGTTCCCTTCGCCTTAAGAGAAAAAATAGAAACTGAACTAGACCGATTAACTAACTTAGGAGTCCTAGAACCCGTAGAAGGGGCAGAGTGGGAGACACCCATAGTGACCCCAATTAAGCCAAATGGCCAGATAAGATTATGTGCCGATTATAAAGCGACACTCAACCGCGCATTAAATGCCCATGCCTACCCGGTCCCGGCTGTCAAAGACATCCTCGCGGCCATTAAGTCAGGCGCCATTTTTGCCAAGTTAGACTTGGCGCAGGCGTATTTACAGCTGCCTGTCACCCCTGACACCGCCTTAGCTCAGACAATCGTCACCCACAAAGGAGCATTTAAAATTAACCGCCTTCAATTCGGCATCTCCGCAGCCCCGGGGATTTTCCAAGAAATCATGGAAAAAACACTTAAAGGGATCCCCGGGGTCTGTCCATATTTCGACGACATCCTAATTGCAGGGGAATCTGAAAAAGACTTAGCTGACAAATTAACAAACGTGCTCCTTAGATTCAGGGAGGCTGGCCTCAAATTGAAATGAGACAAATGCTCCATCGGGGTGCCATCAACAGAGTTTTTAGGATTTAAAATTGATGCTAAGGGAATTCACCCCACTGAAACAAAAATTAAAGCCATTAAAACGGCACCAACCCCAAAAAATAAACAGGAACTACAAGCCTTCCTTGGATTAGTTAATTTTTATCATACCTTCCTGCCGCATAAAGCCTCCATCGCTGAACCCCTACACAGGCTATTAGATAAAGGCAAACCATGGAACTGGTCATCTGAGCATGATAAAAGTTTTAATCTACTAAAAAACTTACTCACTAGCAACGCAACGGTAGCCCTGTTCAACGAACAGCTGCCCTTATGTCTGGCTTGTGATGCCTCCCCCTACGGCATCGGAGCGGTCCTAAGCCACTTAACTAAGGAAGGAACGCAAACCCCTGTAGCGTTCTATTCCAGAACGCTGTCAAAACCTGAGCGTAATTACGCTCAGATTGATAAAGAGGCTTTAGCTATAGTGGCTAGCGTAAAAAAATTTCATGACTACCTATACGGCCGACCCTTTACCATTTTTACGGACCATAAGCCCCTATTAGGACTCTTTACAGTAAACAAATTAACGCCACAAATATTATCTCCCCGCATCCTGAGATGGTCTACCTTTTTGTCAGCTTATTCATACAACTTAGAATACAAGCCAGGGAAATCCATGGGCCATGCTGACGGTCTTAGCAGACTGCCCCAACCGATAGTCGACCCAGACCCAGCACCAGCTGGGAAGATACTGGCTATCTCAGACCTGCCAGAATGCCCATTATCTGTTAAAGACATCTCGGCAGCCACTGCTGCAGACAAAATATTAGGCAGAGTCTTAGGCTATGTCACCTCTGGCTGACAATGCGCACCCCCAGACCCAGAATTCCAACCTTATATTTTAAAGCAAAAGGAATTATCCACCCATCAGGGGTGTTTATTATGGGGCAGCAGGGTAATCATACCTGACAAACACAGACTCAAGGTGTTAGAGAGCCTTCACGAAGGTCACCCTGGGACCGTCAAAATGAAGGCTCTGGCCAGGAGCTATGTCTGGTGGCCAGGATTAGACAAGCAAATTGAAACGCATGTAGCCGGCTGCTATTCCTGCCAACTTGTCAGAGCCGCCCAGCCCCAGGCTCCCATACACAGATGGGAAACTACAAAGACACCCTGGTCACGTATCCACATAGACTATGCAGGTCCATTCCAGGGACAATCATTCCTAATAGTCGTGGATAGCTATTCGAGATGGCTGGAGGTGGCACCAGTGACTAGCACGACTTCAGCAGCCACAATACAAGTTTTAAGGGGGTTGTTCGCAACACATGGACTTCCAGATGTAATAGTCTCCGATAACGGCCCCCAATTTACTTCCTACGAATTCCAGAGTTTCACAACGGCGAACTCTATTAGGCACACCACCACGGCTCCATTTCACCCATCCACGAACGGCTTGGCAGAGGTGATGGTGAAGTCTACAAAAGAGGCACTGCGGAAACTCATCTCCGGCAACTGGCACCGCAGACTTGCTCAATTCCTTTTATCTCAACACACCACCCCATGCACAACTACAGGGAAGTCTGCAGCAGAGCTTCGCTGGGGCAAAAGACTAACTACCAGACTGGACCGTCTACACCCTGACAGATCCCCTCCAGACCCAGAACTGCCCCTCCAGCACAGGACTCTCTGCACGGGGCAAGCTGTCTGGGCAAGGAACTACGGGGGGGGGCAACAAATGGACACAAGGGGTTGTCATTGAACAAACGGGTCCCCTATCATACATCATAGACACAGGACACAATTCCCACATCCGCAGACACATCGACCAACTCCGGCGTCGCAGCCCGCAAAATATAGGGGGAAGGGGGAACGACGAAATGCAGGCAGAAGCCCCGCCGCAAACACTTTCACGCCAAAACCCCCCCGATCAGAATGTACCACTTCAAGACCCCGATCCAAACGACGCTGAAACGACGGAGCCATGGCCCATGCCCCCTGAGCCAGTCCTCGATACGCCTGGGGAAAGAGAACAACCAGTTGAGGCAACCCCCCGGCGCTCCGAAAGGATAAAAAGACCCCCCGCCTACTTAAAAGACTTCGAATGGGGAAACCCAAAAAAGAAACAGTTGGGGAAAAATCAACTCAATCAGAGGGAGGGGTAAGGGGTGTTGTGTATTCACATATTATTATTATACATTCACATAAAGGTTAATAGAGATTAACAGGGCTGAGGTAAAAGCCGCGGCAGCTTTTGACAGCTGTCAAAAGCTGCCGGACAGAACTGCGCAGGCGCCAACCGACTGACAGTTCTACACGCGCTACTGCTGACAGCTCCGAGCTGTCAAAACCAGCCGGCTCCAATTGGCGGAAACGAATGGCGCGGGAACCCGGCTCAGCCCTGATTGGCTAACCTGTTGACAGCTGCCCGTATAAATAGATGTCATGTTCTTCTGTCGTTTGCCTGGTTCGTAAATAAAGTTAAGTCGTTTAACTTGCTGTCTCGCCTGCTTCTTCAATAAAGCAAAGTCAAGAGTCACTGAATTATATTTTCAAAAGTACTTGAGCCTGGGTTAGAATGATTATATTTTGATTTCATTCCAACTATTTCTGGTTGGAATCACTGTTATTATATTTCATTGGTGTAGCTTAAAAGAAATATTTGTAATTGCTATGGCAAGTCAAAGAGAAGATTTTGCTAAATAATCCTGGTTGGTATTTGTGCTGAAATTGGGCTCTTTATGTTCCTTTGCATGTTTATAGTTTGTTGCTTTGTATGCTTATGGTAACCAAAGCGTTTGCCTTTTACCAATGCACATCTCACTTATTTTTGCTCTCTTCTTCCCCTCTCTCTTTTTTGTAGCAAATAACTGATGAGGGTAAAAGACCCATCAAAGGTTATCCATGATAAAAATAAGAGACAAAAAAAGGCAAATCAGCATCAGGATGAAGATTCCTCAGATGATATTACAGGTGAAAAAGCTGTATTTGGGGAAAGCTAGAAAGAGAGAAAAGTGTCAGAATAACAATGAGGACACTATAAAAAAATAAAAAACCCAAGAAAAATTACACTTTTAGAGAAAGGCAGCATAAAATGTATTAGCCTATACAATAATTACGCTTCAAACTATATTAATTATTACTGATGATGCTTTATGTGGGATAGATGTTGAATTCTGTGAGGAATCTTAAATCTTAAGATCTTAAATCTTAAACCATAACAATGTGGTTTCTTACGTTGTAATGATAAAAATACATTCTTATTAAATGTTTCCTCCAACAATCATCTACGTCTTAATCATTTGACTTTTTTTTTTAAAAAAAATGTTCAATGTAGGATTAACATGCCAGCATGTGGGCCAGGCAGTTGACGTCCATCAAGTGAAGCGAGCAGTGGCTCAAAATGTTTGGTCAATATGCTCAGAGTGCTTAAAGGAAAGGAGAATATACCATGGTGAACCAATAATGCCTTCTGATATATGGCTTTGTCTCCGATGTGGCTTTCAGGTAATTAAAATTATAATGTAATAACTTATACATCACTCCTATGGAATAAATGTAGCATTTGGGGATTATTAACTTCATAAAAGTGTGTTAAAGAGAGACAGAACAGAGGTTCTAAAACACTCATGCATACTGTGGAAAAATATATAGAAAGTTTTCATTCTTTCACATTATTAGAATCCGAGGTCAGCTATGGAATGGATTCCTAATGACAAAGAGTTTCTGAACCAGTAAAAAAGACAAATTTTAAAAAAATATATAATGGATTGCTAAACAGTGGAATTCACTGCCCCCAGATATGGCAGTTGTACTCCCTGTTGAAGTGAGAGAACAGAGTTCTTTGTGGGAATTTTAACATACTTTATAGGCACATTTTTATCAGGATTTTAATTATTGTTACTTTCATGAAGTATTTATTATTTTAATTTTTAGTATCAATTCTGATTTTATGTTGACTTTATTTTATGATAATTGTCCATAAAATAAATATATCATTGTACATCGTAGTGACTGGGGTTCACTCATGTGGGTCTTAAAGGAGACTAGACAGAATCTTGACAGATTATTCTATAGTCATGCATTTCCTCCAGAATCAAAGGCAAAATATTTAAATATCGATAGTAAGGGAGTAGAAACAGGGATATTATTCATGCTTCTGAGCTTCACAAAAGTATCTAGTTGTCTGTGGCATGATACAGGATGCTAGATTAGATAGGCCTTTGGCCTGCAGTCCTTATCTTATATGAATCACTCTGTGAGAGAGATGTGCGGTCTCTTAAATTTGATAATTAAATAAATGTTTGTTATCTAGGCCATAGAACATCTCACTCCTTTTGTGGAGTTCTGCTGAAGTATCAAAAGGCAGGAATCTGGGAGTAAACCTGTGGAATTTTATATATTATTTATTTTATTTATTTATTTTTTATTTTTATCCCATTTATATCCCGCCCTTCTCCGAAGACTCAGGGTGGCTTACACTCTAAGCACAAATCAATGTGCTTAGCAATAGCCTTCATTCTATGTATATGCCTGCTTATTAGGGCTTTCGCCCCCCCCCAAGCGGCATTATTACAAAGTCAGCTTATTGCCCCCAACAATCTGGGTCCTCATTTTACCTACCTCAGAAGGATGGAAGGCTGAGGCAACCTTGAGCCTGGTGGGACGTGAACCTGCACTAATTGCAGGCAGCTGGTGTTACTTAAGGAGGCATTAGCCCACTGCTCCACCAAGGCTCGTCTTTATGGGTGCTGAATGTTTTAGTTTTTATTTCGGAATATGCAGTAGCTTCTTCTTTCATAGACCTTTTGGATCTTACTGCTTTGAGAAAATGCTAATATACTTACAGCTTTATAGCATAACCAGCAGGCAATGTAGCTGCTATTATGTTTCTTGGGTGGGTGAGAAGAGTCATTTTATCATGAAAAAATATTTCCCCATGATACTGGTTATTTGTTGTGGAAATGGCTGAGTATGAAGGAAACAATATAATGGTTTCCACAATTTGCACATTCAGACAGGCTATGCTTGTTGAAGTATGTTAATGTCCTTTTTTAAAATAATAATAATAATAATAATAATAATAATAATAATAATAATAATAATAATAATAATAATAATAATACAACTGATGGGTCTGTAGCTTGATGTAGAGTATCCCAAAGATGCTTTTCACAAGGCAACTGGACTTCCTTGTTTTTTCTTTGAAGATGTTTTGCTTCTCATCCAAGAAGTTTCTTTAGCTCTGACTGGATGGTGGGGAATGGAAGGATTTATACACCTTGCAGACTGCTGGTCATTTGCATTCTTTTAGAGCAGGGGTTTTCAAACTTGGCCCTTTTATGACTTGTGGACTTCAACTCCCAGAATTCCTCAGCCAGCGTTCCTAGCTGAGGAATTCTGGGAATTGAAGTCCACAAGTCATAAAAGGGCCAGGTTTGAAGACCCCTGTTTTAGAGAGTCGGTAGAGTAAAACATACTTGCTGTTTTCATTGTAGAATATAACTATATCTTAAGATTTTATCAATGATCTTTAGGGCTGTGGTCAAAATTCAGAAGATCAGCATTCTCTAAAGCATTTCCAGACTGCACAGGCGGATTCACATTGTATTGTAATCAATCTTAGCACATGGATCATATGGTAAGTTAATTCACATTTTGAGAAGAAAGTTTTGTACATGTAAAAGTAAATATACACAGTTGTACATTTAAGTATATATAGGTGAGCGTGTACATGAAATGAAATAACATTATTTTAGTTGTTAAGTAGCCTTAAGTGTGTGTGTGTGTGTGCCTCATAGTTTATGCAAGTTGTTATTACAAGAATTTTAGCTATGAATAATTAAAGATACAAACTGACACCCTTTGGTAATTCTGTTTGAAACTGTGCTAGAATTTATATTGTTTTATTTAGTCATTCTCGAGTTGGTTAGACCAAATTCTTGTTTCTTATTCATGGTTTTTTCAGTAAGTCAGACTAATTTATATACTACTAAAACACTCATGCCTGAACCTTTAACTGTGTGAAACAGTGCATCATAGGACAATAGTTTTTTAAACTAAAATACATCAAATAGCTAACTTATAGAATGCATCCAAAATCTGGGACTCCTATGGGATTGAACTTTGGCAAATTTGTGTTTACTTCAGTTTTAAAAGTGCTACTGCACCACTGCCCATAGGTTTAGTAGATCAATCCTGCCATGGTCTTCTGGAGACTGGGTAGACTGGTTATACCAGGGGTTCCCAGCCCCCAGTCCGTGGACCAGCACTGGTCCAATTTCATGTGGGATGCATGCAGTACATGAAACCACGCCCCTTCCAGTCTGCAGAAAAACCTCTCTCCATGGAACCGGTCCCTGGTGCTCAAAAGGTTGGGGACCTCTGGATTATACCATTGGCTGCCAGAGAGCAGTCAGCCATGGTCAGACTGGCAGGAAATCAGAAATTGTTTCTGTTCCCACTACCTTTTTTTGATCTTGGTCATTCTGTTTCTCTGTTTATATAAAGAAATATCTTTTGAAACAAGGACACAACAGGTCATGGGGTTGTCTTATAACTTGTTAAAATGTATTTAGTTAATTTCAATAGGAGTAAGTAGTTTTTGAAATCTGTTATATTACCTTTAATAGTAACAGCCAATTCATTTATTATTATTGTATTATTACACACTTTTTTCGATGTACTCCCCCATGACCATCGCTGTTTTCCTGATCTGTATTATGAGATCATTGTAGCATGCAAGAGTCAGTTACATGTTGTAGCAGTAGAGAGAGAAGTGGGGAAGAAGTGAATTCCTTCCATTGTCTCTCTGGTCACATATGGTCTCTTCTGAACTAGTCAATATATTCTTATCAGTGAATGGCATAAGCAATGCATTTGAGATGAGACTGCTGCTTTTTTTTAATCTTTTAAGGAAAGTGAGCAAAATGGGAACTTTAGTTCTACGTTTCAGATTCCTCTAATTAGTGGAATTGTGACCTATCCAGTGCTCATCATGAGCACTCTAGATTTTAGAATGTCTGCATATGGCTAGTGTCATACGAATGTACTTGAGAGTTATTGTTATTGCACTGAAATGCTTTATTTCAGGTGTTATGAATGTAATGAGGAGCTATCAACACATTGTAACAAAAAGGCTTTGACACAGATTGTTGACTTCCTCCAAAGGCATGTTACTAGAAATGAATCAAGTAAGTTACCTTGAGACTTTTTATGTTAGTTTGATGTTTTGTATCATGTTAGATACATCAGAAGAATGAAGTAGAATTAAAAAAAACTTTGTATGATGTTATAGCACGATAAGCAAAGTTCAAATAAATGAATTATCTTTTGGCTAATAAGCAAAGGTCTTCTTTCAAAAAAAAAGTTTGACCACTCACCTCTTGCTAATGATGCAGTGGTTAACTTCTAAAACAAAGGTTCTAGTCTTCAATGTTTTAGTAGCAACTTGAAATTATGGGCTTTAAGAAAATCATGATCAGGTCCCGTATAAATATTCTACAGTATGTCTGATTCAACCCTCAGTTCATGTTTTGTCCTATTTATGCTGTAAGTAAGAATATATATTCCCACTCTCTGTTTCATTTGTTTATTGAACTTGATATTCTGTCTGATTAGCAAAAAAATTTCACTGGTTTAAAATAGACTAATAATTATTTTATTAGACTAAAATAATTTTAAAATAAGAGATAAAATACAATTAAAATAGGATTAAAAATAAGTAAAACAAGTAGAATTAATATTTAAAATTAATACTTGAAATCAGCAATTAAATGTTCTAAAAATATGGTGTAAAAGTCCTGCCTAATAAAGTGTTTATTCCAAAGAGCTAGAGAGGCAACAGAAAAGATTTGATCCTGAATTGCTGCCAAAGAAACTTGGGACAAGTGTAGGCAAACTCCCTTGGATGTATTCAATAAGCATGGAAGTTCATATAGAATTATTTCAAATTAAGCTGAGTTAGACTTTAAATATAACACACCGCTTAATATTTGTTTGCACTGAAATTAATTGGCAGATTTTATCCAAGATGGGATTAGTATTTATGTATTAAATTTAGGTGGGATTTATACTTCTCCTTCTTACTTTTGAGGTGGAAAACTTGAGAAATAACTGAATTGGGCATTTGGAATTCCAAATTAGAATAGGGCAAAGATAGGCAGTAAAATTCTGGTTGAGGCTGTGGCCAGGTCATCTGTCCACTAAGCCAGAGTGACAACTTCTTAAAGTTCGGTTTCAACTCACTTCCTCAGCCAACTGGAGGACTGTACTAGCAGAGTGGTGACATCACAATAAACGAATAAACGAATGATCAAATGAATGAATGAATATGCTAATCAAAATCAGAGGAGTATTTTTGCTGAACTTCTCTTTGTAAATGAGAGGAGGAAGGAGTTCAGAAAGGGATATCTTGATGGAAGATGGAAAAGGCAGAAGGAAAAAAACTAGATTTTTCCAGATTTTTCCGGATGTTATACTTGGGATATCTGCTAGTACTGCAGTAGCACATTGCTTAGAAATCCCACGTTATGATTTCCTGAACATGATATTAACCCATGGTAGAAAATGAGTTAAAAAGTGTTTTCTAGAATGCAGCTGTTATGCCAAATAAAAGGTAATAATGTATTTTGTAGAGATTTAGATCTATCAATACCGATTCTGCCATGCAGTGTTATGCAGGAATGAGAGGCTCCAGACCATCTGGGAAATAATATCTTGTCTTAATATGTTATTTTTGTGTGTAAGGTTTCATGTACTCTATACTTGAGGAATTAAGGATTGTACTTCTGACAAAATATTCTAGGGTTGGATAAGTGACAATATTAATATAATAGAAAATCCATTTGGCAATTGGTTAGAATTTTTTCATAAAATATTGAATTCAGTAAAAATACCTAAGGCTAGATGAATGGATGCTGGTTTCTTACTTGGGTTGACTAGATGGAGCCTGGTTTGTGGGGTGTTTAAAATGTTTAAACGCAGATACTAATAAGAAATCCTGCTAGACTTAGAAAACTTATCAAGCACAAAGAAGCACAATCTTATGCTTGTCTCATCAGTAAGAAATTCCAACCATTTTACTTTTTAATGAATATCCATAAGATTCTAGCTTTTCCAAGGAATTTTCTACATGTCTACTTGAAGTAAATCACATTGAATCAAACAGAATTGAGTTTAATAGGCTTCATGTTTGTTGATCAGTTATATGCATATTACATAATGATGCTGAAATAAATTAGTGTATAAATGATCGCTTTGTAATAGGAATACCTCTTTTCTTTGTCTTAAGCCTCTTTAAATACACAGTGGCAAAAAAGACAGGATATAAATATATTTCATACATACATAACATACATAACTATTTATTCTACTTTATGTATTGTCTTGGAGATGTTTACTCTCATGAGTGAGTGCAGAAAAGCGAATTCTCCCTATCTGTGCATGTTATAAGAAGTTTCTATACTTTTTTTAAAAAATGACAGTTTTAAAAGTGCCCAGCTGATCTTTTTTAAAATAATACTAAAATGCAGTTGATTGTGTCTATATTTGCCTTTTTTGTTAACTATACATTTAAATGGAACCTTTCTTTTTTCTGTTGAAATGATTCGTTACATTGATTTTTTTTAAAAGAAACTTCTTTATTGCATATAATAAAGAAGTTAAATATAGCATTATTGAACATAATCCAAAGAGAGAACAGAAAGAGCACTGAGCATGACCAGCAATTCAAACAGTACTTTTATGGCAAGTTTTAATTGCAAATGATTTGTTCTTTTCTTTTATATCCAGTGTAACATGCAAACTGCCAGTAGCCGTTTTCCTCTAACTGAATAAGATATTTTAGGGCACCATGTACAGTCAGTTCCTTAAAATAAGTGAAGAAACAATCAATGCTTGTTTTATAACCATATGCATTTGAGACAAACTAAATAATCAGAGCTTAGCTTGCTTCTCCAGCTTCAGACTAATGAACTTGAAGAAAAGACACCTGGATTATGGAAAAAGCAGCACAGATTTTCTCAGAAATATTTTTTGAGAAATAAACAGAAGCAAAATATTTGCAGTTGCCAAGAGCATGCATGGGGCCCAGATCTCTGCTTCCCCCCCCCCACTCATACTCAACTTGTTTGCAAAAATAGGCAAATGACATTATTACTCCATGACTGACCAGGAAATTAAATTAAGTCATTGAGATAAGCCCAAGTGTGGAATTCTTCCCCCTCCCCCCAAATGCTGGCAGTATGTGGACTTCCCATCGGATCTTATGATTTATCCTGCCCAGAAAGTCTGCATTGTCTCTTTTTTCTCTTCTCCCTTTCTTTCTTTCTTTTTTTTTCTCCTGAAAGTCATCTGTTTGGTCAATAAGTCAGGTTTGCCACAGCGTAGAAGAATAAAGCAAGTGTTTTGTAAAAGAGTAACCATCCAGCAGAGGCTAGTTTTTTTGCAAAAAGGGAGCTGGCCCATTATACAGCATTTGCCAGGAAAGCAGGTGCAATATTGTCATGATGGCACACTTGTGAGTTTCACATGAACCTTGTGCACATGTAGTACACAGGAACCATGCTGAGCTGTTACAGTTTTGATTGTCTGTTGCCTGGGAAAGAAGATTAGAAATGAAGGTTTGTTTGATCCCTTGAAACAAACAATCTCCCCCCCCCCCAGCAATTCCTGCTCCCAGTGCATCTTTCAGTTAATGGGAATCGGGGGGAAAAAGTTAATTACCATTCAGAAATAATTTCTAGTTGCTCTGAGATTTACAGAATCCTGTATTCTAGTTTTCAGTACCAATGGATTGCTACCACAGCTGTATTTTATTTTATTGTTTTATTTTATTTTATTTCTAATTCAATAAGTGCCTCTCTGCCGGGCTCTATGTTTGTTTTCTTTTTCTTTTTAAAGGAAAAAAGATGTTGCACTATATCTCTGATACCCATAACCAGTGCTTTTTTTGTAAAAAAAAAAAAGGTGCCGGAACTCACACACGTCATACAACCCGCCTTGCCTACCCTACAAGGTTCCATCCAAAAAAGGTGCCGGAACTCCGTTCTGAGCATTCTATGAGAAAAAAAGCCCTGCCCATAACTATTAAAGGTCTTTGTAGGAAAACCAGTTAATCTGTGAATTAAAAGAAAAACAATATTTTGAAATTTTGGAATATTTTGCAAAATGTTTTTTATCACACCCTGAAGAACTATATAATTGCTTTGCCTAATTTTTAAAAATTATAAGTTAAAATATTCTACAAAACTTCACAAAATTTTACAAAATATTTTACACAATTAAAAAGCAAAATAAAAAAGTAAACCATTACGTTCCAGAAATTATTATAATTTGTTAGGAATTATGGAACAAATTTAGCAGGCAATGTGTTTTTTTGTGGTAATTAAATGTTAAAAACAAGACAATGTCATCTCATCTGTTACTTTTTTCTTATGTTGAGATTAAAATTAAAGATTAATAATTCCAGTAAAGGTTCTTAAACTTGAAATACCCTCAAGTGTAATAAGGCCCCCAGAAGATTTTACAGTAGTTTTAGAATGGGATTAAAGTATACCAAGTTCAAACATACTGTTGACTTTTAGGATTAATTGCTCCATGATATTTTATCCAAATTTCTTCCAGCCAAATCATTACAGGTGATTCTTTCTTTCATACTTTCTACTCACCCCACAGATCTACCCCATAGTGTTGAGGAATTATCTGAAGCAGTTTTCTGGGTACATTAATGACTATAAGAAGAGAAGCTCAGAAAAACTCCCATAGTACAAGGTGGTTTTATAACCCACAATAAACCTATCTTCCTAGTGAAGTTGCATGTACTGTCCAGGAAATTAAAGGGTAAACCTGATTTATTATTTTTCTTTATAAGAGGCAATATGTGGTGAACTGTGCAGGGATTATGTTCTTTTAAGTGTTTCTAAAAACAGAGCATCCTGTTAATTAACATTTGTGTGGTTTTGTTAAACTAGTCTAGCTATTACCATTGAAATCTTTTCCAGATCTCCAAGCCATTGACAGCCATTTTAAGTGTGCCCATTTTGAGTTTGCCTATAACAGCCATTAGTTCATTTTTGTACCCCCAGCATCCTAATTGCTGAACATGGGAAGAGTGTTGGTCCACACTGGCATCCAGACAAGAATGTAACTATTTAAATGTAGAGGAAGTTGTATTACATAAGGTTATTTACAGTGGTTTTCATTTTTGTCCTAGAAAACATACAATCTTGCCTGGATGGGAATTATTTCATTCAGTGCCACCACTGGACTCAATCTTACAGCTCTTTTTTTCTCTCTTCTTCCTCTTTTTTATTATTTTATGGTGATTTCAAGTTAATACTGATTTATTAATACTGTTCATTATTACTTTTGTTAATTGGATTTGCACATTATTATTTTTAAAGATCTTAGCAATGCAAATCCAATGCTGCAAGTTGTAAATTTTATACCAGATAAGATCGGTATAGTTTTGCAACTGAAATATTCAGAGGATAAAAAATACTGACTTTTTAATATTTAAAGATGGAAAGTATACAATAATTAAATAAGCATAAAGAACAATTGCTTTTTTACTTTTGTGCCATCTGTGTATCCACTTAAATATCTGTTTCAATGAGATGAAAAAGAAATAAGAGTATAATCAGAGACATTGCTGTTAGTGGTATGATAGTAAAATGGATTAGTGCAGGCTGTTTAAGGATAAATGGTTAAATACATACTAAACTGACAATAAAACAAGAATATATAAAAAAGATAGTTGAGAAGTTAAATGAATATTGTAGATCTTTGCAATTTCATTTTAGACTGAGGAAATTCCAGTTAATGCTGTGAGACTTGTTTTGAAGTAGCATACAATTATCCTTTTTTCAGTGCCAGTGAATGGACCATATGATTTTATGAACACTTATTTAAAAGTATTTTTGGCTTTTACATTGTTTTAAATCATAAATATTTTTGATTTTAGATCAACATATTGTGAATCTGACTGTTGTGTTTTATAAACAATGATTTATGGCTCAGTAGGTATGAAACCAGCCAATTGAGGTTTATACAAACCACATATCTTATCTTGTGGCAATGAGGGTGGCAAAGCGCGCCTACTTCACCACCCTCATTGCGTCCGCAGATAACCGCCCGGCCGCCCTATTTAGAGTGGTCCGCTCCCTTTTAAGTCAAGAGACGGGAGAGGACCCCCTACATGGACGGGCTGAGGAATTTAGTAAATATCTGGTGGACAAAATTGCTCAGATTCGGGCTGGTCTGGACTCTGACTGGGCAGTATCTAACGAGAGGAAAACGATGAAGTTGGCCGAGTACATTTGGGAAGAGTTCGATCCTGTGACTCCGGATGAAGTCGACAAGATCATGGGGAAACTAAGTGCCGCCACATGTTTGTTGGACCCGTGTCCCTCCTGGCTAGTCTATGCATCTCGGGAGGTTACACGAGGCTGGCTCCTAGCAGTTATCAATGCCTCACTGAGTGAGGGGTACTTCCCTGCCGCCTTGAAAGAGGCGGTGGTAAGGCCCCTCCTCAAGAAACCGGCATTGGACCCAGCTGTTTTAAACAACTTCCGTCCTGTCTCCAACCTTCGCTTCCTTGCGAAGGTCGTTGAGAGCGTGGTGGCATGACAGCTCCCTTTGAACCTGGAGGAAGCTGAATATCTAGATCCGTACCAATCGGGTTTCAGACCCGGGCACAGCACGAAAACGGCATTGGTCGCACTGGTGAATGATCTCTGGCGGGCCCGAGATAGAGGTTATTCCTCTGTCCTGGTCCTATTAGATCTATCAGCGGCTTTTGATACCATCGACCATGGTATCTTACTGCGTCGTCTTGAGGGGCTGGGAGTGGGAGGCACCGTTCTGCAGTGGTTCTCCTCCTACCTCTCGGACCGTTCGCAGACGGTGTTGGCAGGAGGGCAGAGGTCAAGCCCTAGGCCTCTTAGTTGTGGAGTGCCTCAGGGATCGGTGCTCTCGCCCCTCCTGTTCAACATCTATATGAAGCCGCTGGGAGAGATCATCCGTGGCTTCGGGGTGAAATATCATCAATATGCTGATGATACCCAGCTATTCATCTCCACCCCGAACCAACCCAGTGATGCCCTCGATGTGATGTCCCGTTGCCTGAAAGCGGTACAGATTTGGATGGGAGAAAACAGGCTTCGACTCAACCCGGCCAAGACTGAGTGGCTGTACATACCGTCATCTCGTTTAGTCCAAGAGGTTCCATCTCTGACTATAGGAGGAGAGATGTTACCTCCCATTGATAGAGCACGCAATCTGGGCGTCCTCCTAGATTCACGACTCAGTTTTGAAGATCATATTGGAGTCGTGGCTAGGGGGGCATTTGCACAGATTCATCTTATATACCAATTGCGCCCCTTTTTGGACCGAGATGCCCTACGTACAGTCACCCACGCACTCGTTACCTCCCGTATAGATTACTGTAATGCTCTCTACATGGGGCTGCCCTTGAAGACCACCCGGAGGCTTCAGCTGGTGCAGAATGCAGCTGCACGGGTTGTGATGGGAGCACCCCGATACTCCCATATTACACCCCTCCTGCGTGAGCTGCATTGGCTACCAGTTGCCCTCCGGGTGAGATTTAAGGTGCTGGTACTTACCTTTAAAGCCCTACATGGCTTAGGTCTGGGATACTTGCAGGACCATCTGCTGCCGGGAACAAATTCCCATCGTCCAGTACGCTCACACAGAGAAGGCCTCCTCAGGGTACCGTCAGCTAGGCAATGTCAGCTGGCGACCCCCAGGGGGATGGCCTTCTCTGTGGGAGCGCCAGCCCTATGGAATCAGCTCCCCCCTGAGCTTCGGATGGCCCAAAACCTCCAATCCTTTCGCCGCGGCCTCAAAACACTCCTGTTCCACCAGGCTGACCTGGACTGACAGGCATTTTAATTAATTTATATTTAGAATTTTTAATTTATTTTTTAATTCTTTAATTTTAATTTATTGCACAGATGATTTCAATTTTATTTTTATCTTGATTTCTGTACTTATTATATGTTTTGTTGTTAGCCGCCCTGAGTCCTTCGGGAGATAGGGCGGGATATAAATCCCATCAATAAATAAATAAATAATAAATATTTAGTACAAGTCATAGACTTCAGTAGGACTTACTACCAAATGCTTAGTTGATTTCCATATACCTGAACTAATTTCATTAAGAAATAGGACACACTATCGGCACACCTTTTCCCTGGAAACTATGTTTGGGATTAGGCTTGAGTTAATATATTGAAAGTTTTATTTTATTTATTAAATTTCTACACTGCCCATCTCACTGATGTAGCGGCTGTGGTTCAGATATGGAAAGACAGTATTTTATTAATGTTAGTCTCTTTGTTGCTGTTAAAATAATGTAGTTTTAAGATGTGTAATTACGGTTTCTTACATTTATAATTATATGAGCGCTTAGGTCTTGTAATGTTGGTTTGCTTTTTGTGTTTTATAGGGAGGCAGTTTCAGGGGTCATTATATTTTATTTTTCCCCTGGATGATTCCGATTGGAGATTCAGTAGACAGAACCTTGTTACTTGTGTGAAGCTGTCATTTAACCATGAAATGAAATGCTTTTATTAAGTTTGCCCTGCAGATATGGTCCTCTGTGGCAGGGCTACCCATATTTGGTGGCTGTGCAAGGAGAGCCAGGTGGTGCTGCAAAGCATCGCACAGTGAAGCGTGGACAGATCTAGATCTGACATTTGTCATCCTGTAGTGCTGAAGGGGAGTTAAAATCTGTTTTTCCATATGCTTCTGTTTTAATTTTTGCCTGCAGTTTGGTCCAGATGGCCTACTGAGCATTGTTTACTTTAAGATGTTTTCCCAGATGTTACTGAATGCCGATGGATAAATCCAACAACTGTGGTATACCAATATACAAATTAAGTATACAATTTAGGCTTTTGTCAAAAATCCAAATATATATGTATTTTAAATGAAAATATCTGTTTCTTGTTGTTTTTTAAGATGTGAGTCATGTTGAAATAATAGATGGATGTCAGACTTAGTCCAGCAAAACAAAAGTTTAAATGAGCCACAAAAGTCTTAAGTCTTATAGTACCTTTTATATTATCTGTATCATGTGGGATTGTTAAAGACTGTAAAATGAATGAGAATAGGAAAGAAATGCAAAGCAAGGGTGCTTGCTTGAGGTTTTATAAAGATGAAAGAGAATTATAAATAATTTTCAAAGGGTCAATTCTATCTTTCTTGCTTTGAGAATTCTAAAATATTAAATCCAAAATTATGCAAGTGGATTTAAAGTTGTATAATAGGAATTACCTTTCAAATCTTCCTTTTTGCATGATTCCAAATATGCTCTTTTTAATCTCTCATCGCACTGAAGCAAATTTGCAGGAAGAATCCAGGAACTTTCAGGGGCATATTTTAGTTTTCCCCCCTGAGACATGTTGCAGACTTACATTCTGAGCAGGATTTTGGGTAGGCACCATGAGAAATACATACTTTAGGTTGTTGATCTTCTTGCTGACTGTTCTTCAGGGTGTGGTCCACAAGGAATGCGCTGCTATTGTATAAAGATAATTTTGGCATAGGGGGAGAATGTAGCCACTGCCTTTGACAGTATTTGTCTATGAGTAGCTGGCACAATGGCCTAAAGGTGAAGATGCACACCTCACAATCGGGAAGTTGAGAGTTCAATCTTACGTATCGACAGATATTTCTCTATCAGGGCGCAAAGAGAAAATATCTGCTGCTTACTCCAGATAGGTGTCAGTAATGGCATCCCGCATCCATTCAGCCCATTACTAATTGCTATTGGCATGAATTGTTGGAAAGTACTTGAAATATTATATATGTCAGTAATTTTCATATTTAGTTCAGGACCTATGACAATATGAAATTTGCAAGTTGAAATCTAGTCTGAATAACATATTTCAAGAGTTCTCATTACCTCTGTGTTACTCATTAAGAACATTCTTATTTCACTGCAGATAGCAAACGTCTCTAGATTAAGGATACACAGAATTATGTTATGGGAACAATATGGTATCTAGCCAATTACTTAAAGTGATTAATTGTTGTTCACTTAGACAAAATGTGAAGCTGCAGTGTTACTTATTTACTTACCTTTGAGTAAGTTTGACTTAATGATTTCAGCTAGGGTGCTTAAGCTTCTACTTCATAATTCTCATTTCCAGTTAATGCTAAAATGCTGTTTTCATAAAATAATTGTTTAGAACCTGGAATATACTTCAGAATGGTACAAATTTCATGCAAAGCTATGTGGGTTACTATATGTATCTCCTGTTATATTGTGTAACAGTTCAATAGCAGGAAGATGAATCTTTTGGATATGTTAAGAAATATTTAGAAGTTGGATCCCAGCTACTTACTTGAATGTAGTTCCATTGAAAGCAATAGTGTTTCAGGGATTTATTAACTCTTCCCATTCATACCGATGGGAATTGAGAACAATTACCTTGGTCTGAAACCAATCCAGAGTATTCAGAATATCTTGGAAATTAAAACTATTTTCTGAAGACTGCATTAATTTCTTAAACCAACCAATGAAGCCCTTGTAGAATTAAAGAAATTGCCAACTGGATTTGGGATTTTTAATCCTTTTTTTAAAAAAAAATACTAAAATTGTGCAAAATTAAATGAACTTGCCAGGTAATCGTTTTTTATCAGAAGTTATATTTTACATTTTACAACTATTTATGAATGTGGATCTTAGCTTTGCTGTTGAAGAAAAACTATATGTCATTCTCTTGATATTTGAGTTGCTTTGATTATGCATATCATTTCTATATTACAGGTGAGCATAAACATGATCTATATAGCATAAGTAGCAATTGCAGTGTCTTCCAAACTTAGGAAGAGTTGCCATTCAGAGCCTGAGAAATGATTGACTTTAGTTAGTAGCCGTTTGCAAACTCATTGAATGAATTTCTTAAGAATGTAGTAGTATTCCAAACTGGACTATTATGTTGACTTTGATATTTTGTTTTTGTTTTTAAAGGTCAGCATGCAGTACCTTGTGTACAAGACCTGATTCTTATCTTTTCTCGTTAAAGGTTCATCATCAAAAATTATATGGCTGCATGAAGAAAACAATGAAGCCAATGACATATTAAGAGGAAAAGGCCTCAGTTCCAGCTGGGCATCTGTTCCTGTTAAAGGCATTAATAACTTAGGGAACACATGTTTCTTTAATGCTGTTATGCAGGTAAAACTAAAGAGGACTCTCCCTGCTCAGGAATCTATAACAATCAAACAACAAAGGGTGACTGTGGCAATAAGCAGATCAAATAATGATACGTTATATGGGTAATTCATTCCCTTTTCAACACAAGTTGTGTAAAATTGTGTAACCTGGATATCTAGTTTACATCCAATATCGCTCTCACATTTTCAAGAGATATCTAATATTTAAATGTCTTGTATTGATAGAAATCCCTAGCATATATGTATAAACTAATCCAAGAAGGAAATTTTCAAGCAGAAACCAGAGACTTTCAGTTACTTGTCATTTTCTTGGTCTTGACAATAATAATAATAATAATAATAATAATAATAATAATAATAATAATAAGAAGAAGAAGAAGAAGAAGAAGAAGAAGAAGAAGAAGAAGAAGAAGAAGAAGAAGAAGAAGAAGAAGAAGAAGAAGAAGAAGAAGAAGATGATTAGGTGGGAGGGCTGCTACTGCACCAGCCTTTGTGCTGCGTGACTTTTTCCTACTTGGCAGCTTGTGGATTTGGAAGATTTAATCCTGCTCTCTTTAGGTGCAAAGCAGCTTGGGAATTAATTGCTACCAAAGACCAGACCTAGACCTGACCTAGAATTAGATCGGTTTTTTATTTGGGGCAGTAGCAATGTGATTCTGAAGGCAAGGTTGCTATTAATCCTTTATCAGATCATTTTGAGTTCCTTGATCCTGATCCTGCTCCTCACCACAGGGAGTAAGATTTGTTAAATTGGCACCTTATAGGCATTTTGAATGGAACAGAAAAAAATGAATTTCTGATTTATGGCTTTGGGGATTGCACAGAATAGCTTATAGAAAAAAAGACAATTATTTTGTAATAATTGAGTTAAGAGGTAAAGTTACTGTATACTAATAATAATAATAATAATAATAATAATAATAATAATAATAATAATAATAATAATAATAATAATAACAATAATAATAATAATAATAAGTTGGAAGGGACCTTGGAGGTCATCTAGTCCAACCCCCTGCTCAGGCAGGAAACCCTATACCATTTCAGGCAAATGGCTGTCCAGTCTCTTCTTAAAAACCTCCAGTCTTGGAGCATTCACCACCTCTGGAGGCAGGTTGTTCCACTGGTTAGTTGTTCTAACTGTCAGGAAGTTTCTCCTTAGTTCTAGGTTGCTTCTCTCCTTGACTAGTTTCCATCCGTTGCTTCTTGTCCTGCTTTCAGGTGCTTTGGAGAATAGCTTGGCTCCCTCTTCTTTGTGGCAGCCCCTGACAGTTCCTTTTGGCAGTTCCTTTTGAAACATATGTAGTGTGAGATGCAGGCAGTTTACACATTGGTTAAAATATCAAAAGTCTTGCTCAATAGATACAAGTGTCATAATCCAGTCAAGCAACTGCCATGGAAGACCATTTACAGTAGTCCTTGCCTTAAGACCACAACTGAGCCCAAAATGTTGGTTGCTATGGAGACATTTGTTAAGTGAATCTTGTCCCATTTTATGACTTTTCCTGCCACGGTTGTTAAGTAAATCACTGCAGTGGTTAAATTAGTGACAAGGTTATTAAGTGAATCTGGTTTCCCCATTGACTTTGTTTGTCAGAAGGTCACAAAAGGGCATCACATGACCCCGGGACACTGCAACTGTCATAAGTATGAGTCAGTTGCCAAGCATATGAATGTTGATCACATGGCCTTAGGGATGCTGCAATGATCGTAAGTGTGAAAAACAATCACAACTCACTTTTCTCAGTACCGTTGTAACTCTGAACGGTCACTAAATGAACTGTTGTAAGTCGAGGACTACCCGCATGCATTCTGTACCTTGAAGCAACTCAATAAAAAAAAAATCACTGCATTAGTCCAGTTGCTCATTCTCTATACCTTTTTTTTTCATTTTGTTTTAGAACCTGGCACAGACACACATGTTAAGTGAGCTAATGTGCGAAATGAAAGAAAAGGGGACAAAGCTAAAAATAGCTCAGAGCCCAGCATCTCAACTGGTAAGCATTTTCTTGAACCAATGTCTGAGCATTACATTAAGTGGACGCTAAGAATCGTAATGAGGAGCACTCTTAATGTGATAGTTTTTCTAGTGCACAATAATAATAATAATAATAATTTTATTTATATACCGCCCTTCTCCCAAAGGACTCAGGGCGGTGAACAGGGCAGATATATAAAAAATACAAAAATACAAAAGTTAAAAGAAAATTAAACATATGCCCAGCTAAAAACAATAAATACAAATATTAAAAATGAGATAAAAACCCAACCCATCCCCCTTCAGGCCAGGCCGGCTTGTTCAAATAAGAATGTCTTCAGATCGCGATGGAAGGAGCGAAGGTCGGGCGCCATCCGGAGCTCAACCGGCAACCAATTCCATAGCTCCGGGGCGCCCACAGAGAAGGACCTCCCCCTGGGGGCCACCAATCGACATTCTCTGATCGATGGCACCCTCAGGAGGCCCTCTCTGTGGGAGCGCACAGGGCGGAGGGAAGTTGATGCCGGCAGCAGGTGCTCCCTAAGGTACTCCGGACCCATGCCATGTAGGGCCTTAAACACCATTACCAGTACCTTGAATCTCACCCGGAAGACAACTGGTAACCAATGCAGCTCACGGAGCAGAGGTGTAACATGGGAGTATCGGGAGACTCCCAACACAACTCTCGCGGCTGCATTCTGTACAATGAGTCTAGTGCCAACTACAAAACTATCATTTTGTAGTTGGCACTAGAGTTTGAATCAGCCGAATCAAGGCGTATTCTAGCTGGGGGAAAGCTTGTTTTTCCCATTTCCCCCTTTGGTTTGTGGTTTTGGGGGAACCATCTGGAAAGGTGTGGCACCAGAGGATTCGGGAGGAATGTGGATGACAAAAATGATTTCCTTCCTTTCCTCCCTCCAAGAAGGAGCATAGTGCATCACCATCTGTTCCACAGATAGACAGTCTTCTTTAAACAGAGGATGGCACAGAAGAGATCCTTATTCTGATTTACCTGGTTGCACTAAATCACTGCTCAAACCCTGTGGTTGCTATTTGGACACTTTGCTGAATGAAACCTGGTTTACCTTCTCTTTTTTTTTTCCTAATGCAAATGTCAACCTTTCAATTTCACTAATGCCATTAGTTTGTGAATCCATATACTGTAGCTGGAGTGGATACCGGATGTTTTTAGAAAGTAAAGACTTAAAAAATTAAATGGAAAAACCCTTATGGCTCTTGCACGTGGCTAAACATTTATTTTATTTATCTCATCTAGGGGGAAAAACTAGATATAATGTAAAATATGCAAAAACATATTCTTTCATTAAATTCGTATTTTGTTTTTGATTTAGATTTGTATTTTGTCCTGTATATTATGAGCTACTCTGCACTGATAAATGTTGCTTCGCCCACACCTTCCCTCTACCAAAATTGCTGCCCATTACAACAATGAGAACAAACAAACAAACAAAAAATCAGCCCATTTTAAAGTAGAAATCATAGGTTTAATCAAAAGAAGTTCTGGAGAAGAGACTTCTTCCATTTCAAATTTGCAAAACCCTTTAGAATAGATCTGGAAAACATGCCGGAAGGATCGGGCTGGAGGAGAGCTAGCAGGACTCCTACTATCTGAACAGAAGTCTTTTTGCATAATATAGAATGAAATGTTAGTTTGAACATACACGCTGGGAGTTGCTATTGTGTATTAAAATATTTATTTTTAACCCAAAGGATCCATTGGTAGTGAATCTTTCAAATCCTGGATCTCTGACTTCAGCCATGCTGCTGTTCCTTCATAGCATGAGAGATGCTGGGAAAGGTCCTCTTTCTCCTAAAATTTTGTTCAACCAGCTCTGCCAGAAGTAAGGATAATCTTGTGTCAGTAATAGCTTTCATATGGAAAATATAAATTTAAAGTGATTTATTTCATGTATCTTATCGTATTTCCGTCAACAGAAATGCATTGTGCTGTTTAAAATTAAGACCGTAAGCATTTGCATTTTGGTATGAATATCCCTTCCTGGATATTAATAAAGTACAGTAAGTCTTAAAGAAAAAAAAAGAAAGAAATTGTTCATTTCTTTTTCCATAGCAACTATTTAGTGTTTGGTACTAATTCATCCACTGTTAATTTTGTTAGTGTTGCAGCTGTCGGAGATTTTGCTAAGACAGATTGCCTGCATAACTACAGGCTGCCTTCTGTTTGTTTCCACTATTCTGAATATTAGGGCTGCAGACTTTTGACTTATCTGGAGACTTAGTGGCTCACAAACATTTATATACTCTTAAATAAAGTATTCTTTTATTGTTTTGTGGCTGACCGAAATCATGAACTTGGATAGTATGGTGGTAATACTACCTATTTATATAGATTTCTAAATTATGTGAAACGTTCACAGAAATAGAATTGGTTACTTTTTCATCATTGTTATAATTTTACTGCTTTAATATTGCTAAGTAAGCATTTCCTTAGCAAATGAATAATCATTAGGTCATTTGTTGTTGTTGTTAGTTGCGAAGTCGTGTCTGACCCATCGCGACCCTATGGACAACGTTCCTCCAGGCCTTTCTGTCCTCTACCATCTTCTTTAAGCTCACGCCTACTGCTTCAGTGACTCCATCCAGCCACCTCATTCTCTGTCATCCCTTTCTTCTATTGCCCTCAATCTTTCCCAGCATTAGGCTCTTCTCCAGTGAGTCCTTCCTTCTCATTAGGTGGCCAAAGTATTTGCGTTTTAGCTTCAGGATCTGGCCTTCTAAAGAGCAGTCAGGGTTGATCTCCTCTAGGACTGACCGGTTTGATCGCCTTGCTGGAGTCTTCTCCAGCACCAGAGTCCAAAGGCCTCAATTCTTTGGCGCTCAGCCTTTCTTATGGTCCAGCTTTCACTGCCATACATTGCAACTTGGAAGACCATAGCCTTGACTATATGCACTTTTGTTGACAGGGTGATGTCTCTGCTTTTTAGTGTGCTGTCTAGATTATTCCGGTATTAAAATATGTTATTTATTTTTAACCCAAAGGATCCAGTGGTAGTCCTGGATCTCTGACTTCTTTCTCCATTAACCTGGAACATAGAATTGACAGTATAGTAGTTCCAATAAGAAAGACTAGACCAAGTAGAACTTTTCCAATACTATTCTTTCTAGATCATTAGAGAGGGAGGATAAAAAGCATTATGATAGGTCAACACTAATTCTCAATACTTATCATCAGCCTTGGCACCATCCAGATGTGTGGATTTCAACTCCAAGATTTTCCACGACTATTGCTATGAATTCTGGGAGTTGAAGTACTCACAATTAGAAGCAACTACTTAGGAAAGGGACACGGTGGCTCAGTGGGTTAGGACGCCGAGCTTGTCGATCAGAAGGTCAGCAGTTTGGCGGGTCGAATCCCGAGTGCCGCGTAGCAGAGTGAGCACCTGTTACTCATCCCAGCTTCTGCCAACCTAGCAGTTGTAAAGCACGTAAAAATGCAAGTAGAAAAATAGGGACCACTACGGTGGGAAGGTAACAGTGTTCCGTGTGCCTTTGGCGTCTAGTCATGCCGGCCACATGACCACGGAGACGTCCTCGGACAAGCGCTGGCTCTTCGGCTTTGAAACGGAGATGAGCACCGGCCCCTAGAGTCAGAAACGACTAGCACGCACACCTTTACCTTTACCTTTACTTAGGAAAGACTCCACCAAATGATTTGAAGCCCATGTTTCTGCCCAGGAGAGACATTTATCTCCCCTGAGATAAGGCTCAGAGAGATTCGGCTTTCCATCCTTCCAAGGTCCGTAAAATGAGAACCTGGATTGTTAGGGGCAATATATTGACATTTGTAAATCACTCAGAGGGTGCTGTAAAGCACTGTGGAGTGATACATAAGCCTAAGTGCTGTTGCTATCTCAGTTCCACCATTATCAAAACCACGTTTAGCAACCTTGATCATTACTTTTAGATCTGTAATTCCCTGCCAAAGTCCAGTTAGGACCTCCTTTGATAATCTTTCTACTGGCAAACACAAAGTGATCTTAATAAGATGTCATATCAATTGCTGAAATAGAACCGCTAAGCTCAGATCCTGCTTATGTGAAAAACTCGAAGTTTTTTTCAAATTATGTTTTCTGGATTGTACAGAATTGAATAAATACCCCCTAAAAGCAGCTTTTCTGAAAGTAACAAATTTCTTTTTCAAGCAGATATGTTCTAAAGCACATAGGCCAGATCTTTTCAATATTCCACTGGAACTATGTATATACCATAGAATATGAGACTGTTAATGATAGATTAATCAGTTCAGCCTCTGACTGAGAAATTAACAGGATTCTTTTTTTATCACTGAAACTGGGGTCTGAGTTAACAGCTGTAAATTTTAGGCTAGAGTATATGATGTTGTGTTACCATAAAATCAGAAGTTTAAACAGGATTTATTTTCAGTAATGAGTGATAATCTATGGTTTAATAAAGAAATACCTCTTCTAATTCTTTTCGGTGTCCCACAATGTCACTTTATACTGAGTTTTGCTTTGTGTTTTATTTATCTCTTAGCCATACTAGAAAATGTAGATCTTAGTCTTTGTAGGGGAACAAGTAGAAATGACTTTTTTTGCATTTAATTTTATTTATAGTTCATTTTTACACAGCATATGCTGCATATTTTAAAAAGGAAATTGAATCATGCCATAGTTACACAACAGATAGGTTATCTACTAATCTACTTGATTTAAAATGAGTAGACATTTCTCTATCAATAAACAACAGAACAATAGTATTCAGGTAATTATATTTTTCATGAAGTTGAGTATTAAGATGATAAACATGAATAAGCGTGGCAAAGCTGTCCTAGTCATCCTTCACTGCTTATGGCCATTAGCAGTAATTCAACCTGTTCAGTCATTTATTCTCTAATGCCATACAACAGGTTGTAGCATGTTGGCACTGGCTTCCATATGTCAAGTCGTCTGGGAGTGGTCAGTTCAATCAACCATTCCAGAGTCCTCCATTTTTGCCAGGGATTTTGCTGGAAGCATATTATCAAGGGGAGAGGAATGCACATCTTTTAATTGTCAAATCCAAACATATCAACGTGGACTACAGCTTCTGTTCTCCTGCTCCGCATGTTTCCTAACTTATTTTAGTTTTTGCCCCAAGGGCTTTTTTTTAAATCCTTTTCATTTTACCTAAAAATTCAAGTGGTACTGGAGATTATGATACTAATAGTAATAACATACAACAACAGATATCTGCCATGTAACACTCCAGACTTAACAACTGTTGATAATAAAGACAAAAAAGTCTGGATAGTGGAGTTTGCAGTACTGGGGACAGTAGAATAGGAGAGATAGGCAAGAAAATGGTAAGTGAGCACCTGTCCAGCCTAGACGAGTTCAAATCACCAGGACCAGATGGATTACACCCCAAGGTTCTCAAGGAACTGGCAGACGTGATCTCAGAACCACTGAACTATATTTTTCAAAGATCCTGGAGCACTGGGGAACTACCAGAGGACTGGAAGAGAGCTGATGTAGTTCCCATCTTCAAAAAAGGGAAAAAAATAGATCCAGGAAACTACAGACCTATCAGCCTGACCTCAATACCTGGGAAGATTCTGGAAAAGATAATCAAACAACAAATCAGCGAGCACCTTGATGCAAACAAAGTCATCACTAAAAGTCAACATGGGTTTGTCAAAAACAGATCATGCCAGACAAATCTTATTACATTCTTTGACCAAGTGACAAAATTAGTGGGCCAGAGGAACGCTGTAGATATAATTTACTTGGACTTCAGTAAGGCATTTGATAAAGTAGATCACAACCTACTACTTGATAAGATAGAAAAATGTGGGTTAGATAGCATTACCACCAGATGGATTTGTAGCTGGCTGACAGGCCGTACTCAGCATGTGGTCCTCAATGGAACCGCATCTACATGGAAGGAAGTGTGTAGTGGGGTGCCCCAGGGCTCTGTTCTGGGCCCAGGGCTCTTCAATATCTTCATTAATGATTTGGATGAGGGGATAGATGGGGAACTCATCAAATTTGCAGACGACACCAAGCTGGCAGGAATAGCCAATACTCCAGAAGATAGGCTTAAGATACAGAAGGATCTGGACAGACTTGAACACTGGGCACTATCTAACAAAATGAAATTCAATGGTGAAAAAAGTAAGGTTCTACATTTAGGCAGGAAAAATCAAATGCATAGGTATAGTATAGGTGGTACCTTGCTCAGTAGTAGTAACTGTGAGAGGGATCTCGGAGTCTTAGTAGACAATCACTTCAATATGAGCCAGCAGTGTGCTGCAGCTGCCAAAAAAGCCAACACAGTGCTAGGCTGCATTAACAGCGGGATAGAATCAAGATCAAGTGAAGTACTAATACCACTTTACAATGCTTTGGTAAGGCCACACCTGGAATACTGCATCCAGTTTTGGTCACCACGATGTAAAAAAGATGTCAAGACTCTAGAAAGGGTACAGAGAAGAGCAACCAAGATGATTAGGGGGCTGGAGGCTAAAACATATAGGGAACGGTTGCTGGAATTGGGTATGTGTAGTTTAATGAAGAGAAGGGTGAGGGGTGACATGATAGCAGTGTTCCAATATCTCAGGGGCTACCACAAAGAAGAGGGAGCCAAGCTATTCTCCAAAGCACCTGAAAGCAGGACAAGAAGCAACGGATGGAAACTAGTCAAGGAGAGAAGCAACCTAGAACTAAGGAGAAACTTCCTGACAGTTAGAACAATTAACCAGTGGAACAACCTGTCTCCAGAGGTGGTGAATGCTCCAACACTGGAGGTTTTTAAGAAGAGACTGGACAGCCATTTGCCTGAAATGGTATAGGGTTTCCTGCCTGAGCAGGGGGTTGGACTAGATGACCTCCAAGGTCCCTTCCAACTTTATATTATTATTATTATTATAAAGAACTGGAGAAAAATCACAAAATACAAAGACCCTCAAATAGAAGTAGAATGATGGTGGCAAAAGAAAGCAAAATAGTACTAGTAATAGGCACCTTGAGTGCAATCCCAAAACAACTGGAGCACCACTTGAACACCATTGGCACTGATAAATCATCATCAATCAAGAGTTCTGCGAATATTGTAGACAGCCAAGAAAATAAAGAAATGGATCATTGAACAAACTAACCCAAGGGTTCATACTTGAGACATAAATGACTAAGCTCAAGAATCCTACTTCAGAAGACTTAGCTCCCAGGCTGTAACACAGGGAAAGATGGATGGGGTGTTGTGTAGTGGGTTCTGGAGAGCAGGAAGGACGCCGAGACGATGAGTACAACATATCAGCTCTTTATGAGGTGGAAGTGACTGTACTGGGGAATAGGGGTTACCTGCACTCTTATATATACCTGGCCAGTACCTGGCCAGGTACACAACCAACCAATCGGATTGAACCTCTGTTTCCCGCCGAAATTGCTTCCCGCCAAAACAGTTACAGTTCAACGCCTCCTGGTGGTGACTCTTAAACACAGCTTTAGGTTTCCAATAAAGCTTAATACATAACATGGGGGTTGGGGGAAGAGAAAAGGACGACCTGCAGCAGGGTAGACGGACTTAGTGTGGTGATGTTGGAAGATCTGAAATAGATCTTAGAAATAGATTGTTGTGCAGAAAATTTAACTACTGTATATAGTTATTATGAGTTGAAAATGACTTGATGGCACATAATCAAATATATTGGGGCAGAATACGGATACAGAAGACTGAAGCCAGCGAGAGTGAGCGAGTTAGAAATAAGAGTCACTTTCCTCCCTTTCTCTCTCTCTCTTCTCCTTTCTTTCTTTTCCTGTTTGCTCCATTGTTTTTAGAATTGTTTTTCAGAGGACAAAAACTGCTGAACGAAGGGCTTGCAAAATATTTTTGGAAATTGAGCCAAAGGCTCCATGAAATTTGTACTGAGACTGCAGGTCAATACTCCTGGCCTCAACAGTTCCTAAAAGCAATGTCTCTGGTGATTATCAAGGATGCACTAGTACTTTCACAAAACGTGAGGAAATGTGAGAGCTATTTCTTCTATCTATAGCAGGGGACCTTCTTTGATTTCTGAAGTTTGCAAGCCATGCTTTGAAACTGTCCCATTTTCTTCGCTGAATTCTTTTGTATATTTTAAGTTTAAGTTTAAGTTTTATTTAATTTGTATACCGCCCTTCTCCTTGGTAGGGACTCAGGGCGGTTCACAGGGCATATATAAAAAAGACAATACAAAAATTAAAAAAGATTAAACCCATGCCCAATTAAAACAGTAATACAAATCTAAAACAACAAATTAAAACCCATAATCCCCCGTCAGGCCAGACCAGCCATTTCAAATAGGTGGGTCTTCAGGCCACGACGGAAAGTTCGGAGGTCTGATGCCGTCCGGAGCTCTACCGGCAGTTGGTTCCATAATGCCGGAGCACCCACAGAGAAGGCCCTCCCCCTGGGGGCCACCAGTCGGCATTCCTTGACTGGCGGCACCCTGAGGAGGCCCTCTCTGTGGGAACGCACAGGGCGGAGGGGAGTTGATGCCGGCAGCAGGTGGTCCCTGAGGTATCCCGGACCCATGCCATGTAGGGACTTAAAGATCGTAACCAAAACCTTGAACCTCACCCGAAAGACAACTGGTAACCAATGCAGCTCGCGGAGCAAAGGTGTAACATGGGAGTACCGGGAAACTCCCAAGACAACTCTCGCGGCCGCATTCTGTACCAGTTGGAGCCTCCGAGTGGTCTTCAAGGGAAGCCCCATGTAGAGAGCATTACAGTAGTCAAGGCGAGAGGTCACGAGCGCATGAGTGACCGTACACAGGGCATCCCGGTTCAGATAGGGCCGCAACTGGCGCACCAGGCGAACCTGGGCGAAAGCCCCCCTAGTCACGGCCACTATATGATCTTCCAAGGTAAGCCGTGAATCTAGGAGGACTCCCAAGTTGCGAGCCCTATCCACGGGGGGTAAGAGCTTTTATTTTCTCTCCTATAGTTATTAATATGTGAAGCTACCTAAGGTCTTTATTGAAAGGGTCCTCTCAGGGCAAATGACAAATGCAATTATTGTGTGGAGGACAAGTTGCTGACGTACATTAAAGATACTGTTCAGAACATCTTTCCTTAGGCAGGAAATAAAAATTGGTCTCCCTGAAATTTTATTAAAACTCAACTAAGCTAGCAATATGTTCTTTCTTCTCATAGTCTTTTTTTTTTTTTAGAAAAGACCGTAAGCTCTGTTCTGTCAATTATAGCCTATACTAAATATAGAAAAGGACAGACAACAGTTATGCATATGCCACGCTCCACTAGTCAGTGCAAAGAAAGGGCAACTTGGAAATTTGCTGGTGATGGGCAAGAGGAGAAATGGTGGGAGGCAGGGATGGGTCACTCATAGGGAAAGTGGTGTTGGTGTGTTGGTGCATTGGTTCCATGTTCCAGGCTCCAGGACTCAGCGCCAAGATCCAGCGGTCTGAGCTTTTAGCAATTGATGGATTCCAGTTCAGACTGTAATGAGATCTCTCTCATTCATGGTTTAATGGTGAATGAGAGACTAACAGAATAACAGAGTTGGAAGGGACCTTGAAGGTGTAGAGGTGACCTGACATGCCTTGCTAAGACTCGGCTTAGTACAGAAGGGAAAGACCTCTTGGAAATTTGCCCAGTTGGGTGTGAAACCCAAGGGCAAAGGTAATAGAATAGCTTTCACCATCCTTGGGACTCTAGTGGCTTTTGCATTGTCCCCCCATGGAAGCAGATGTGAGAACCTGCTGATTAGGTGGGAGGGCTGCTACTGCACCAGCCTTTGTGCTGCGTGACTTTTTCCTACTTGGCAGTTTGTGGATTTGGAAGATTTAATCCTGCTCTCTTTAGGTGCAAAGCAGCTTGGGAATTCATTGCTACCAAAGACCAGACCTAGACCTGACCTAGAATTAGATCGGTTTTTTTTATTTGGGGCAGTAGCAATGTGATTCTGAAGGCAAGGTTGCTATTAATCCTTTATCAGATCATTTTGAGTTCCTTGATCCTGATCCTGATCCTCACCACAGGGAGTAAGATTTGTTAAATTGGCACCTTATAGGCATTTTGAATGGAACAGAAAAAAATGAACTTCTGATTTATGGCTTTGGGGATTGCACAGAATAGCTTATAGAAAAAAAGACAATTATTTTGTAATAATTGAGTTAAGAGGTAAAGTTACTGTATACTTATAATAATAATAATAATAAGTTGGAAGGGACCTTGGAGGTCATCTAGTCCAACCCCCTGCTCAGGCAGGAAACCCTATACCATTTCAGGCAAATGGCTGTCCAGTCTCTTCTTAAAAACCTCCAGTGTTGGAGCATTCACCACCTCTGGAGGCAGGTTGTTCCACTGGTTAATTGTTCTAACTGTCAGGAAGTTTCTCCTTAGTTCTAGGTTGCTTCTCTCCTTGACTAGTTTCCATCCATTGCTTCTTGTCCTGCTTTCAGGCGCTTTGGAGAATAGCTTGACTCCCTCTTCTTTGTGGCAGCCCCTGAGATATTGGAACACTGCTATCATGTCACCCCTCACCCTTCTCTTCATTAAACTACACATACCCAATTCCAGCAACCGTTCCCGATATGTTTTAGCCTCCAGTCCCCCAATCATCTTTGTTGCTCTTCTCTGTACCCTTTCTAGAGTCTCGACATCTTTTTTACATCGTGGTGACCAAAACTGGATGCAGTATTCCAGGTGTGGCCTTACCAAAACACTGTAAAGTGGTATTAGTACTTCACTTGATCTTGATTCTATCCCTCTGTTAATGCAGCCTAGCACTGTGTTGGCTTTTTTGGCAGCTGCAGCACACTGCTGGCTCAAATTGAAGTGATTGTCTACTAGGACTCCGAGGTCCCTCTCACAGTTACTACTATTGAGCAAGGTACCACCTATACTATACCTGTGCATTTGATTTTTCCTGCCTAAATGTAGAACCTTACTTTTTTCACCATTGAATTTCATTTTGTTAGATAGCGCCCAGTGTTCGAGTCTGTTCAGATCCTCCTGTATTTTAAGCCTATCTTCTGGACGTACGTACGTACAAGTGCTATAAAGATCAGAAACTACTTCTTTATATCTTTTTTCTTTTGTTTTTCTATTTTTCTTTTACCTCCCCCTCTTTGTTACACTTTTTGGGTTTGTATTGATTTTTTTCTTTTATTTTTCTCACTTCTTATTAGCTTGTATTAGTTTTTAATCTTTTTAAAATCCTTAATCAAATTATACCCCCCTAAAAAGATTTACTAACTTAGTGTTCGTTAAGGTCCTCATGTGATCTTAGGGATTTCACAGGGAATTTGGGATTTGATACACAGAATGCCTTAGTCATTGCCTGGAATAAGGGAATGATGACAGCCTTAGATTAGCTGCATCTGAGAAAACTGTATATTGATCCAGAGAGTTCCTTAGTTTACTGGCAAACTCTGGGAGAGGAAGTGGTAGAAGAAACATCTAGAAGACAGTTAGAAGAGGACAAATCTGAGTTCAAATGAATATTTTTAATTAAGATGTATTTAGGGTGATAACAGCAAGAAAACATGGTTATTTTTCTTCTCTCACGCCCATAGATGGCTGACTCGCCAGCAACCCTACTTAAGGTGACAGTTTGTGTGAGACAGGAGAAATTGGGGGAACATTTAATTTTAACTGAGTCATGTCTTTGTCTGTACAATGTTTTTGAATTGGTTTTGATCATCCTGTGTTAGCCTTCCAGAATCACAGTTTGTGAGTTGGATGGTCATAAAAATTGATTAAATAAGTAAATAAATAGCAACACCCATTCTTACAATAAGAAAGCAGTTCAACTTTTCAGGGACAGTTTAAAGAAACTGAGTTGCATTTAGGATGGTGTTACTGTCATATTAAATGTGACTGATCTTTTCAGTTTTGCAGATAAGCTTTACTAGCACCTCCCCCATATATAACTTCATCAATCTAAAAAAAATATCTCAACTTTCCTGCCTGGGCACCTTGAAACATTATTTATCACAAGTGACCAGTGAAATGATAAGTATCATATTTTCATCTTGCAGTTTTGTTTATAGAAATGCAATGATTGGGCTAGCACAGGGGTAGGCAACCTTGGCTCTTTTATGACTCATGGACTTCAACTCCCAGAATTCCTGAGCCAGCCATGCTGAGGGGAAAGGGAGATGTTTCCAAGGTGAGCCATGTTGGCTGAGGAATTCTGGGAGTTGAAGTCCACAAGTCATAAAAGAGCCAAGGTTACCTACCGCTGGGCTACCAGCTTAGCTTAAAACTGCATATGCTGAATATTCTTCCATATTAGTCTTCCAATGTTATAAATCTTTTAAAAAGCTGTCTCTGAATTAAACAGTTGGGCTCTTTGATGCATTGCTTCTCAACCATTAGAATGGTTGATGATAACTTGAGTCAAAGCCTGTCTTAAAAAATTAGAATGATTCTGTTGATTCATGAGAACAAAATGAAAATAAAAAAGCACATATTCATAACATGGTAGTAATTCTATTAGACCTTATTGCAGAACAATATATGTTAAAATACTGTGTAACTTTTTGGCAAGATGTGTGAGAAATTTTGAGGAGACTAAGAAAGATATGGGGGAATTTAAATCAAAATAATAAATGGGAGAGAAGTTCATTAATAGAGGGCAGCTCAGCTGGGTTGCAGAAAGCCCTGAAGATGAAATTCAGAACATAGAGAGATTCTGTCTTGAGGAACTCCTTAGTAAAAGAAAGCTACAAGTTCTTATTAAAATTTCCAAGATTCGGTACCTTACCCCTAATTCTTGTACAGTAGTCCTCAATTTGCAATCACCATTTAGCCCAAAACTTACGTTGCTAAGTGAATCTGGTTTCCCCACTGACTTTGCTTGTCAGAAGGTCGCAAAAGGGGATCACATGACCCCAGGATATTTCAACTCTCATAAATATGAATCGGTTGCCAAGCATCTGAATCTTGATCACATGACCATGGGGATTCTGCAATGGTCATAAGTGTGAAAAATGGTCATAAGTCACTTTTTCCAGTGTTGCTGTAACTTCAGATGGTCACTAAGCGAACTGTTGTAAGTTGAGGACTACCTGTATTAAAGCTCCGCAGTTGAGTGGTTTTGCTTTGTGGATTATGCCCTGCAGCATGGAGCTTAACAGGTAGTTGGTGGGTCACCCATGTAACCCTTCTGGGAGGAAATTCTCCAGAAATTACCTCAATCACACAGCAGATGATGGTGGTTTACAACCTGATGGTGTAATTATGCTATGACAACACTGAGGTAAACTGGGCTACAAGGGGCTGACTGGCCCAAAGTAACCTTCAATAGCTGAGAATTGATTAGAATCTGGTAGAACACCCTGATCTCTGTAATAAGTAGAACACCTTGATCTCTGTAATAAGATAATAAGGAATCTGCCCTTCTTGTCACACATTATCCCAAGATAATGCAGTTAAGGCCTGTCATCTTTCAACCAGATTTCACATTATAGTCTTTTTGGAAACTCAAGATATTTTCCATGTTTTGTCCATCTCTCTCGCACTTTGACCTGTGTTTCTCACTCTTTTTCTGAATGTTGTTTTCCTCTCGGCCCATCACAGCACCACTGTTCTTGTACATATGTTTTCATGTACATGTTAAACCTCTATTTTGAAGCTTTATAACCCGCTTTTGCAGAGACTGTCCATTTTTCCCTTTGCAGGGCCCCTCGGTTTAAAGGATTTCAACAACAGGACAGCCAAGAGGTGCTCCACTACTTGTTGGATGCAATGAGAATAGAAGAAACAAAGGTGAAGTGTTTATTTTTGCAAAAAGAACCAGTTTGACTGAAATGACTTCTTTAAAAAAAACAAAAAAACTTTGTACTATTTTATGCTATATATGAAGAAAATGTTTACTTTGGTTTACATCTTCAAGGTGTCGACTGTGTATTTGTCGGTCTTCAGCGAAGCCCTGATGATGTTGTAGCTTTTGATGTTGTAGCTTCTTCCATTTATTAATTTTAAATGGAGTTTATTCATTGGGTACTGTCTGATTGCTGTGTGAATTTGTTTTGCAAATGAAACCTTAAGATTTGCTCTCCTATTTTACTGTGTTCAGGGATTCACTGAAAGAAGTTCTTTTATCTTGTACTGCTGTTTTTATTATATTGTAATTTAATAATTATAATATTGTAATAAAAACACATATGAAGGGGAGTGTCAGGAAACAGGGAGATAACTATCTTGATTTTAGCCCGTTGTGAAAATAAATAGCAGGAAAAGTGCTAATTCCAAAGAGCACTATCTGATAGCGTATTAGCAGAAATAAATCAAAACGATCATATCACCCGTTTTCTTCATTGCCCATAATCCTACATGCCTTTCTTCCTTTCCCTTTAAGGAAGGCAAATGTTAAGCCTGCATCAACAATTAAACCCATATTTTGCCATAATAGAGCACTATAGCAAACAGGGATTTTATTACCTCAGGCTTCACAGCAAGGGGCATTACTAGTAAAAGCTGTTGCACCCACCCCCCCTTTTCACTTTTCAGGTTTCTGTAGAATCATGGCAAACGGAGAATGTCAGATTTGAGAATCTGGACCATCTTGTGAGCAGTGACAGTTGTGCCAGCCTGAACAAACCTGAGCAACATTGTCTGTCATGGGAATACCACAGCTGTTAATCGTGCTATTGTTAGAGAGTGTCACTATGGTGTCTTTTTTTAAAAAAAAATTGAAGAAAGCCTCCAGCAGTCTGTCTGCCACCAGAATCCTTTAAAACTGATTAGAACAACTAAGCACTCTGTTCTCGTGTTTCTCTTAAACGTGGTTCTTATAAGGATTCACTTTGGGTCAGCTTTTGTTTAGTTTGCAGTTCTGTATTATCCCATCCCTCTGAGTTATCTATATTTCTTCACAAGTAATTAAGAAAGGTATTTTTTGTAGCTTGTAGAGTTTTTTTTAATAAGAACTGTTTTCAATCATAAACAACCAAGTAGAAATAATAAGCATTTTGATAAAATTAAATCTTCATAGTTTAGAGCCACAGAAGGATTTGTGGTTACTTAATCTGTATTTTGAGACAGTTCTCTTAGTGATATGTCCTATTGATGGACTTGTATTTGTAATTGCTTTGTCCTCAATTATTATAAATATAGTGTTTAGATAAATTAATACTTATAACTATTTTTCAAAAAGTCAGTAATCCCGGTAAAGTTGCATGCAGTCCTCTTATTCCAGTGTTGCATACTGGAAGTGTTTCACACCATTACTTGTTAATTGATTAATGTCTGATACACTCAAACCCTTAAAAGACTGTTTGAACTAAATAAATGGCTCAACGTGGTCATTTCAATAAAAAGAGAGTTCCTTTTGCTTGCAAATTTGTTTATGATATCAACTTGATGAGTTATTTATTTAGTTTCATGGACAGATTCTTTTTAATATGTTGTTGGATTTAAGATGATCAGAAAAAGTCTTTGAGGCATTGGGAATTAATAGTTAGGGCAAATATTTGTGAAGTAGAAACTTATACCATTAAACCAGTAATATATAAGGAGGTACCCTTCATCTGTTTCTTGATTATATTTTTTCTAGGTTTTCTGATGGTGATAGTGACACATTTTATTCACAGAAATGAGAAATCACTTTAGAGAGACCTATTTTTAAAATGCAGTCATGTATGATTTAATTACAAGCACAGAGGTCTCTGCAATAATCACAGCCAGCTTGTAACATACATTTTAATGTTAAAACTTTTTGTATGGATTGTTTAATGATGTCCATCCTGAATGTTACATTAATATATATTAATATCAAAATTATCCAGGTGTAAATTTTGTTCTTGCCCAATATTTTCCCTGCTCAATATTTGGACTTATTTTTAGCTCCAGATACCACATTAAAACTTCTGTTGCGCTACCCATCCAGCAAACCTCTTAAGATTTTTGAAAAACGTGTGTGTGTGTTGTTTTCTGATTGAATTATTGCCGATAATATATATTTAATTTGTTCCATAACCGTATTTTATCATAGCTGTTCTTAATAGCTGTTATACGTTTCGTAGTGTTGCACTCATTTTTCAACTCCTTTGACTCGGCTTTAAGGAAGAGGAAGTATAAAAATAACTAAGATTAATTAAATAAAAGAATATGGAAAAGTAGAGGTCTTATAGTGAAAGACTGAGACTGAATTTCAAACTCTGTCATTAATATAAGTCTATGTGTTTGAAAGAAGAGTAACTCCTTTAAGAAGAAACTAGACAGTCACTTGTCTGAGATAGTGTAGGTTCTCCTGCTTGAGCAGGGGGCTGGACTAGAAGACCTCCAAGGTTCTTTCCAGATTCTATACTATTCCTTCCGTCTAAGTAGACCGTTTAATTTTTTAAAAAAGCTAAAACTTCAAACTTAAATAAAAATGTGCTAAATATCTGTGTTACAGCGCATACAAGCTGCAATCTTAAAAGCATTTAATAATCCAACAACTAAAACAGCGGATGAAGAAACCAAAAGAAAAGTCAAAGGTATGATCTCCTTCAGCAGAATTTACCTGTGTTATTTCATAGAGTTCTCTTATTCCGCAAATGAGTTATTTTTATAGTATTATCTAAAAGGCAAATTCATTTATAAACAACACTGAGTTCCAAAGTCATATGTGTGTCTATCTCTGTGTATACATATGTGCATACATTAACTGGACTTGGAAGCTGACCTGGTTTTATTTGGATATAATTTGTTGCTGGATGGTAAACCACATAGGTAAAGGTAAAGGTTCCCCCGCACATGCGTGCTAGTCGTTTCCGACTCTAGGGGCCGGTGCTCATCTCCGTTTCAAAGCCGAAGAGCCAGCGCTTGTCTGAGGACGTCTCTGTGGTCATGTGGCCAGCATGACTAGATGCCAAAGGCGCACGGAACGCTGTTACCTTCCCACCGTAGTGGTCCCTATTTTTCTACTTGCATTTTTTACGTGCTTTTGAACTGCTAGGTTGGCAGAAGCTGGGACGAGTAACAGGCACTCACTCTGTTACGCGGCACTTGGGATTCGACCCGCCAAACTGCTGACCATTTGATCAACAAGCTCAGCGTCCTAACCCACTGAGCCACCGCATCCCTTAAAACCACATAAGAGGGTTCATTAACTGAGAGATTGAGTAAATATCCCAGAAAGTGGCAGAAGCAAATGACTTCTGTATTGTTATCAAGATAACTGACCCCATCGTGGAATCACCAGGAATTTAAGTCAGATTGAAAGAAATCTTTTGATATATACTAACTAGAGTTTGCGTCTATTATTCTGGCGCCACCTAGTGATGATGTGAAACACTTGTTGGATCAGGATGGTTTATCCATATAATGGCCTGATTCTCTGATAGAGACAATCAGATTGTTCTCTAATAGACTTCATAAAAATGGATAGCCTAGCATTTTCACTAGGAGGCAGAACATTGTATAACAGAGGTAATATATTTAAGCTGCACGCTGAAGTACTTGATCAGTAATTGAGGAGGGAAGAAGTGTACACGAGTAGAAGACTGCAGAGTCTGTCCACGCTTATCTAGGCAAATGTTTCACTGATTTCTGAGAAGGTAACTAGGATTGTACCCTGAGGCACTACTTTTCTTTTGGCTAGAAAATTAGAAAAGCTGAAAAGTTGGCAACTTGATGGGTACATAAAAAAGATTTCAGATATGTAGATATATAAATAGAAGACTATAGCCCTGAACATATTAACCTGGAAGCATTCGGGCACATTTAGCTGCAGAATGTATAAAAATCATGGTATGTAAGGAGTTGGAGGGATTATTTTCTGCTGATAAAACAGCTATGTCATCTCAAGGAAAATAGTTGTGCTTCTCAGCTGGTTAATGAGTAAAGTTGACATAATTAGTTAAAGATATGGAAACCCATATTCTTTGAAGTTTCTAAAATTATATTAAGGGGGGAAAGTAAAAAATACTGGAATTTACTGATGCATCACACAACATAATAAAATATCTGCCACATTCCTTGTGAAATACAAAGGATATATCTTTATCTAATTATCAGAAATAAAAACCAAAACTGAATGCAGTTATAGATTACCGGTACTCATTTTTATAATCAAACTGTATCTGGATGCAAACATCCAGTGACCTCTTTCCTCTTATTGCCATCTGGTGGCCACCCAAGCATTTGCAGTTTTGGTATGATATATTACCAGTATATATTTTTCCTGCTGATGGATGCAAGCTATAACTTATTTGGGGTGTATATTTTCTGAAATAAATCCAAGAATTAATTCTGCTAAATTTAGAAGAGAGATGCACAATTTTTGAAGAAGTTCTTTTTCCCCCCCAGCATATGGAAGAGAGGGTGTGAAGATGAATTTCATAGACAGGATTTTTGTGGGTGAATTGACCAGCACTATCATGTGTGAGGAATGTGAAAACGTAAGTATTATGGAATTTGATATGATTCGATAAGAAGGGTGTTGAATAAACATTTGGATAACGGTAGGCTAATTTCTGATATTGTCGTGACAATGTGGAGTGACGTCTTAAATATTATAGAAATCAATTCACTAAGTTCAACTTGATCTTCCAGCTCTCCAATTGGTCAAGTATTTGCTTTACTTGCAGAGAAAAAGAAATTTTTTTCTTACAATCAGCGTAGATCTAAGAATACCAGTTATGGAAAATACTAATATATAAAGAGAAAGAATGTTTTTTTCCTGAAATATTTATTAGTGCATGCAGGCCAACACTTGAGTTGTAGGCTGCAGCTTGAGCAGGGGATGGAGGCACACCACAAAAGTCAATAGGCTGCCTCAGATACTGGTATAAGACTTGTCAGGTCTTCAGGACGGTCCTGGTTGGTTCTTCTCCCCACCATCGTTGCTGCTGTCCATTCACTTGCTTCTCCATCCTATCTTCTTTGCTTGACGGGCGGATGAAAAGGCCTCCTCCCCCCCAAAAAAATTACATCTATTTTTCTTTGTTCACTGCCTATTTCAATTGCTTGAAAAAAAGCAAGTGAACAAGTCACAGTAATAAGGAAGAAAAGCAACTCTAGGCAACGTGGGCCTCCTACCAGGGTGTGGACTTTGGTATTCTAGTTTCTAAGATGAGAGACAACTCAGTTGCTTGGTGCCTCATTCTACCAGCCAAGTACCCTTGGCCTTGTTTCATAGTTTGCTTCAGTTGGTGTCTCTGCTGAAGGGAAATTCTGTGATCCAGTAGACCAGACATGTCAAACACAAGGCCTGGGGGCCAGATCTGGCCCGCGAAGTGGTTTCATGCGGCCCATGAAGCCATCCTGGAAACAGTGAGGGAACGGCCCCCACTGCCTTGGCCCTGGCCCAGAGACCCTCCTCTTGCCAGAGACCCTCAGATCTGTCCCACTCCTGCCCAGGCCCCCATAGGCACCCTTGATGCGAACAATGTAGAGCTGGCCATGCCCACCCAGTAGGCCATACGCACTTTAGCCACACCCACCCAGTAGGCCACGTCCACCCAGGCCACACCCACCCGGCCCCCTGAGGGCAACCGCAATGCTGATGCGGCCCTCAATGAAATTGAGTTTGACACCCCTGCAGTAGAAGTTTATGCATTAAGGAAGGAATGACAATTTTGATAACTGCACTTTGGCCTCACTGCCTTCCACAGTTCTTTTTAAAGAGCTGCCAATCCATCAGAGCAGAAAGAGGGGAAATAACTGAAAATGATCTCTTTCCCCCTCTGCTTCTAACAGATAGCAGAAACTTTCTGTCGGTCAAGAGACATTAGCTGAATATATAGTTATGTAATTGGGGAATAATTAAGTATTTTAAAGAAGTATTTTTTATGAATAGTACTGATTTAAATATATTTGTTGATACCTATGAGGAATCATCTTTTAATAGTTTCTATAACTTACATTGGCGATAATGAACAGTTCATAACTATGTGGGGGTTGTTTTCCCCTAATGCAGGGGTGTCAAACTCAATTTCATTGAGGGCCGCATCAGCATTGCGGTTGCCCTCAGGGGGCCGGGATGGGTGTGGCCTACTGGGTGGGCGTGGCTAAAGTGCGTACGGCCTACTGGGTGGGCATGGCCAGCTCTACATCGTTTGCGTCAAGGGTGCCTATGGGGGCCTGGGCAGGAGTGGGACAGATCTGAGGGTCTCTGGCAGGAGGAGGAGGGTCTCTGGGCCAGGGCCAAGGCAGTGGGGGCCGTTCCCTCACTGTTTCCAGGATGGCTTCTCAAGCTGCATGAAACCACTTCACGGGCCGGATCCGGCCCCCGGGCTTTGTGTTTGACATGTCTGCCCTAATGTGTCTGCATTTCTGAATTCATAAGCAATGAGGATTGCATATTTTCAGTTTCCAAGATTCTTTATCCTGCTCCTTTTTTCCTGGTATTAAAGCAGATTAATGGAATTCCATACGAACCTTGTTTCATATCTTGTACATTGTGGTCAAGAGGTTTGATACTACTATTAGACGTATATAGAAGTTTGTTGTTTTTCTTTGCTTTTAGTGGACAACATCCTGAAACCACCTTTAAAATAGTCAAATTATGTGTCCGTGCTTTTAGAATTCAACAGAATATTCTAAAGCAGGAGTCCCCAACTCCCGGTCCGTGGCCCAGTACTGGGCCGCGGCGTGCCAGCAGCCGGTCTGCACAAACAATCAAAGCCCCATCTGCGGGATGCAAGCAGCACACAAAACCACACACACTCTTTTCTGTGGAAAAACCTCTCTCCGCGGAACTGGTCCCTTGTGCCCTAAAGGTTGGGGACCTCTGTTCTAAAGGAATCTCTGTTCTCTGTTGTAATAGGATACTGTATTTTATAATACTTCCAGTGCGTTTTAATGTGTCTTATCTGTGTAAAGGTACATGAAAACTGTTTTGCATGCATAAAGAGTTACTTACCGGCTCAAGGTTGACTCAGCCTTCCATCCTTATGAGGTCGGTAAAATGAGGACTCAGATTGTCGAGGGCAATATGCTGATTCTGTAAACTGCTTAGAGAGGGCTGTAAAGTACTGTGAAGTGGTATATAAGTCTAAGTGCTATTGCTAAGTGCTACTCTTTTATAAAGCTATTAAACAGCAAAGCACACAGAATAGAATCTGTCGCAGTGTCCCACGGTCACATGATTGCCATTTGCATGCCTCACAGCTGGCTACCAAGAAGCCGAGTCAACGGAGAAGCGGGCAGTAAAATTGCAAGCTGTGATCATGTGATGTGCACAGGTGATTTGCTTAACAACCACAGTGCATGTAGGCTGTAAGCCCATTTGCTTTCATGTGGTATCTCACAATGGCTATATTGCTTAGCAACACAGTTGCTAATCCCAGTTGTGCTCATTAAATACTACCTGTACAGTAGGGATTTTTTTTCCATTTCCAAATCCCAGTTCTTCAATTTTTGTAAAGTATTCTAATGCCTAATAAAATGTGTTTACTGTATAACTTTGTATGTATGGGGGAATCCAGAAGATGTGTATATTCACTTGCCATTTTCATTTTTTTGTGTTTTAAGATTTCCACAGTAAAAGAACCCTTCATTGATCTTTCTCTTCCTATAATAGAAGAAAGGGTAAGAAAATTCTTGTTCAATAAAGCCTTCATTTTAATTGTCAGAAGTCTTCTTTGTGCCAGTTGATATAAAGAATTCAGCCAATTTAGGATGAAGAAAAGAAGAAGAATATATTGTTACTCATAGAAATTATAGCTGGTGTCATATATCACTTTAAATCTGGCTTGGTTTTGGTTTAGACTAGATTACTGTGTAAACTCAGACATTACAATTTTTAATTCATGCTATCTGTGAACTCCAATTCTGGTTAAAAATGTCTTAGATGATTTTCTGCACCCTAATAACCCATCTTGATTTTTCTAGATCTCAAAACCTGTTTGTTTTGGAAGGACAAGCAAAGGTAAACAAATACAAGAAGCAGATATTGATCGATTCAGCTGTTCTTCTGTAAGAGTTCTGACTAATCAGCAATCAAAATTATCTAGAAAATGTTCATTAACAAAGGATAAGGTAAGAATAAGCCAGTATGGACAATTGTAAGTGAATTCAGATGTTTTTCACATAAATGTTAATGTTCTCTCTAAAAATCTGGAGTAACATATTTTTAATTTGTAATTTTAGGTCCCAAGTGTTTGGATGTACTTTGATCACTTTTTTCAGAAACTTAGTACTGCATTGATTAATTGAAAGATTTTAATAAAAGAAATGATTGTGACTGAGATATATATATAAAAGGTAAAGGTAAAGGTTCCCCCACACATGCGTGCTAGTCGTTTCCGACTCTAGGGGCCGCTGCTCATCTCCGTTTCAAAGCCGAAGAGTCAGCGCTTGTCCGAGGACGTCTCCGTGGTCATGTGGCCGGCATGACTAGACGCCAAAGGCGCACGGAACGCTGTTACCTATATATAAGATTATATATAAGTATGAAGAGACTGAAGATATCTTAAAATGATAGATTTAAAATATAGGTACTTGAAGACAAACATTCAAATCTGATTTGGGAACCTTGCTGAAAAATGATTTTAAACAGTATCATTTAAAATCTTTTGAAAAGAACTTCCATAAATTCAGAAGCTGTTTGTTTATTCATTATCAAATTTTAGTTTCCACATTCTGCACATTGGTTATAAATGGCAGCATCAATTATAAACATATGAAGTTTGCAGGTTCTAACAAGATCAAGAGGCTTTATCAATTTAAAGTAATTTATGTGTTAACTTCAACTATTTACACAAAGACTAAAACTAAATGGTTTTCTGTATGTGTGTAAATGCTCTGTTTAAATTTCTGTCATCTCATAATTATGTAGATTTCCTTTCATTTGAATAGTTTCTTATTCAGGCTTTTTGGTCCCTTCAGACATAAACATGAGGAGGAGGACCCAGATTGTTGGGGGCAATTAAGCTGACTTTGTAATAATGCCGCTTGGGGTGTGTGTGAAAGCCCTAATAAGCAGGCATATAACATAGAATGAAGGCTACTGCTAAGCTTGTAAGCCGCCCTGAGTCTTCGGAGAAGGGCGGGATATAAATGGAATTAAAATAAAAAATAAATAAAAATAAACATTTTACAATATTACAAATACAGTAAGCGATAATGTGGTTGATATTTGGTTTAACTTAATAAATAAATTGAAAAGATGCCAAAAATATTGTGCCAATGAATGTGCTTGGGTTTTTTGTAGTTTCTTGGTTAATGGGTTGCATTTTGCCCAACCCTTTAATCAATCCATAGTGCAGCTAAAGACCAGCTAAAGAACGAAGGAAAATAAATCAGGAACAGGCCATAGAAACTACAGTATGATAATTTGTTCATCTTCAAGAGAAACTTAGGTTACCTGACTATCATGTCTAAAATAAACCATGGTTTAGCACAATGTATGATAGTAATCATGACTGATACTTATTTCCTAAGTTTCTAAGTAAGTTTCTAAAGCCAAATGGTGTAATGTAGAAATATTTTTACCTACAGAATACATCTATTGGCTATTTTCTTTTTTATGCCCTGTGTTGAAATCCTGTATTCTTAGCCAAGGATGACAGAAAACTTTGCTTCTTTATAAACAATAAGGCCATTCAAAATGGGTGGCAAATAAATTTAATAACAAACAAACAAAATAATTAATTCAGTAATGTACTGAATTGAATAGCAGTTTTTAAATTTCTCATTGCCAAACCTAAAATTCAAAAATAAAAAACACCAGTAGTGGAATTCCACCATGAACTTTTTAAATTACTCTTTTATTTATGTCGTACATATTAGTTTTCATTATAGTTTCAAATTGGCTATAACAAACCCAGTAAAAAATGGCCTTTCTTTAAGAAAGACTCTTCCATGAAATATGGTGGATCAGGAATTAATCAGAAGAAAAAGATGTCATCTTATCTCTTTTTAATTTGTGGAGAGTTAAAACTTCTTGCATGGATAATCTTTAAAGCTACAGAAGATTTTAAAATGGACCCTATGCAGTATTGCACTTGAAGCATTTGGTTTCATTTTTAATGTAGGAATTATATTCTCAAAATTATGAAATCCTAAAATTAAATGTAATGTTTCTAATTTAGACATCCAAAGTACCTTGAAGAAATGTCATAACATATTAGAAGATTTGAAGGCAATCTGTAAATTGGACTTTGCAAGGAGCTCAACATCACACTACCTCCTCCTCCTCCTCCTCCTCTTCTTCCTCTTCCTCCTCTTCTTCCTTTTCCTCTTTTCATTTTCGGGCCTCCTGAGATACTCCTCTCTTTTTGTGCCTATCTGCATTTGGTAAAAAAAAAATGGATCAGCTGTATACAGTACATATGATAATTGTTCTTCATCATGTGGTGTGAATCTCATCCTTTGCCTTAGTAAAATATTTATCCCTGAGGAAAGCATTTTGGATATTGCTTTTTTTTTAAAAAAAACATTGCCAAACAGAAAAGGACAGTAATAGAATTCAAAAATAAATGACAATAGTGATAGCACTTAGACTTATATATATCTCTTTAAGCAGTTTACAGATTTAGCAAATTGCCCCCAGTAATCTGGGTCCTCATTTTAGCGACTTTGGAAGGGTGGAAGGCTGAGTCAAACCTGAGCCAGTGAGAATCAAACTGCTGAACTGCTGGCAGTCAGCAATGTATATGAAGAATCAAATATGCCAAAAAGTAAATAGAAGAATTCTAATCATACAAATTATTAGAATATATATATTCTACACACACAAACTACGTTAAATAGTAAAAAGCAAGCTCTTGCAATAAAAGCAGAACATAGCACAATTTAGAAAGAGAAAGGACATATTTCCAAAGGAAATAACAAATGTGCCATTAGAAGGTCAACAATAGACAGCAAAATAAAACTTCAGCTGGACATCATTGAATTAAAAACTAGCTTGAATACAAGAAAGGTCTAAAAGAAGGTCAGTCAGTCTTTTATGAAGGCCAGTGACCAAAATTACACAGGTTTTGCAAATAATAAAACAAAAATTGGCTGAAGAGACCGAATCGTATTGACTTCCTAACAATTATATCTAATATAAATCAGAATGAGCCAGAAGTTTAATTCATGTGCAATATAAAATAAAGCTATGCATTTTTATAAAATGGGTAGGATTTCACGTTTTCCAAGCAACAGAGAGCACATGCCCAAACTCTTCTTCCCAACCACTTGGTACCATCCCTGCTTGGACTACCAATCTGAACTCCAAAATCTAAGCGTGTAGAAGGCCCAGTTTCTAGATACACCTACATATTTATGCATGTGTAAAGCAGTGCTTCTATGGGATTTGAATAATGTGGTGGTGTTTCCCCCCCCCCTTTTTTTTTTTCCTTTAACACTTCGATGACGACTTGGCAGAACCAAGTAAACTACGAAAGACGACTTGCCAACCAATCTGGTGAAGAAGAAACAAGCCCTTTTATCCTGCCTGGAAAAATCAGAAACTCTAAAATAGAAGACACAGCCAATACTTCGTGTGCAAGAGACAGCGGTACCCTTCTGGACTCTCCAGGAAGTGGAAGTCAGGCTGAAGGCAGTGAGAAAGAAGTCAGTCGTTCTGAAAGTAGCATTGATGCCGATAGCGAGGCTTCTGAAAGTGAAAACACTTCGAAGCAAATTACGGCCAATAAAACTTGCCCCGCTCCTGATTCGTGCACAGACGGACACAGACACTTGCCTGCAAATGCTAAAATGCAATACAGCAAATCAAGCAATAGCAGTACGGAGGCACTTACTAGTGCCTTGTCAAAATTTCACTTTGGAAGCACAGCCATTGAGAGTGAAGGCCCTCTCAACACTCTTTCCAGCCTGTCGAAGAGCACTGCCTTTTCAACAGAGGGCCAAAACCCTCAAAATGCTTTCCAGACTCTTTCTCAGAGTTACGTAACAAGCTCTAAGGAGTGTTCGGTTCAGTCGTGCCTCTATCAGTTTACCTCCGTGGAGCTGCTAATGGGAAACAATAAGCTGCTGTGTGAAAGCTGTACAGATCAGAAGCACGGAAACCAGAAAAAAGCAAATTCCGCAGGTAGCTGGTAATAATAATAATAATAATAATAATAATAATAATAATAATAATAATAATAATAATAATAATAATAATAATAATAATAATAATAATAAAAATCCTTGTGATTCAAGGACATGCTCCTTCAAGAGTGGTATTGGTGTGTCTTGGAAAGCCGCGCCCTCCTCATGTTTTAATCCAGGGGTGTCAAACTGCTGGCCCCGCAGGCTGGATACGTCATGCTGAAACCGTGCCCACCCCATTGCCGGCAATGGAGAAAAAGTTGTGATACGTTGCGGCACGTCATGTGACGTTGCGAGTTTGACACCCCTGTTCTAATCTATACTATCTGCTTTAAAAGTGAATTGGGGAATCCATTTCAAAGACCTTGTGTAAATTCACCTATTCATTGATTTTTTGCGGGTAAGATTGTTCAAGTTCATTGCTGGCTTTGATGGCCCTTTGAACCAAGGGTAGCTGCTGAACCACCCAGCAGCATCCTTTTGAGGCAGATTTGTAGTTTATCTCCTGAAGAATAGGGGAATGTTCTTGAATCTGTTGGAGCCAGTTGAAACTCTTCTCCAGTTGTCTTTGAGGGCCCTATAAAAAACAACAACTATTCGGCCAATGATCAGATTGTTGCTTCCTTCTTGCAGATAGAAGTAAAGAGTGAAGCTGTTGCTGAGGGAATTACAGCTTTTTCAGTTTTAATGATTGTTGGGTGATATCCAGTATTCCACACTCAGCTAAGCTGATGGAGAAGGTAGTGATACTACTCATTCAAAGGTTTTTTTTAAAACAGTCTTGAGTTTAGCCATGGAGTTGCCCGTTGGTTGGCCTGTACATATAGAATGACAAGGAAAGCCCTGGTTAATCCTACTGGCTCTTTCAGTGGCTTGTGATACTGTTGACCAGGATATATTGTTGGAACATCTGTTTCTATCTCTTATCATCTCTCTCTATTTCTATCATCTCTGTCTCTATCTCCATCTCCATCTCTATGCTCTGCCTTGTAAATGATGTGTTTTTCATGTATTTTCAGACCATTTTCCTTATAAATGATGTACTTTTTTATAGATAAGAAGACAGAAGGTGTCTATACAAATGCTAGGAAGCAGCTGTTGATTTCTTTGGTTCCTGCTATTCTGATCCTCCATCTCAAAAGATTTCATCAGGTAATGCCCTGAAACAGATGGGTCCCCCCCCAAAAAAAAATTAATAGACAGGAGGTTTTTTTTATTAGAGCTACATTAAATATTTGTATGGTTCATTTTCAGAAGTTGTCTAAGAGTGGTGGAAGATTTGCAAAAACAAAGTGGTCTTTGTTGCACACTAGAATTTTACCGTTTTCACTGAGCAGCTTATATATAGGTTATATTCAGAGTTTGTTGTCTTTCCAATACTTTTGCAAAATAATATAGTATATTTTCTGTTAAAAGAAAAAAAATAAATGGGTCAAGTTTTGTTCCAGCACTACTTGACTCCTAGCTTAATAATATGTTTCAAATAGGGCATGAATGTTCAGGTTTTGCTCTTGATTCCTAAATATTCTATGTTTAATTTGTCCTGGACTGGTGTGATAACAAAGCAAGATGATATTTTAGGTTGTATATTGTAGCTCTATAAGATCATTTGTTTTGTAGATCACTCATAGTAACTATTGATTTACTTATTTTAAAATGTAACATTTCAAATATTTATGCATTAAATTCAAATTCTACAAATATTTTCAATTTCTTCTTAAGGCTGGCATGAGCTTACGAAAAGTAAATCGGCATGTAGATTTCCCGCTTGTTTTGGACTTGGCTCCATTTTGTTCTGCCTTTTGCAAGGTAAGACATAATAAAAACATAATGTCAGATTGTGTTTGAAGTAAAATTGGTAACGTTTCAGTGGAAACTTTCTTCTTACAGAAGTCAAACATTTTTAGTCATATATTTCAGTCAGATTCTTGTACAACACAAGATCATGCTGTTAAACCAAGCTTTAACATTAGCTGAAAATATCTTTTGCTACCTGAAATTAGAATAAACTGGCTGGTTTTTTTAAAAAAAATAAAATTGCGTTTATTTAACGTGTATCAAACAGTTGGCCAGTCCTAGTTTCTACAATAAAGCCTTTACATTCTTCTTGCTAGGTTAGACTTATGGCTAATTATTAACAATACATTTAAAAGAGAAGGAAAGAGAGAAATAAGGCAAATTAAAATATAAGAGAAACCATGTTAGTTAGCCAGTGCAACAGCATTACAAAACCCATATTGAAAATATTACAAAGTCCATACTGCGTGGCCCTCACTTCCTTCCTTCCTTTCCTAGAATGTGGCTGATGGTGGGAAGGTCCTCTATGCCCTTTATGGAATAGTAGAGCATAATGGCTCAATGCGGGGAGGTCATTATGCAGCTTATGTAAAAATCCGATCATCGTCCAAAAAACATTTGGAGCACAATTCTAGCAATAAAAATGTTCAAGGTAGGTATCTAAACAAAACTGTGTGATTAGATTAAAAAATATATACCTTCTGCATTGTGTATATAGGTGGTCACGACCACAGTTGGGATCAGCAAGACAGTTTTTTAAGTGAGTGGCCCCCAATTTCATGACCTATTTTGCTCCAGCTAAGTGAATCGTTGCATTTGTTTAAGTGAATCATGTGGCCGTTAAGTGAATCTGACTTCCTGCACTGACTTTGCTTGTCGGAAGCCAGCTGGGAAAGTTGGAAGTGGTGATCACATGACACCAAGACATTGCAGCCATCATAAATACAAGCTGGTTGCCAAGTGCCTGAATTTTGATTATGTGACCAGTGTATGCTGCTATGGTCATAAATGCAAGCACGGTATTATTTTCAGTGCCACTGTAATTTTGAATGGTCACTGAATGAATGGTTGTAAGTCAAGGATCACCTCTGTATATTTATTTTTTTTAGAAACATCACTTTGCTTTAAAAATTCAGTTCATGAACAACATACAGCTAAGCATTCTTTTTATATATATAAATATTTTATTAATTTCAAGTTTTACAATCATAAGTACTTAATAAACAACAGTGTCTGGGTTCCTTTGTCATTAACTTTCACTCAAAATATCCAATACTACACCATCCAGTATTTCCCTGGTCCTCTCTTCTTCCAATAATAATCGTTTTTCCACACTAGCAAATACAATTCTTACTGCTATTAATACCTGTACAGTTAAATATAAGTATCTTCATCACATGTTTCCAATGTTATGTATAGTATCAATAACTGTCAATCATGTCAGTTTGTAATATCTTCTCTGGCCAAAACATATCAAATGTATATGCAATGAAAATTCCCTTATTCAATCCGTATCCTGTTTTTTCTCTTTTTAAAAATTTTTAATTTCCCATCAATATTCAAAATAACTTAATCAGTTATCATTTTTCTCATAATTAATTACATTTGGGTAACCAAAAGCTTCCCTTATACCGGTCCTTTTGATATTTTCATATTTCCCATCTTATAAAAAGTTATGTTATCCTAGTTACAAATCACATCCTTCAAATTTATAATGGTCCTTTTATTTCTAACAATTATCTATTCTTTTAACCATATTCAAACATCTATTAGATAATATAACACCTCATCTAATTATTCAGGACCTCTATTTTCTTCAGTCTTACTCTAGCTTTCTTACTTTGCCAAATAACTTTGCAAATCAGTGCATTTTGATCACCAAGTATTTCTTCCTCTGTTTCTGTATATGTTGTTTGGGTTAAAAAAGACAATTTAATTAACGTGTTTTTGTAGAAATGCTTAACTCATTTATGTTCGTTAAACAGTCTCCATTTTCTTTCTCCAGTTTCTCTTTTAGCTTCTTGTTCCCCAGTTTTCTGCATTTCTCCTGAAACTCTTATCACCCATTCTTCTTCTTCCTTGTCCTCAAATATGTTCTGAATTTTCGAAAAGTAAAATGTCTTTCCCATTTCTGGTGTTATATCTGGGTCTTCCAAATTATTATTTATCTGTATCTGTCTGTTGGCTTCTTCTTTCGAATCCTCCATTTTTGTATAAGTGTCCTCCATTTTTCCTTCTGTTTTCTGAGTTGCTAGTTCTTTATGGTCATTTTCTGAACGTTTTCTGCTTGTAAGTTTAAGTTGGAAAGTTGTTCATTTATGTTATTTAAATTATTTTTAGTCTCCTCATAATTTCAGACAATTGTCTCTTGAATTGATTTCAACATGAAAAGAATTTGTTTAAGTTCATTTACATTTTCTTGTTGATTATCCATGTTTCTTCCAAAGAGAAATAGTCCAGAAGCAGCTTTCCCACAGTTTAATATTTCCTAATAATTCTTGAAACTAAAAGTCAGTCAATATTTGTAATCCAGGCCAGCCAATTCAGAATGGTTTGTTGTCTCCTTCATACAGATAAAACAGCCCAAGAATTTTGCCCCCTTTTCCCAGCTACAGTCTGCAAAAGTGAAAGTTTCCAGGAACAACAAAAAGCCTATCTACATCTGGGCTTCGTGCCAAATTTTCTCTAAGCATAATAAATTGTAATTTAATTTAATTTAATATTTGCATTTGTATACCGCCCTTTCCCTGAGGACTCAGGGCGGTTTACAGGGAATTAAAAATCAAAACATACAAAAGTTAAAACCAATTAAAAAGCATTAAATTCACCCTGTACATTAAAACCCCAGTTAAAATTTTCTCCTCAGCCTGGGCCCGAGAGCTCAAAGAGCCAGGTCTTCAGGCCCCGGCGGAATGATCGGAGGTCGGGAGCAGTCCTCAGCTCTACCGGCAGCTGGTTCCAGAGGGCAGGCCAGGGTAATGCCAGAGTTCACCACTAGATGTCATTAATATATATTTTCCAGCTTTTAAGTCCAAACTTATTTCACCAACTTTCCAAATACCTTTTTTAAAAGAAAGTCTTAAAAATACTTTTAGTCCCCACGTTTGTCAAAGTTGTGTCTCTATATTAAATCCAAATTAATCTTGTATTTTTCTCTAATTACCCCCAAAGAAAGTTTTTCGCCACTTCTCTTTTCCTGAGAGAACGAGGCGGAAATTCCCCTTCTCTCTATCATCTGGGGGCATTATTTGCTTTGAGAATTCTTTTTTCCAGGAAAAGATTTTCAAGATATAAGGAGAGGATTACGTTGTCACCCAGTTCCATCCGCATTGTTCAAAAGTTGCTAATTAGTGCTTATCTTGAGTTGTCGGTGGCTTCTGGCTGGCCACATAAATGTGGCCGGTCTTTCTCCTGCCAGTTTGGAGGGCTTCCTTGGATCAAACAGAAGGGCTGCCACCCCTCCTTGATCAACAAGGGTCCCCTCCTTTTTTGTCACCTCTCCGGGGCAACTTTAGACTCTTTTTTAGGGTCCCCAGCAGAGTGAAATCGGATGTGGAAAATGGAGCCCCATTTTCCTGCGCCCATAATGCCACAACGTCCAACCCAGAAGTCAACTAAGCATTCTTTTTATGACATCAAGCCCAATTATTTTTCCCAATGAAAGAAGGATCAAGACATAATCGTTATTATATTTTCATTTGCATGGTTCCCCCCCCCCAAATGTTGTCACAAATGCTAATAAATGCAGAAAACTGTTTCCTTTACATTGCATGGGTAATATCAGTTAATATGATTTTAATTTTGGCATGAGGGGGACATGGATTTAAGCAATCAGGTGAGGCTGGTGACTCTCAGGAGGCCATGTATTAGAAAAATGTACTTTTTATATAGTCTAGATTTGATATACTATACGGTATCAGTTTTCCCCCAGCCTTAAAAGCTATTGCCTCCTTGCTCAAGCACACATTAATTGTAGAATATAAAAAGTAACCTCATTGTTAAAAGAACCACTTTAGTCTCTTTCAAATACTCTTGCTTGTTCCAATCCACAGTATGGGTGATACTACCATATGTGGTTTCCTTGTTTCACAGGGTCTTTCTCAAGCAACTTTCAGTAAAGTTTCAAAAGAACAGAGCCAAGATCCTAAAAACAAAGTTGTAAATGTTTCAGAGTGAGATACTTGCTTCTGAGTCCTAATTGTTTCCTTAGCTTGATTGTACTTCTCTTATTTGTTGATTTTACAGCTAATGAACACTGGTGTATGTGTCTGTTTGCATTGCAGGTTTAAAAGAATCACCGGGATCAGCTGTAGGGCAGTGGGTATATGTCAGTGATACCTACGTACAAGCAGTCCCAGAATCAAGAGTATTAAATTCACAAGCCTATTTGCTTTTCTATGAAAGAATTCTGTAGCCAGAATATGGAAAACAGGAAAGCAGTGTTATTTAACTTGCTTAAGTGCACAGAAAATTACAGTATATGTAAATATTGTGCCCTTACCTGTTCCTCTTCTTCAATAGAAAATATATATATATGTGCTTTTATGAAGACTTGAGGGTAAAGACTGCATCGAAATGGAAATTATTAAAAAAATGTCATATGTGATTAGAAGGAGGTGGGTGTTTGTGTGTGTTTCTGAATCCAAGCGGACATTGCTTTTGGACTCCTAAATTGTAATGTGAAACAATACAATCTGAAACTAAACAGTAATGTTTCAAAATGGGCTGGTTAAAATTATGTGCTTTTTCAAAAGTTAACTGCAGGAACAGTCTTGATAAGACTGACAACCTGATTTTTCTTCAGTGAAGAAAAAGCTATTTATGGACACCAAAAGCATGTTTTTGTAAAATATTTGGCACTTGATAATTCTTGAAAGAAATGATTCTTATAAATTGAACATGTTCCACAAATGGAAAGTAGTTTTGTTTCAGGAAACAAAAAGGTCATTCTACAAAACTAGGATACTATATTGTGTGTTCTAAGGGAATGTGGAAGTGCAACTAGACCTGATTTTATTCCGGGACACTTTTCTTTATTTGAATATGCCTTGAAATCTGATGATGTCACAGATGGAAACTCCATCAGAAAGCAAGCTAAACATTCTTCCTGTGATGTGCTGGCTTTCAAATTTAGTGAACCCCAAATCACCTCTGAATCCATCTTACTTGCACTGTGAAGCTGGAGCAAGCCATATCTTTTCTTCATATAAATATACTGACAAATAAATGCATGCTTTCTAAGAGAACAGATTACTTTCTCTGAACATTGAGAAACAATGTCATACAGAACAAGTCTCAGAGGCACAAGTATGTGTACTGTATATATGTTTTTACTATTTACTGCACGCTGTTGTGGCCTTGTTTTTATAATAATGTTAAGTAGGTCAAGAAGCAAATTAAACTAGGAACCCCAACAAGGAAAAGTTACATTAACTTTATCCAATCATATTGTGGGAATATAGATAAAGACAGGTAGTTGAGTTATCTACTTAATACCTGAGAAGAAAAAGAGTAAATAAAAAAGCAACCTTCTCAGTGACAGAACTAATTTTTAAGGCTCAAGCACACATAATATATGTACCAAATGCTGTTTAGCGGCACGGTTCAAGCCAGCCTATTCCCTGTGGAAGAGGCTAATGATATAATGATATTTGGGTAAAACTCCTGATAAAACTTTGTATTTCCTGGAGAAAGTATATGGGACACTGTATTCTGTAAATGGTTATTTGTGATCTGCTTAGGGTGATTGTGTGTTGCCAGAAACCATCACTTGACTGGGTTACAGAAAGACTGGGTAAAAGTAGGTAGAAACAGGATCCTTTAATTAAATACTACATATCTTTAAGGAAAACTACATTTTCCTAAAATATTTTATATTTTGTGTTTTTCATTATGTACATTGATATAGTTGAGTGGCTTTTTTCTGTTAAAAATAGGTATTAGGGTGTCCAAATGTATGTGATTTAAGGTGACTTAAATAGAATTAGCTCTCAGGTCTTTGTTGTGAATATCAATACATTGTTTTATTTTTATATATTAAATAACGGTACAATTGGCTTCCCATTAAGTGTGGCTTTTAATGTGTAAACTATGCTTGTATGGTTTAGAATTTGGTTGTTTATAAGTTTTCTTAACTATGCCACTTGGTACAGAAGGTTTGAGGCCATATTGGAAGAGGATTGATGACAGTCGCCTTTCCTTCCTAATCATCCCATCATCCTCTGAAACCTATTTTGAGAGTAGAGGACTCTGTTGAACAGGAAGGATTATTCTACAAAACAACGAGGAGAGTAAAAACTGAGTAGAGGCAACTTCTGCTAGTGGGGGTATGGAATATGTCTCTACTTATTTGGGGGAAGGAGGTGCTTTCCAACTCCTGTATATTTAATGCAGTAGGCTTGTTGAACTTACTGCTGCTAAAATAGAAAAGTCTGCACTTATCAATTCTAGATCCAATGTTATGAATCAGACATAACTATTATAGGCCTGTTTTATTTTCTGATTGTTTTCAATTACTGGTAGTATGAGGGGGAGAAATGTATGAGTGTTATCCTGCTGATTTTCTCAATGTTCTTCAGTACTACTGGCCATGGTATACTAAAACGTCTGTAAGGATTGGGAATACTGTAGAGAGCATTGTTCCTCAGTGAATCTCCTTCCTGGAGAATCTTCTAGTTTCAGTCAGTGGTGGTCAGTGGAAGAGATTTAGCCTTTGGCCATTTCATTATAGAGTGTACCAGACCTTGTTCCTTTCTACATGACTATTTAATAGCCACATAAAGTCACTTGGAGAGATCATGGCCAGCATGGGATGAAATATCTCCAATAGGCTGTATATTAGATAAATGCTTCCCTTAGCTGGTTAGGGGTTCTCAGTAGGTAATACATAGCTGGATTCAAGTAGAGGTACTGTGTTTCCCCAAAAATAAGCCCGGGTCTTATATTTATTTTTGGTGCAAAAAAACCCATTAGGGCTTATTTTCGGAGGATATCTTATTTTTTTCACCACAAGGCCCAGCCTGGCTGGTGCCCCATCCCACCAGGCGACTCGGGTTTCCCTTGGTTTGGGAGGAAGGCTTTGGAAACTGCCTTTTCATTTACATTCATCATCAATATTGTAATCTATCTCTTTATTTTTCAAAAAAATGATTTGTATTTACCACGATTAGCCTCCTTGATCGCCAATGGGAAGGCGTGTGAATTCTGCGCATGAGCCACAGAAATACACTCGCACCCTCACGCCGCTTCCTCGCTCGGGGAGGCATGTTGCAGGTGCATTCAAATTTGTGGTTAAGCTAAGCTCTCCAGCTGCGGTGGGCCACAGTTCCCATCAGCTTCAGGAAGTCTGGGCGATGGAAACCTTAGGCCAGGCTCCTCGCAGCTGAAGCAATCCGGCTCACCCAGGGTCAGGTTGCCATAGGCGTGGCCCATCCCTGTCCTCCAGCTCCGCCGCACATGCAGGACAAGCCTCCCGTGACAGCCAACCTGGCCCTGGGTGAGTCGGATTACTTACAGGAGAGCTGCGCATTGCAGGAGGACGACTGCAAAGGGCGCGTGTGGATCCCTGCAAGCTCCTGGAGGTTCCGAGCACTGTTTTTGGCGCCACTCGGTTTCCTGTCCCATCCCATCCTGCCAGGCTGATCTGGTGGGCGGGATTGCCTTCTGCCTTCCCCGCTGCTGCATTGGCAGCTGACGCTGCCCTCCCGAGAGGCAACATGGTGATTGGGCGGCGGCCATGTTATGAATGGGAATAAACCATCCCCCAAACTTCAGCCATCCTCTCCACGGCGTGTTGCAGCTGATCCGAAGCGCTGCTTAAAACAGCAAGGCAGATGCGCACATAGAAGCGGCGCCAAAAATTATTATTATTATTATTATTATTATTATTATTATTATTATTATTATTATTATTATTATTATTATTATTATTATTATTATTATTATTATTATTATTATTATTATTATTTATTGAATTTCTATACCGCCCTTCTCCCAAAGGACTCAGGGCGGTGTACAGGGCAATAAAATACAATGTACAAAGTTAAAAGTAAAATTAAATTAATTTAGCCCTAACAATAAATAGAAATAAACCCAACCCCTTAGTCCAGGCCGGCCTGTTCAAACAACCAGGTCTTCAGATCACTGCGGAAAGAGCGAAGGTCGGGAGCCATCCGGAGCTCAACAGGCAATTGATTCCAAAGGGCTGGTGCGCCCACAGAGAATGCTCTCCCCCTGGGGGCCGCCAGCCGGCAGTCCCTGACCGACGGCACCCTGAGGAGGCCCTCTCTGTGGGAGCGCACAGGACGAAGGGAAGTTGACGCCGGCAGCAGGTGCTCCCGTAAGTAATCCGGACCCATGCCATTTAGGGCTTTATAGGTCATCACCAGCACCTTGAATCTCACCCAGAGGGCAACTGGAAGCCAATGCAGCTCGCGGAGAAGAGGTGTTACATGGGAGTGTAGGGAAACCCCCATCACAACTTGCGCAGCTGCATTCTGCACCAGTTGAAGCCTCCGAGTGGTCCTCAAGGGCAGCCACATGTAGAGAGCATTGCAGTAGTCTTATCGGAGAGGTCACGAGCGCATGGGTGACTGTACGCAGGGCATCCTGGTCCAGATAGGGCCGCAACTGGCGCACCAAGCGAACCTGGGCAAAAGTCCCCCTGGCCACAGCTCCTACGTGGTCTTCCAGACTGAGCTGTGAGTCAAGGAGGATACCCAAGTTGCGAGCCCTATCTACGGGGGGTAACACCTCACCCCCCCATGATTAAAGATGGAATGAACTGAATTTCCCGAGATGCCAGTACGTAGAACCACTCAGTCTTGTCGGGATTAAGCCGAAGCCTGTTCCTCCCCATCCAGACCCGAACCGCCTCCAGGCAACGGGACATCACATCGAGGGCATCACTGGGGTGGTTTGGGGTAGAGATGAAAAGCTCGGTATCATCAGCATACTGATGATACCCCACTCCAAAACCTTGAATGATCTCACCCAGTGGCTTCATATAGATGTTGAACAGGAGAGGCAAGAGGCCCGACCCCTGAGGGACTCCACAAATGAGAGGCCTCGAGGCCGACCTCTGCCCTCCTGCCAGCACCGACTGCGAACAACCCAGGAGGTACGAGGAGAACCACTGCAAGACAGTGCCACCCACTCCCAACCCCCTGAAGCGCCGCAGTAAGATACCATGGCCGATGGTATCAAAAGCCGCTGAGAGATCTAATAGGACTAGGACAGAGGAACAACCCCTGTCCCGAGCCCGCCAGAGATCATTCACCAGCGCAACCAATGCCGTCTCCGTGCTGTACCCGGGCCTAAAGCGGGTAAAAATAGCGCTCGGAGCCTCCAGGAGCTGCAGGGATCCGCGCATGCCCTTTGCAATCCTCTTGCAACACGCAGCCACTCCCTTTCCAGTTAGTGCTGGTAGATAAAGGAGAAATTGTGCCCCAAGTCTCTATTCTGTGGGGTTTCCCAGGCCTCTACACTTTCTCAACTACTATTTAACATCTATATGGAGTCATCCATCTGCATTGCCTAGTCATTCCCTGGCAGGATTATTGCATACTACCGTACATTAGATTAACCTTGAAAAACCATGCAGAAGCTGCTATTGATCTGAAATACAGTAGTAATTATTGAAGCACTTTGGTGTACTCCTGTAGCAACACTTTACTAGTGCCTCATAAATTTCCATGTGTAATTCAAAGTGCTGGTTACCACTTAAAAAGCCTCTTGTAGCATAATGCCAAATTATTGCAGGACAACAACTTCTCCCCAATTATTTCTCTTCATCCTGGCAGAAGGGGCATGCTCTGGGTCCATTCCATGAAACTCACCTAGTGGGATCCAGGGGATATCTATAGTCTAGTGCAGGGCTTTTCACCTGGTGGTACACATACCACCTGTGGTATTTTGTCACATGGCAGGTGGTACGCGACTGCTAGCCAAGTGTAGCAGGGGAGGGGAATGAGCCGAAGCAAGCCAAGCCTGAGGGAGAGGCAGCTGCAGTTGCAGGACTGTCTGGGCTCGGCAGAAGCCCCAGGAGGCAGCAGGGCTCCAGCTGATTGGTGCTTCCCGAAGCAGTTTGGAGCTGGAGGCGAACTGAAGAAAAAGGGGGGGAGGAGAGGAGAGGCTATAAAAGGAAGTGGTTTGGGCAGGAAAGGGGGAAAAAGACAACAGGGAAAGAGAAGGAGAGGTCAGCAGGCAGGGAGGAAATGCACAGAGAAGCAGCAGCTGTTGGTAGAAGAGGTCCCATGGTTCGTTTTCTCCAGCCAGAATGGAAACAGCACTGATGAAAAGCCGGCATGTCGGAAAGGAGGTGGGTTTATTTAGTTCTGGATCATCTGGCAGCTTGATTGGGTTACCATAAGGATTTTTGTACAGTTTTTACAGCATTTTGTCCTTCAGAGGCTCAGTTTGTGCTTTGGTTATTGGAATATTTTAGTCTGTATTTTAGGCCAGCAATGAGTCCAAAGTGTTGACTTTTGTAGGTTTAATCCCTTTAAAGAAATGTAATTAGTTTTACCCCCTTGAGTCTATGGTTTTTAGAAATTCTTTAAAGGTAAACAGGTTTAATTTTAAAGCTAAAGCCTTTCACAATTGCCAAGCCTTTCAGTCTTGGATTGCAACATTGTGACACGTGACAGGCATGAGGTAGTTTAAAGAACCCCCCCCCCCAGTTTATGTGTTTCTTTATTTTGTGAGCCTTTCTTGCTTTGCAGTTGATTTTAAGGGTACAGGGAAGAGATTGGGGTGGTGGTGTATTCTTACTGCACTGTGGAAGGAATGCTAAGAAGGGCTGACCAGCTAGCTTGGGGGGTCTACAAACTTAGCAACTTTAAGACCTGTGGACTTCAACGCTCAGAATTCTTCATCCAGCCATGATGGCTGAGGAATTCTCGGAGTTGAAGTCCACAAGTCTTAAAAGTGCGAAGTTTGAGCTAGCTGGTAGTGATGCATATTAATAAACATGGATAAATTCATCATACATTTGTCAGTGCAAAGGGAAAGTGATTCAGCAAAGGAACAGCCACCAAAGAAATTAAAACTGGTACTTTTTTCCTTTTTTCCTACAGTTTGTAGTATTTTATTAGATTATAGAATAAAATACAAAAATAAATAGTAGGACACAGTGGGGAGGAAAAATGGGGGGAAAGTGAGGGGTTGAAGAGAAAAAGAACAGACTTCCACTGTTGCAGTAGAAGGAAGCATTAACATTGAACTTCAACTTTTTACTTTTCCATAATATTATAAACCAGCCATTTCTATAACAAATGAATCTAATCAGTAAAACCCAACCCCCCCTTTTTTTAGTCATCAAGTTTTTGACACCTTGCTAAGCACTGGTGGTACTCAAAAGTACCACTCAAAAGTGTCCTAAAAGTGGTACAATCTGTGATAAGGTTGAAAAGCTTGGGTCTAAGTGAATGCATGGGCATCTAATACTTTATATCTCAAACAGTTGGGGAGTGGAGTTACATTTATTGTTTCAGGAGTTCTGATATACGCAGGTACCTTTGAATGCATGCAAATAACATGAGTAGATTGATTTGCACCAGAGGTTATCATGTACACATAATTTTAAATAAACATCCTAAGATAAAGATTATTTTCCCCGAATACTGGTATATTTCTTTTATACAATTTGAAGTTTAGTCTCATAAATAAAAACTTTTAAACCAAGTGAAATGAATTCTTCAATTTTCTCACTGAGTTCTATATTTAAATATGCTACATTTTGACTAGTCCTTGGTACTAAAAAGAAACATTTGTCATTTTTCTCAATTTGTATTATAAAATCAGTGTATTTACTGGTTTTTCTAGTTGGAGCTATCCTACTGTTTTTCTTTAAAAGAATATCTTTCCTTCCCTTTTTTTAATCCTTCTACTTATTTTCACATTATAGTTATATGCATTGAATAAATAAATAAATAATTCTTGTTTTTGGATCTGTTCGAGTCATATTACACAGCCAGTTTTCATAAAATGTATGTTTTATCACTTCCTTATTCTTGCTTTCTCTGGAGATTAAACATTGACACAAATGAGTGGATTTATCTTAAATATCTACTTCCCATATCTGTGGTACAGTAACCCTAGCCTGCATACCCATTGGTGATTCTATCTTTGTGTCTGTAAAACATCTCAAAAATTGATAAAACCATTGTCAGCTGAGGTAGCACCATCTTCTGGCTTGATCTTGAAAATGTATATCTTATTTTACTGGAACATGATCTATGAATCAATTGAGCTTTCAAAACAAGAATATTGATAGCTATGACTAAGACAATGTTTTAAGAATAGATACTTTGTAAATGGGATTTGTATATTCTTATGAAATAGGAAGGAGCAAAAATCATTATTATTGTTTGTGTAACTGATCCAAATTTAGACAAAATGACTCTATATACAGTTTGTTGTTTTATACACAGAAGCATTACAGCATAAAAGCTCGTTTGTCATGTTTGCTGCATTTGAGGGGTCGTTCTCATAGTCACTCTCAGCCGCCTCAAAGTCATCGTTTGTGGGAGCTGGAACACGACCCTCCGACCCACGAGCTCGGAGGAGTTGTACAGTCTCCTCGAACGCCATCGCCAGCTCTCTTGGGCACGGTGTCGTTTTTGTAGGTCTGCCGGTAGATTGTCAGTCTCCTCTCTTGGCTGGTACCTTGCTACAGCAGTCGACTGCTCGGTGTCCCTTTCCCGCACTTGAAACATGCATTAGAACGAAATGTGGTCAGTGATGGCCGGGCTGTCTCGGCTCTCTTTTCTGGTATTGGCCTGAAGGTGGGTTTCACCGGGCTGCACTGGTCCTTGTGTTGATCTATTTTCACCTCTTCTGCAAAGAGGCACCAATCGTACAATTGCCCTGGGGCCCTGTGGGCCACTTAGGTGTTGTACAGGTCTTCATTTAGGCCATCCTGGAAGGAACTATTTCAATAGTTGAGGATGTAGCACAGACTACATGAAAAATACATGAAAATAAATTAAATTTTAAAACAAAATACCAAAATTCTCTCTGTACAGTTTGCAGAATTCCTAGTTCCACCCATTGTTGTATCATGCCCCTCGTTTTTTCCTAATTGCCCCACCCATAAACATCCCTGACTTCCACCATGTTAAACGTGTCTCTTGGCCACAAAATGTTCTCTTCATATAAATTGCTGTTATCAGTATGCCTTTTCAACAAAATTGTTATATTTTGCTGTATGTATGTGGTGCTAACCCAATGTGCCCATGTGGGCAGCGAGAAATGTTCTTGATATCCTGTCAAGATGATCCAGCACAACATATCATATTCAGAAATCTTTTCCCTGGCATCAGCCATAAAATAAAGCTGGTCTTTTTGGCACAGAATGCAACCACCTGTTTCACTTATTTGAATCCCATTACTGGTTCTAAACCTTCAGAAAGTTTACTTTAGAAAATGGGTACTGGCCGTTCCCCTTGCCTTAAAATGGACGGGACCTGTCTGTCGAAACACGCCTTGGAAATTTTCACTCACGAGATGCATTTGAGTTCATTATTTTGCTCTTCACAGGATTATTCTATTGCCTATTCTCTTAAATCAGGGGTCTTCAAACTTGGCCCTTTTATGACTTGTGGACTTCAACTCCCAGAATTCCTCAGCCAGCTTTGCTGGCTGAGGAATTCTGGGAGTTGAAGTCCACAAGTCATAAAAGGGCCAAGTTTGAAGACCCCTGTCTTAAATGCTAAAACATCCTCAAATGTTACTGTCAACAGACCAAAAGCAATTATGCCAGATAGAAATATTATTTAAATAGCCGTCTCTTTGCTGCTATATAGCGGATGTGCAGAATTCTGCAGCAGCTGTTTAGCTCGTTTGAGCGGAATCGAATCGGTCGCAATTTCGATCGCGCTGGCGTGAAAAGCGGCGCGTGCGTCAATAAGGAGCTCCAGGACCTTAGTAAAAATGGCGCGTACAGAACACTTCCAGCCAGGAACTTGCACGATAAGTTTCGCTTGTCGGCAAACCAAAAATTAGTTACCCTAAAAGTTGACCGTTGCAAAAGATTCTTCACTCTCGGAGATTCTAATGCAATGGTTGAGTAAGTTTTCCAGATAGTTGTACTATCATTCCCAACAGCTCCGGAGAGGAACAGTTGGAACTCTTCCCCTTCCTGATTTCTCTCGGTCAACGCCTCCGCCCTGACTTAAGATGGCTGACAGACTGAAAGGGCAGGCTTTTCTCCACCGGGTTGCAATGACGTAACTTGCTGTTCCGGGTGAGTGACAGCGGGCGCCATTTTGTGTGGCTAACGCAAAGCTAACCGGAGAGACGGAGGCAGCCGAAGTGCTGCGAGTGTCACCGGTCAGCGCAGGAGGCGCGGGCGGGGTGAGTAACTGCCTGCGTAGCGGCTGCGTTTGAGAACAGGCGGGAGCCGGCCGGAGAGTTGATTCCTTCCACCATTTGTGGTCGGCGCTGAAATCTGAACAGGCGGAGCTCGCTGCGGCGAGGCAGGGGGAGGGGAAGAAGATGCAAGGCCGGTGCTCTGGGTTCGGATTAAGAACTCAGGGCGACCCGCTAGTCTACTTCGCTTCTCCGGGATGGCCGATCGTTTCCTACAGGCGCATTCGCGGTACTGGTAACGGGGAAGGGGGGTGGGTGGGTGGAGAGAGAAAACAGACCCCCGTTGTGCGCATGCGCCCTGATCTTGCTGGACTATCCAGGCGGCGGGCTGAGATTGGGCTCTTTAACGAGCCTTGTGTGCGCCTGCGTTGAGGCCCCCTAATCTCAACGGGATAAAGCCTGGATTGACACTTGGGGCGACAGCTTAGTTCTGTTGCCATGGTTGCCACGTGAGAAGGCCAGGAGCCAGGCGCACACATTGTGTTGTAAACAACATGCTGGGCCGACCTTGGGCGGGATTGCTGATAGCTAGGAGATGGGGTGAAAGGTGTGTGTGTGTGTATGTGTGGCTTGTATTACTCTCGCATGGAAAAAGAACTTGTATATATTCTGATGTGGTTAGTATCATCCTGTGGTTGTTTATTCAGAAGCAGGCTCTCCCCACTTTTAATAGGATGCCCGTGAAATAATTAATATAGTACCCGAAATTCTGGATATGGGTGTGTGTGGGGTACAAAAAGAGCTGCTATCTTCAGGTTATGTTTCTGGACTGCCCAGAAAGATCAGGTTGACCACTATTGGAAGTAGTTTGCCGAACTTAAGGGGATATCGATGTGAAACAATACAACTGCTCTGGGTCTGGATTTTGGTTTCAAAATGTAGAATGGAATTCTTTCTGACACAGTATAGGGAGTTGTGCCATTTCAACACAGTTCCAACCCACAGCTACTGGGAAAAGTGATAGCCTCGCTTTGGTTGTATGAAAAGTAACAAAAGCAGCTCTGATGAGATACACAAGCTAAGTTGTAAGCAACCATTCATTTGGTTGTGTCTTGATTTTTCCTTGTGGCTGCAGGTGACTAACAGAGATTTGTCATTTTGGAGGAATAATAACCCTGGTCAACTTATTTTCAGAAATGTTGGAATTGTAAACAATAGCAGCATAATTAGATTTAAATAATAAATCTATTTAAGTCGTATTCCTAACTTTGTAATGTAGTGTCATTTTCATATCATACTTCAGATTGCATATTTCTCCAGAATATGTTCTTAAAATAATGCTTAATGGGAATGCAGTGATGCTCATCTCCTTGGAGGAGGGGACTATTTTTTAACTTTCAATTTCTAAACGAAATCAGAAATATAGGTAGCCTTCGACTTACCACAGTTGAGCCTGAAATTTCTGTTGCTAAACAAGACATTTGTTAAGTGAATTTTGCCCCATTTTATGACTTTCCTGGCCACAGTTAAGTGAATCACTGCAGTTGTTAAGTTAGTAACACAGTTGTTAAGTGAATGTGGCTTCCCCATTGCCATGTCAAAAGGTTGCAAAAAATGATCATATGACCATAGGATACTGCAACTGTTATAAATATGAACCAGTTGCCAAGCATTTGAATTTTGATGACATGACCATGGTGATGCTGCAAAGGTTGTGTGAAAAATGGTCATGTCACTTTTTTCATAGCTGTTGTAACTTTGAATGGTCACTAAATGAACTGTTGTAATTTGAGGACTACCTGTATTTGTTTTAGATTCATTGATGCTTTTGCATGAATCTGTCATTATTTTTCAAGTTACCTGATCATACTATGTTAGGAAAATATGTATGTAGTAATTAAGAGTTTTTTGCCTTTACAAACTTTACCATACTTCAATCCAATGTTCAGTAAACCGAAGGCATTTTATATTAAGTTTATTGTTATTATTTTTTAAAGAAACATTGTGGTATGTTGATCCAGTGACTAAGAGAAATATAAATGACAATAGCATGAACTAAGAGATTCTTTCTTGCATGCTATTATATACACAATATTATTCTTCCAATTATAGGTATAAAGTATTTGGTACGAAGTAATGAACAACAGGGGAAGATCAGATTCTCCCTTCAATTTCTTTTTAAAGTAGATTTCAGTGATCTTGGGTGAATGAACTTCAGAATTCTTTATTGGTTTTAAATTAATAAAGAAAAGTAATGTCTTTATAGACAGAAAACTGCTAGGAGTGGCTATATTTCTTGGAATGTATGTTATTGCTTAAATGACGATTTTCTCTTCATCTGAAGAATTTTATACTTCTACTACTTCAATTTTATCCAGCACTTTTCCGATGTTACTGATTTTCCCACTAACCTGCCTATTTCTGAACTTTCCTGAAGCATAAAAACCATGATTTAACAGATTTTTCTCCATCATTTCAGGGAGGTGTGCAGGCACAAATCTTGTCTATTGCATCCAAATTTGATTTTATCTACCATAAAAATAGAAAGTGGGAGCAGGAAGTTAAGTTGTAGGCATCTAGTATTGTGCATATTGTGGCTACTAATTTATAATAATCATTGTTTTTTTTACATATTTTAGGTGAGTCCTAGGTTTGCTGCAAAAATACATAGAGAAGTGCATGCCACTAATTGGAAGAGGACAAAATCCTAAATAGTGGCATTGTGACATTGCAGCTATGTTTTGTCTTAGAAGTTGTAGGATTGTTCTTGATTCTTCTGGGTGTTGAAACACCTTATATATCCACCAAAGCTTTATTCACACATACGAGCAAATTCTGGGATAAAGTAGTATTTTGATAATTAGAGGTGCTCAACAAATATTCTTTACAATCAAATAGAGTCTGAATTCCAGGATAAAATTACAGTGGTCGAACCAAGAAAACCAGGCCATTTAAATATGGTTTAAAAAGAAAATGGGGAATATATGAAATTATAAAACATGTAAGCAAGATTATGATCAGGATAACTTTGCAGATTTATGCCTGTTTGCTAGAAAAATCTGTGTACCAAATAAAGCATTCCATTTCATGTAGTCTGAATGCAGTATTTAATGGAGCAAAGGGATTGAAAATTAAGCTTTTATATTACCTAATACCATTCTCAAATATATATAATATGATGCAGCATTGTTTAGAGTTGTGTAATCTGCATAGGAACCATGTGAAAAAGGCAGAAGAAAATAATTTTCTAACAGTGCTTATTTAGTTTATGGTTATCAAATTTGTTTTTATGATTTATAAGCCCACCAAGCTCATACTGTGTGACTCAAAGGAAAGTATACTTGACATTCCTAGCCCGAGTAAATAGGTTTTTCCTCCCATTTCATTTATTCCCTGTTTTCCAAAGGTTTTTGTATAAATGATGGCTGTTTAAAAATACAGCAGAAAATCAAATTAAAATAATTGGAAATTAAAACTTGTGGCTTTTAAATTGCTTGCTAAGATCAGCCCAGGATAGCAGATCTTGTAGCACTTTAAAATTTGATAGACAGTTTTGCAATCAGAATGGTAAAATACTTACATTCAAATATTTTTGTTTGATGTTGCAGCTTACTAAGTCTCAAGCAATAGCAAATTTCAGGGAAATCCTATATAGTTTCTGTGGAATGTTGTGATTACAAGAACATCATAATTTTTTTGGAATAAGGTTTGGCTAGCTTTGTGATAAATAAGTTTGAAAAAGATTGGATGTCACTGTACACAATTGAATGGCTTAAACTGATGCTTGTACTCAAATTTGAAATGTTATTTTTGCTCAAATAGAGAACATCTAAATAATTAAAGATGTGGGATCAAGGTGGGCAGCCTTGGCAACAGTGGCCTTTGAATCAGCAGCAATGGATGCAGTCATTTCAGCATCAGCAAGATCCAAGTAAGTAAATAGCTTTGATTGTGCAATTCAGCATGAAAGTTAAGATAGTAATCCACATTTTGTAAGCTGGGTTTGAATGTTACTCTTTCATTCAGATAGAAAAATGTGCTAGTGATGAGTTCACAAAGTAAAAATTGTTAGATTAAAACCTAACAAACTTGTTTTTTAGTGTTTACAATATTTTGAAAGTTGTAACAGGTTGCTATTATATTGTTTGTAGGTACTCCTTCAGACTCTTAAGTGAATAGGAAAAAATGCTGGTAACCAGCAATATGTGCTGAGCTAATGATTTATTTTCTATCCCAGGATGCCTTTATTGAAATTCTTAAACAACACCTTCTTCCAATGAGCATTTCCCAATTCGCTGATATGCAATGAAGGTGTTTTGGACTATTATAATAAATAAATATGTTAGCTATATATACACACACCGTGTTTTCCTAAAAATAAGCCCTACCCTAAAAATAAGCTCTAGCTTGATTTTTGGGGGTGGGCCTAATATAAGCCATACCCCAAAAATAAGCCCTAGTTTTGGGGCGAGGCACACACTTAAAAATCAAGCTAGGGCGGGGGTAGGGTATGGATCTGCCCCATGGGCCCTGCACCCACTTACCTTGCAGCAAGGCCTCTCACCGGCTCACTTCTTCTGTGGTGTTTTCTGCAGCTAGGCCTGCATTTCTTAGTCACAGGCCTTTCTGGAAGGCCACTGCAGCCGAGAACCGAGCTATGGATTCAATCCATAGCTCGGTTCTTCAAGACCTCTGTAGCCAAGGACCAAGCTATGGATTGAATCTATTGCTCGGTTCTTTGCTGCAGAGGCCTTCTGGGAAGGCCTGACTGCAAAAGGCAGGCCAGAATGCAGCTGCTCATTTGGCCGCAGAAGAAGTGAACCTGCTGGGCTGGGCTCTCGGTGCCAGAGATAAGTAAGGCATCCCCCCAAAATAAGACCTTGTGCCTCTTTTGGAGGCAAAAAAAAAGACTCAGTCTTATTTTCGGGGAAAGTCAGGTTTTTAGCAATACTGAAAAATACAGAAAGACTATTTGAGACTATAAGTCTGTTGAATCATATGCATAATGGAAGTTTTGGTGGTTCTCAAACACCATATTATCAAAATACATTGTACTGTAGACTTTCTAAACTCATTTCTCTTTTAAATTTGAGATATTCTTCATTTTATAGTGCACAGTCCTGATACGAATTTTAAATTGTTCAGTATTTTGCCCAAATGCGTGCTTCTCGTTCAATAGCAGAATGCAAAATAATATAGGGAGAAGCTGGTTAAAAGACTTCCTTGCTCTTTGATCCTTACCTCTTTAAGACAGGGTTGTTCAAAAAGCGATGTGTACCTCCTTTGGGGAGGTGCAGACTCAGCCCAGAGGTATGAAGAACCTTTTGGTTACACCGTTAGAATAAGCCCACCTTTCTCAAAGTTTCATTGTATTGTTTTCATAGTTCATTATCTTCATTTTGGTGTTCAAATTTTTAATGGAGGTGTGTACATTAGGATTATATTAAGGGAGGTTTGATGGCAAAAGTTAATGAGCTCCTCCTTTAAAATGAGGTGGACAACTTTCTTGTGGCAGGAGCATTACTAATTTTTGGTTTTTTTTTAAAAAAAAACTTTTGACTTCTGAGACTTGGAAAGAATATATTCAATAATGTCATGACACATCACTGGAATTGGGGATTCCTCTTTTTTGCCCTTTTATGTATCGGTGGTAGGGTTAAGGGGCAAAAAGGACCAACTTTATACCTCGAGAAGCTTAAGTCACCCATTTTGCTACTTAAAATCCCCATACTCTTTAAGAAACGTTGGCCCCATCCACTGCAAGTTGTGGGATCTCTACCTTTTCTTTAAAATGTGCTTTATTTTATCCAAACCAGCTACACGTGTGCCTTTTCCTTTATATGCCTATGCTATCTTTCTGTCATGTTGTTAATAGCTTTTTATTCTTTTATAAAACAAGCAAGTAGAAAAGAATAGCTGGTCTATATATTCATCATTCATGATCGTCACTAACTTGAGGCAGGTGTTCCAGTTCTGTTAATTGTTACAACAAACCAATATTCTGTTAACAGAGGAGGAACACAGAAACAGAATGTAGTAGTCCTTGAATGCCTGAGCATTACAATTATTTCTTTCAGAAGAAGTGTTTTTGTAGAAGAGTAGAAGAAAAGGCTAAGACACATCTACGTCAGTGATCTCTCTCTTGATTTCTCTCATTCACTCACATTGAATTGAATTGAATTTATTAAATTTATATGCCGCCCTTCTCCCTAAGGACTCAGGGGTATCACTTTATATCTGAGTGTTCATATAAGTCAGACATGTCAAATTTGTGACGTCACGTGACGTCGGGCAACGTATCGGGACAGTTTTGCCATTGCTGGCAATGGGGTGGGCGCGGCTTTCGTGTGACGCATCCGGCCCGTGGGCCAGCAGTTTGACACCCCTGATATAAGTGCTTAAATGTTTAAAAAACATTGAAAGTGGCCCACGTTCAGAATTGAGTTATAAAGCTTTGCTTTTTTCCCCCCCAGAAATAAGTTCTTAATTCAGGAAAGCTCAAATCTCTCAGTGGGTCAGTGGAGAATTGCTGCAAGGAGTGTGGTATCAATGTTAGATTCCTCCAGAATGTAGTGATAAAGTAATGCACTCCATTATGGTGCACTCAATGGGTTCTCTATGAAAGCTGCATTGAAATGGAGTCCATGTCTAGTAATTCTTCGTCTTTTAACAGGACTGTCTAGGTCAAGGGTAGGCAACCTTGGCTCTTTTATGACTTGTGGACTTCAACTGCCAGAATTCCTGAGCCAGCCATGCTGAGGAGAAAGGGAGAGGTTTCCATACTGAGCCATGGTGGCTCAGGAATTCTGGGAGTTGAAGTCCACGAGTCATAAAAGAGCCAAGGTTGCCTACCCCTGTTCTAGGTAAACGATGCTAAGAATACTTCCCCCCCTAGCTTTTATAAAATAAAGCTGGCGTATGAATAAATTTCAATTCTTGGATGTGTGGTGGAAATCTATACATTGCAAATCTAATTCTGTTTCTAGGCCAAATTGACTGGGCTGCATTAGCTCAAGCATGGATTGCTCAGCGGGAAGCGTCGGGGCAACAGGGTGTGGTAGAACAGCCAGGAATGATGCCAAATGGCCAGGAGATGACAGGAATGGAACCTGGTCCAAACAACCATAGTAATTTTCAGAATGATCCAAATTTCAACAGGATGTGGCAGCCAGGTACGTTGTTGGTCTTTTTTTTTTCCACTGCCCTTGGAATCTTCCTAGTTGTAGATATAATTCTTACAAGAGCACTACTCCAAATTAAATCTGATTTAGTTTGCAACATTCTATCAATACTGGGCAAAATTTCTTTTATGGGAAGGACAAGGAGTATTGATTCTCTCAACTATTGCTTATACAGATTTATGATATCTTCTGGATTTCTCTTGCCTCAGTTAGACTTCATAAATGGACTCATTGTGATCAGAGAATAATCTGTAGTTGCTTTGAAAATCAAGCTTTGTAACATGACTATACTATAAATTGTTAGAAAGGTGACATAAATTCAAAGTTGTATAGACAGGCATAAAAATTGAACAGGACTGGCAACAAACCAATAGGACAGAGTTATTCCCCAACAATTTTATTTGGTTCAGTGCTTGCTCCCAAAAGCATTTTAGAATAGTTTTCATTAATACATTTTCTACAGCTTGAGTAAAAAAAAAGCAATCAAAATCTTTCTGAGTTAAAGAAAAGAATATTCATTGGTTTTTGAATTTAACAGAAATTTATAGCAGAAATTACCCTTGATAAAGGAATACATGCACCATAAAAAGGTGCAATAAGCAATTAAATGGAATCATTTAAAAAAATACATTTTAGACAATAGTATTTCAAAGAGCAGTTCCCCTTCAACTGAGGCATAATATCAATTTATGTTGTACAGAGATGTGAAGAAATTTTTCATTGAGTCACCCAACTTATTTCAGACAAGTTGCACGTTGTCATGTTTAGGATTTATCTTATACAAATAACCTGCAAGCCTTTTAAAGAAAGTTACAAAAACTGGGCTTGTTCTCTTTGGGTTGTTTTTGTGTGTGTGTTTGTGTGTGTGTTTGTGTGTGTGAGTGTGAGTGTTGACATTTTAGCGTTCAGCATCATTCCTCTTGACTTTTTGCCATTTTAGGATTAATTGTACTGCAAACGTATAAAACAGGGTTTTCAAAGTGTTCACTGGAAGAAGAGAAAATATTTATTTTAAATATTGTGATGTTGTTCCAGCTGGTCTTGCTATTTTAAACTTTTAAATATGTCCATATTCTGTAACATACAGTAGATGTGGCTTTACAAACATTATTGCACTTCTATTTCCATTATCCATTATTATTTTACTATACTAGCTAGTACTCTTGTGACCTGAACTTCAGAAACATAGAGCACCATAAAGTATTCAATTTCTGCTGTGTAAAATAACCAGTTTATACAAAAAGCCTCTTTTTTCAACTAGAATTGATTCCTAGCAAGTGCTGTCCAGATTCATTGAACTACTTTTTTATCAGCCATATCCAGAATTACCATTAGTTATATGCAATGTGGATGCTGAAAGTGATAATCTAAAATAGCTGGAGAAGCTGACATAAGTAATTATTCTCCAGAGGGATATTGTGTTAGCTTAGCCAGCAGAAACAAGAGTTTTGTGGCAACTTGAATGCTAATAAATGTATTATTACATAGCTTTGGTAGCTCACATCCATTTTATTTGACATCAATATTTTCTTTGATGATGGAGATTATTCTTATCTCTATCCTTGAATTTGTATTTCAGATCTGAAAGGCCAAATTGAGGGGAGGAAAAATTAGCTGATACAATATAGACTTTTCCTGATTGTAATAGATGTTGTGATCTGCTTAAATATTGTTCATACAAAAGCCTATTAAACATAGTTTGGATTAATACAAAACTGGAAACCAGAAATATTTAATGATACATCTTTCATTATAAACATCAATACAGCCTGATTAACCACTAATTAAAATGATTATTAACATTTTTGTTATGACACCAAAACAGAATGGAACATGCCCCACCAACCGCCTCATCCGCCTCCAGATCAGCCATGGATTCCTCCAGCCCCTGGATCAATGGATATCGTTCCTCCATCTGAAGATAGTAACAGTCAGGATAGTGGGGAATTTGCACCTGACAACAGGCATATATTTAATCAAAATAATCACAACTTTGGGGGACCACCACCTGATAACTTTGCAATGGGGCCAGTGAACCAGTTTGACTATCAGGTGAAACATTTGTTATTTTAATATAAGCATGCAGAGTTCCGGCAGCATTGCTCTAAATCAGATTTCAACAGAGTTTACTTGTTTATTAAAATAGATTTGTTTTCAAACATTTACCCAGCTCAATTAGTTGTACTACCAACTGAATTCTTAGTCAGATTGGCTGTAATGCATAGGTTGAGCTGGACTGGATTAGTGTGATATGTTCTATTAGGGATAACTTATGAAAGGTCTGAGAAAATTCAGCTGCACGCGAATGTAAATTTTATTTACATATTACTTCCCTCATTTTTTGGGGGGGAGATGTTTTTTTCCTTTTAATTGCTTTTAAAATCCCCATGTGATATTTATATATTAAAAGTATATAAGGGATAGTTGTGTTTATTTAAACATTCATGTTTTGTAAAGGAGAAAAATAACATCATAAGGATGAGATTAATTATTTAATATTAAAACTAAGAATAAGCCTGTAAATATGTTGAGATTCTCCATATTAATTCGCTGAATAAATAATACTTTTGTAAATATGTATAAAGAATATAAAGGTTAATATAAAGTTAAATATTGTATACAATCAAGATGCATACATTTTTAGCCACTCTGAAATTGGAGTAAGTCAGAACTGGAGAATACAGTTTTATTTAGGGACCCAAGTTCATTTGTTTTCCGCTAGTTAGTTAAAAAGTGTGCTGGAGCACTTTTATGTACGTAGGCATTCCCATTCATTTTGGTGAAAGCAGAGAATTACTCTCTAGACTGAAAGGTGGGCAGGGCATGAGAATTTCTGCACATCTGATATCTGCGTGTTTCTGGATGTTACATCTATGAATGGAGTTCTTGGTACAACTTAAACAGCATTAGATGTACTGTTTCAGGAACACAAAGTATGGCTACATTTTTCTCAATTATGTGTTAATGCTATACTAAGATTTGATGTTACACTTAATAGATATGTACAAAATAAGTGAAGAGACTTCATAATAAGTTACCTTTTTATGTCTATATAGTTGGTCAAAAGCTGCAAACTTTAATTTATTAGGTAGATTAGTCATCTAAAGTTTTGAATAAAATATACCCCATCCCATAGATCCACATTGATGTATTAATGGAACTGAGATTGAAGAAAAAATTGACGAAGATTACATATTAACAACGGGAAGGGTGGCACAATGACCACAATTGACTAGCTTTCTGGAGCAGCCTTTCTTCTAGCAGTAACATAGCTGAAGTTGACAACATGCAACTGAAATTAATTCATTTCTTAAATCCACATTTTCCAACAGTGCGGATAGCACATGAGAGAAAATCTTAAATTATTAGGAAAACATGGGATGGTTTTATTTCTGATAATGAGTAAATTTTATTTCTTAAAATCATGATTCATGTTTAAAAGAATGCATGCTTCCTCCTCACACATACTCTGAAAAATGGTTGTACTGATATTTCAGTAATAAAAGCAAGACAAAAATTGCTTGATTGCACAAATCCTTTAAAAACAGTACGGGCAGTTTTTTTTTTACTCATCTTTCATTAAAAGAAGAAACATCAATGTACTTCATGTACATCACACTCTTAATGATCAGCATTGTATATTGAGTATTTGGCAACTGATGTTAAGCATACTCTTTAACCATAAAGAGGTTATTTACTTACTTAAATAAAATATGTCAAATAATTTTTGCTTAAGAAATGAGAATTAATCATGAAAATTTGACCTAATGAGTTACTTAGGCTTGTTTGCTTTCACAAGCATAATTCACTTATATTGCAGAAAACCTATATAGTATCATGTGCTCATTAGAAGAACACGTGATTTAATTCCCTTTGCCTGTCGAAATTACTTCAGAAAAAAAGATTAGAATATTAGGAACATCCTGATAACCTACTAATAAATGGCAAACCTCTAAAAAAATAATAAAATTATGTTCCTGTAGATCAGGGGACTCGCGGGCTGGAGGTGTCATGCCAAAAACGTACCCACCCTATTGCTGGCAATGGAAAAAAAAGTTGCGCTATATCGCGACGTCATGTGACGTTGCAAGTTTGACACCCCTGCTGTAGATTCTTGGGCCTCTATTTCCTTAATGGAAGATTCCAGCTCCATATTATGTATTGTTTTTAAAACTGAATATGTTTTCTAATGCCAGAGTGTAATACAGCATGGGCTTCTCTATTACAAAATTACTTTTTAAGTGGTAAAGATCCTTCTTTTCCTCATTAATCTTTGTGTTATGCCTAAAGTACTCTGGAGTCTCTAGTAGAAACAAAAAATATTCTATATAGAGATGAAGTCCCTCTTTTTTTCTTCTTTTCTTTTCTCCCCCATTTCATCTTTTTACTGAGAAACTGTTAGGGGAATCTGAAGCATTGAGTTAAAGAAAAATGAACTTCATTACTTTTTCAGCATGGGACTACTTTTGGTCCACCTCAAGGTGGGTTTCATCCACCTTACTGGCAGCCTGGACCGCCAGGGCCCCCAGGACCTCCAGCGCCTCCTGCGCCTCCTCAAAATCGAAGGGAAAGACCAGCATTTAGAGATCGCCAACGATCACCAATCACATTACCTGTGAAACAGGAACCCCCTCAAATTGGTATGTCTTCCAACATATTTAGTTTAATGTACGTGATACACACATTTTGAAAATACAAGTTCCTGGTTGCTGAGTTTCATGGGCCGTAACTGAATTATGTTGTCAACTTTGACTTTGTAAAAATGCCGCTTGGGGCCCCCCCAAAAGCCCTAATAAGCAGGCATATACATAGAATGAAGGCTATTGCTAAGCACATTGATTTGTGCTTCTTAGATTGTAAGCCGCCCTGAGTCTTTGGAGAAGGGCGGGATATAAATGGGATAAAAAAAAATATGAGCGTGGCTGCAGGCATTTTCCCTACTTATTTTCGGTTGACAACTTTGAAAATGAGCATGGCTGCAGCCATTTTCCCTACTCATTTTCGGTTGATACATAGCACGGAGGGAGGGGGGTTTAGCAGGTGCTTCGCTAGACCAAACAGTGGGAACCAAAGTCATTGGCTGCTCCCAGGACTGCAGGCTGGCGTTTCGTGAAAAGCCCACCAAGGAGATGTATTGGAGAACGTAGTAGCTTGCATCGATTTAGAGGTGGGATTTCTTAACTTTGTATTGGGGAATTGTTACGTATCTATTCAGACTTGGTTTCACTTTTGACGTGCCGATACTTTGTTATCAATAAACATGTTCTTTGAGGAACTTGCAAGCCACAGAGTTCTGCTTTATTTGTCTCTGTCTGTCAGAACCGTGACATATGCATCCTGTACTTAGTTCCACCTATCCATGCTTCATCTTAAATAGAACAACTTTATGGACCTCCAGCTACAGCCTAACAAATGTTCGCCGACATGGCCCATGGAAAGAATTATAAACCTTATTAGAGACGTAGCTTTTAAAAAACCTAATAGGGCTAAGAGAGTATGCATTTATTAAGTAACTACTTTACGATGCTGTAGATGCTGTGAAACGTAGAACTCTACCTGCTTGGATTCGTGAGGGCTTAGAGAAGATGGAAAGGGAAAAACAGAAGAAGCTAGAAAAAGAGAGAATGGAACAGCAGCGCTCTCAACTGTCTAAAAAGGAAAAGAAGGAAAATACAGAACCAGGAGAAGAGGATGGACCTCGGTTACCACAGAAAAGTAAATTTGTAAGTGGAAGAATTCCGGTATAGTGTGTACAAGTTTGCATGTTTAAAATGTTTCATTTTAATATTATTAAATTATTAGAAAATGAAGTTGTATTTTACCAACAGTGTTGGTAGCAAAGGCAGTAGTTTGTCCATTCTTTTCCTAATTTGTCAGGCTTCTAAAGCAGATGGATAATGTTAATTCCAAGATCCTGCCCAAAAGACTGGCTTTGTTCTGACAAAATGATGTAACGTGTCAGGCGGCCTTGATCAGGCAAAATAGACATTAACCTTCACATTTCCTTTCAAAAAAGATCTTTTTTGATTTTGTCAATATGAATGGTCAACATTTGAGATATGAAAGTTCCTGGTTGAAGAGCTACATTTATTTTTGTTTTATAGGATAGTGATGAAGAAGAAGAGGATTTTGATAATGTAGAGGCTATAAGTAGTGGCAAAGTCACCAGAAGCCCATCTCCAACTGCTCATGAGGAGCAAAGTGAACCAGAAATGACAGAGGAAGAAAAGGATTATCAGATGGTACAATTAATTTTTGGACTGCTGTATTTGCCATGATTGTATACATTTGACTGTTAATATAATAGGAGCCATGGCTGAAGAAAAATTAATAGCTCATGAAATTCTGATTTTTTTAACTTAATTGATAAAATGTAATTATAAATGTGTAATTTGAAAGAAATATATTTAAGCTTAACTAGGAAGGTTTCTTTTGATAACTGTTATTGAAAGAACAAATGAGTTAAAGATTTCATTCTTAGATATTAAGAAAAGCTGCTATTCTTTAGTCAAATTATTCTAATGGAGACATCAACAACTTGCTAAGTTAAAATTATATTGGTGTGTCAATACATTTGTTGCATCAAAGTGTGTTAAACTGCGGGCTGTTACAATGAGGTTTACTGTTGAATAATTTTTTTTACTTGATATTTTGCATAGGACTCCATATAACGTCTGCTAAATATGCTGGTGAACAAAGAGACAGTAGCTACATTAGGCATGGCAAAGGCTTACAAATGTCCAATTATTGATTCTTAGCAACAAAAATGTATTTCCTCTTGACATAAAAAAAGATGTGAGATAAATTTGTTTCTCTGACTGTTGCCAAACCCGTTGCTATTTCTTTTTCAAGAAGTGAGATGCCTTGAATTGAGGTAGTTGAGAATAGCATCTGAATGAATATGTTTATTTTTAAATTTGTTCAGATGTTGCTGACAAAAATGTTGCTGACAGAAATCCTCCTAGATGTCACCAATGAAGAAATTTATTATGTGGCTAAAGATGTCCATCGTAAAGCAATAAAAGGTATGTTTAGGGTTCTAATAGGTTTATTATTTGTCCTTGTGCATATCTTGTAATAGTTTAAATAATGTAAGCATATATTTATATAATATTTGCATCTAAAATAATTTAAATGTAAAGTTTCAAAAATTCATTTGTAATCATACATTGTTTTTGTTCTGCACCGTTTATAGTGTTAAATGTTTCATTTTTTCAACTTTTTTAAAAATTGTAATGAGTTTGTAAATAGAATTTTCTAGTTGAAATTTAGATGAGCAAAAAAAACCCAATAAGGCAAACTTGTGTAATAAAATGTTTTGTGATCCTGCTAGTCAGCTTTTTTTAAAAAAACAAAACAGTAACTTTATTTCATATAATTGAGTAAATTAATTAATATACTGGTTGCAGGTAAAATGTATTAATCCGTTAATGCCTTACTCTAAAGAACTGCCTTTTTAATTGTATCCATTATTAATTTACAGTTTAAATTTCTAAACAATCATGGCCAGAAATGACTGGGCTTTCAATGGATGATACGTGTTTAATGTTTTTTCTCTCCTCCACAAAACAGCAATAGTAGTAGATTTAACAATACCATAGACTCTCATGACTATGAAAACGTGGCTATTTGTGTTAACATGTTGTTCCTGTTGTTGATGTGATACAAAGCTCCTGCAAAACAGCTGGCACAGTCCAGTGCATTGGCTTCCCTCACTGGACTTGGTAAGTATGTTCCTGATTTTTGAGAGGGACTTAATGGGGAGAGCTGTCGCTTGCATTCCTAAATATGTATTGAAACAAGAGTGAAACTATCCAATATGCATTAGGCAAGCATCCAGTAACTTAGGACTTACCTCACAAAAGTTATACTGAAATCTGTGAAAAGTCGTACTCTCTGTGCAAGCCTTCCCTGAGATTGGAGATTGGGTGTTTTTGGCCAGATATTTAACATGGTTTCTAAAATACAATGGACTTGAATGATTTGTATTATTTTTTTTAATTTTACTGTGTTAATGTATGTTTAAATAAAAAAAAATCACAATAACTATACTACTTTGTCTTGCCAAAAATCCCACACAACAAATGCATATTTTGAATTCTCATAGCTAGTGCTTGATATTAGAACATGCTGGATATGAAATTCAGAATTGCATCCTATGTTGTAATAGATTGTGTAAAAAACTTTGCATGTCAGTGTAACATTGATAATGCTGTCGTATTATTGTGACATTAAATAAATATATTATTTTGACCACTATGATGAATTCTTCTGTTAGTTTAAATGTATTTGGTAAATAAAAATTAAGAACCTGGGAAAGAAAGTAAAAATGCTTCTGAACCAGATGCTCAAGATTACTTTCTACCAGTTTTTCAGATCTATCTTTTGGGGGAAGAGAAGTCCATTCCTATTGCATATCTGTACCTTTTTAATGTACAGTTGTTTATGAACACTAGACAACTGATTGGCATTGGGACTTTTTAAAGCCCTGGATATTGAAGCTGGCTGAAATCACTGTAACGATATCTTGAAGGACAGAACTTAGGCATTGCACTTCAGAGTCTATTTTCTTGCTGATGTACTCTAAGCATTTGGTTCTGGCTCTGTAAAGAGCTTTTTTTACTCATATTGAGCAGAAAGTATGTAATCTTAGCGATTGCTTGCTTGAAAACATGGCAAGCTATTCCGGATGAAGTAAAACCAGATACTGAACAGCAGGTCAGATGTGTGGTCCTTGAACACTCCAGTCAACCAGCATTGGCACTTCCTCCAGAATAAGTGGCTTCTTCAGTGAAGAAGTGAAAGATGGGCAATATGCACTCCTCTTTGCCCTGCAGAAATATTAAGAACCAGGATTAATCTTTCCTCATGATAGACTAGGCTTTATGCACGCAGGTGGACTGGGTGGTTATGGATCAGGAGACAGTGACGATGAGAGGAGTGACAGAGGCTCTGAGTCATCTGACACTGATGATGAGGAACTACGACACAGAATCAGGCAAAAACAAGAAGCATTTTGGAGGAAGGAGAGAGAACAGCAACTACTGCTAGAGAAACAGCAGGAAGGTATGTGTATATGTATAAGGGGAGGGACTCTTAATGCTTATAGCAGAATACTTTAACCTCTTTAATATGTTAAATCTATGTGTAGCATTTGATGAGGCAGTTAGGGCAGAAGCCTCTTTTGTGCACACATGCACAGATAAGGCCTTGAAATAGTCATGCCATGTCTCTGTGGTGGCTTTATACCTTAGTGACACAGATCCATAGAGACCTTTCACAAGCACCTAATCAGATGATCTGCACAGGCCTAACTTATGTGATATTATATACCCAAGCAAAGCTACTGAACTTATGGTAAACTAATTAAAGGAAATCAGGTTAGGGTTACTCCTGCCTCTGTTGTATGTTCTCCTGAGAGTCATCCAGTGATTTTTGCTGCCATGGAACAATTGTAAAAGAATTACTATTCTTACACATTTTATCTTAAAATTGTTACTGGCCAGAATAACAGGAATAGTTATGAATCGGTTCCACTTTATTTGTATGATTTTGGGATCTGTTTCTCTTTGGCACAAATTTTACAGAGGAAAAACTCCAAAATGAGAGAATTGCAAAAGAGATGAGTGAACTTGCCAGTAAAGAGCAAGGCAGCAATTCACCACTAGAAGATGCGAAAGAAGCCGAGGAGGAGGACGCCTTTAGTGAAAAGAAAAAGTCTCCAAAAGAAATAACACCAGACATCGAACCCAAAAAAGAGATGAAAGAAAAAGAGAGAGCAGGAAGGAGTAGATCAAAAAGTTCGAGTAGTGCTAGCTCAAGTAATAATAGCAGAAGTAGCAGCAGTAGCAGCACAGCTAGTAGTTCATCTTATAGTAGCAGTTCAGGCAGCAGTCGCAGCTCTACCCATTCTTCCTCCCCCAAAAGAAAAAAAAGACGTCATAGTAGGTCACCTAAAGTTAGGCGCAGCAGAAGTAGGAGCTATTCACATAGAAACAGAAGAGAAAGGAGTAGGAGCAGGGGTAAGGTAAGAGAAAGACAGAGGTCTAGCAGGCACAAGAGTATCGAAAGAAGGGAGAGGAGACGAAATCATAGTCCTTCCCATGACCGAAACTGGGAAAGACGTAGAAGTGACAGTCACTCAAGAGACAGACTTGCTAGCCATTTCACTCGTAGCGGGAGTCGAGATAGGCATAAAAGTGAAGATCAGCACAGGAGCATAAGCGGGAACAGGCACAAACATAGTCACGATAGCAAAATTCAAGAGAGAAAAAAAGAACGCAGTCGGAGCATAGAGAAAGATAAAAGGAAGAACAGGGAGAGGGACCGAGAGCAGGAGAAGCGCAGGGAGAAACAGAGAAAAGAAGAGAAAGACAGTAAAGCTGGCAATCACGAAGAGAGATTAAAAAGAAAAAGAGAGAGCGAAAGAACGTTCTCTCGTAATGATTCCCTGTCTTCCAAAATGTTAAGGCACGATTCTAGGCAGGAAAGCAAGAGAAGTTCCACCAAAGAGAGCAAAAAGCATTCAGGTTCAGAAACTAGCACGAGAAGCAGTTCTGAGTCACGAGGCAGCAGCAAAGAAAAGAAGACGAAGAAATCAAAGCATAGTCGGTCACAGTCCATGGAGAAATCTCAAAGGTCTGGTAAGAAGGCAAGCCGCAAACACAAGTCTAAATCACGATCAAGGTAGTATTCTTTTAAGTATTTTGCTTGATTTATGTACTTTTTTATATTTCGATTCTTCATCATGCTTGCCTGCAACATATTTATATATATATATACATATATATATATTGCAAATTAAACTAATTTCTGTAGTTTTATCCTTCTGGCGGGATGGGGAGATACCTTTGATCGCTTTTTAAAAAAAAAAAAAGAAATACAGTTATTAAGCCTAATGTGTATGCTTTCTGTGATCCTTTTCCCTTTAATTTTCCCCACTTTTTCTTTATTTTTCAGATCAATGACTCCTCGTCGTAAACACTGAGGAATGATATGACACTAGTCATAATGATTTAAAAATTCCATGAGTTTTTAAGGGCTTGTCTCATTATAGAGGCTTATTATAGAGGCTACAGTTGTGGCTATGTAGATGAAAGCTGACCCCTTTTTTAAAAAAAAAGAAAAAGAAAAAGATCTGTAAATAGCTGTATTTTTTGGAAAACACTGCTCGGAGTTAAGTACTTGCTAGGATTTCTTTGTATTTACATTTTTCAAAACAGTAGTGCTTACCTAAGGCTATGAAATACGTCATTCTCTTTCAGCTGTAATGTTCTTAAATTGCTATTGAATGTACTGTGATGTCAATAAAGTTCTTTAGTTCATTTTTGTTTAATTCTTCTATTTTAATTTATTTTAAATATTTATTTGCAAGGCATTTTTCTTTTGTAAAATGCTTAATAATTTAAATTCGGGGTTTCATCTTTGGATAAATCTGAGTCAATCCTCTCATAAAATAACTGGGGGAAAAACCCAAAGGTTTTTGTTTTATTTTAATGGTATGTTTCGTCATACTGTGTGTGAATGAAATGTGGATAATTACTATAAGACATACCAAGACTAGCCAAACAGAAATAGTAATTCCAAGTATCTTAACTACTTACATGAAATAAGTTTATAGTTTTGGAACATTCTTCTTTGTATGATTGGAGAAGTTAATATTGCTTTTGACTCAGTTTCTTTCTGTTATAATGTTAGAGGTCACTAAAATAACCTTGTGTTAATAAGTTTAACTGGGTCTAATCTTACAACTTATCAACTAAGATGATGATTGCAAAATAAAAATAATGCTGTTTATAACATCTTGGCAAATGCTAAAGTAAGCAGTTTTTTGCTTGGTAAACATGAACTCAAAAGAGATCTTGGTATTGAAAGTAGGCTTAAGCATCTTATATCTTCCTGTCAGAGATGGGAATTTTTCTTTTTGGTCTTTCATGTACTTCAAAAAGTCAATGGCATCTCTTAGCATTTAGCTTTTGAAATATAATTGTGCATACTAAATTTACGGGGTTCAGGAAGTAGAGTTGATACTATCCTAATGAACATAATACCTGAAAAAATATGAACTAAGTCTAAGATGTCAATATCATTCTATGTACTTTAAGTAACCCTCTTCACGTATTGTACCTTCCAGGTGCATAATACCAATAGTCCTTGCTTAATGACTGGTCGCTAAGCGATTGAAGTTACAGCAGACTGCTGTAAGCTGCTTACAACCTGGTCCTAAAATTAGAGCTGCTGAAACATCCCTCCAGTCATTTGCCTTTACAACCAATTGCAGGGACACTGACGGGCTCCCCCTACTTAATTCACCCTCAGCAGGTCCCCACAGGGCTTGGGTCTCTTCCCCACCTGCACATCAAGCACCACACATTAACCTTTTGAAGATATCCAGAGCTCTGTGATTTGGGCAGCCATATGGCAACGGATTCCAGAAGCGGCCATCATTTTTCGAGCGACCTTCTAGTCGCTTGTTTTGAGTTGGTAGTTTCTTGATTGGGATATTGTTTGCCACTTGACAAACAGTAAACAACAGTAAACAACAATCAAGGAACTATCAAGAAAAAAACAACACTCCCACCCGCCCTTCCAGGCATGCCACTTATATATAAACCAAGAGCAACCCCACTCCTTTCTAGCAGTGATAATGTTATCTAGTTAGGTAATGAAATGTCTGCAAGGAAACAACCAAGCTTAGAGAGCACCAAGCACCCCACACACCCCCAAACCTCCAGGACAAGAAAAGTGAGGATTTTTTTTTCCTAAACACAAACTTGAAGCGCCTAGAGTGTATTAATTGTAGGTGATTGTAAAGCACATTTTGTAGCAATCATATTTACAGATAAAAGATTCCTCTATTTTACTTCTCTCATTTTCCTACTTCGAAAAAGAAAATAAGCCCCCAAAAGAAGAGTTCTCTAATAATGGAAAATTAAATGTTTGTTTCTGTATATAACTTGCTCCAATAAAAGAACTACAATACCGTTTCAGTTTGTTCTTTCTAACATACCAGCACGTGCTTAACGTTTTAAAAGAAACTAATGAGATTATTAGGTTATAAGAGAACGCAAGAGAAACAAGCGCTAAGCATCAAGGTTACGTTGACTCATAAAAGTAGAAAACTCTGAACTTCACTAACCTCTCCCTTATGTAATTGTCATACAATATTGTTAATATAGAGGAGAAATGAACGTGGGAATGTAGCACATTTGCTTTGTCACAGAGAAGGCATTTATTTACATATAATACTTTATTTACATATATTTCTATGTATCCAGCTTCCAAGACTCCAGGTAGTTTACTATACAAAAATAACCAACAGATTCCATATAATCTTACAATCAACCTACATAAAAGTAACATTAAAAAATACCTCCCTTTTTACAACCCTGTAGTCCCTTAATTCAGGGCAGAGTCAGGGCAACTGAATGGAGCTGAGCATTTACTGGCCAGATGCCGTTCCTGACGCTTTGCGGAGTTTGCAAATTTCTTTGTCCCTACAGGATAAAAATCAGAGAAACATATCTATTGCATTCCTAAATGAACCCCTGCCTGTCTCATCCACATACTGTCTTTGGATTGAGGGTGTCTTGGCGACGTTTCAACGAGGTCCCACTCGTCATCTTCAGGCTGGTGTCTTAGTTTCATGCTTGTGCGAGCAAAGCGTGATCGGAGCTGCCATCTATAAATACTGGCGGGGATGTGTGGGGTGCTGGCTTTGTTGCTGTAAGCGGATTGGTTGGCTGTGATGTTACATCATGATTGGTTGATGGGGTTATTGTTAGGGGATTAGTTGGCTGATTTGTAACATCCTGTGTGGCTGAGGTGCTGGCTGTGTGCTCGTTAGTCCTTTGTGTTGTAACGACCTGGGTAATGGGCTGTGTGATGACATCCTGAGCTCTATTGTAGTGATTTCCTGAGTTCTGTGTTGAAATATCCTGAGTGGTTTGCTGTGTTGTGATATCCTGGGTTTTAGCATTGTAACCTCCTGAATTCTGTGATGTAATGTCCCGAGCAGAAGGCTGTGGTGTAACATCCCGGGCTTTGGTTTGGCTTCAAGTTTGTGGTCTGGCCCTGTGTTCATGGCATACGTCAGTTTGCTTTGTGTGGGGGTCGGGGGTGTGTGTGCAGCAGCTGGAGATGCTGCCGAGGTTTGGCTTCTGGATGCTGGTTGCATTTCGTCTATGGGGTGGGTTTGGGTTTGAGTCTGGTGAGGGTGATTGGTGGTGGTGTCCTGTGTTGTGGGTCCGGTGTCGGTTTTCGTGGCTGAGACTCATTTGTTGACTAGGGTAGAGATAAACAACTGGGTATCATCGGCATATTGGTGATACCTCACCCCAAAGCCACGGATGATCTCACCCAGCAGCTTCATATAGATGTTAAAAAGGAGGAGGGGAGAGAACCGACCCCTGAGGTACCCCACAAGAAAGGGGCCTCGGGGTAGATCTCTGCCCCCCTGCCACTAAGAACTGCGAACGGCCCAAGAGGTAGGAGGGGAACCACCGTAAAACAGTGCCTCCCACTCCCAACCCCTCGAGCCGTCGCAGCAGGATACCATGGTTGATGGTATCAAAATCCGCTGAGAGGTCAAGTAGGACCAGGACACAGGAGCAACCCCTGTCCCGGGCCCGCCAGAGATCATCTACCAGTACGACCAATGCCGTTTCCGTGCTGTAACCAGGTCTGAAACCGGGCTGGTACGGGTCCAGATAGTCCGCTTCATCCAGGAATTGCAGAAGCTGACGCGTCGCAACACTCTCAACAACCTTTGCTACAAGGCGAAGGTTGGAGACAGGACGATAGTTATTCAAGGAGGCCAGGTCCAGAGCAGGCTTCTTGAGAAGGGGCCTCACCACCGCCTCTATATATATGAAACGTCTGTGAGCGAAGTAGACCCAGAAGATGAGTGTCGCTATTTAAAGTCCCAATACCTTCATTAGCATACCATACTGGCTTTTTTTCTATGGAGTTTCTCAACCCAGGTCACGGTTGTCCCAAAGATGCTTTTCCAAAAGGCAACTAAACTTGCTTTTTCTCAGTTCTGAAGAAGCTTCTTGGATGAGAAGCGAAATGTTTTCAAGGAAAAAAAAATCTGGTTGCCTCTTGGAAAAGCACATTTGGAACACGCTGGCTTTCACAAATCCTCATAAGAGAGCCCTCCAACCTTTGTGCAAGCTTACCTCTGAGCTGGTCTAAGCTGAAGTATTATCCATGGACCAACAAGGCAATCTCTGAGAACACTAATTTGCCATAGAGGAGTCTCGGGAAGCTCAGTCACCTCAGGGTTGCCCTGAGGCGCCCTCTCATTTGGCCAAGGGGCTCTGCTTTGACTGCTGGAGACAACAGATCCTCACTAAGCTACCTGGGTGATTCCTTTTGCCCTAGGTCAGGGGTAGGGAACCTTGGCTCTTTTATGACGTGTGGACTTCAACCCCCAGAATTCCTGAGTCAGCATGGCTTGTTCGGGAATTCTGGGTATTGAAGTCCACAAGTCAAAAAAGCAAGGTTCCCTACCGCTGCCCTAGGTGTTCCTCCTTGCTACAAAGCATGGCTCCTCCCCAACTCCTCTACGTCAATTTAGAGCCGTGATGGCACAGTGGCTAGATTGCAATATTACAGGCTAATTCTACTGACTGCCGGCAGTTCGATTCTCAGCGGCTCAAGGTTGACTCAGTCTCCCATCCTTCCGACGTGGATAAAATAAGGACCCAGATTGTTGGGGACAATATGCTGACTCTGTAAACCGCTTAGAGAGGGCTGTAAGGCACTGTGAAGCGGTGTACAAGTCCAAGTGCTACTGCTATTGAGAAGCAAGCAAAAACAACCTGAGGGCCCCGATTTTTCCAAGTGAGTGTTCTCCTTTTCTGGAGGCGTGGAGGAAACCCTGACAACGCATTTGCACTATAAAGGCTCTATCGCAGACATGTCAAACACAAGGTCCGGGGGCTGGATGCGGCCCGCGAAGTGGTTTCATGTGGCCCATGAAGCCATCCTGGAAACAGTGAGGGAACGGCCCCCACTGCCTTGGCCCTGGCCTAGAGACCCTCCTTCTGCCAGAGACCCTCAGATCTGTCCCACTCCTGCCCGGGCCCCCATAGGCACCCTTGATGCCAATGGTGTAGAGCTGGCCATGCCCACCCAGTAGGCCACGCCCACCTTGGCCATATCCACCCAACCCCCTGAGGGCAACCACAATGCTGATGTGGCCCTCAATGAAATTGAGTTTGACACCCCTGCTCTATCGTTTGCTTTACACGCAGGGGTCTTCAAACTTGGCCCTTTTATGATTTGTGGACTTCAACTCCTAGAATTCCTCAGCCAGCCATGCTGGCTGAGGAATTCTGGGTGTTGAAGTCCACAAGTCATAAAAGGGCCAAGTTTGAAGACCCCTGCGACAGGGTTACTTTGTTTTTATTCATTCATTGCTGCATTTATAAGCTGCCTTTTCTCTCAAACGTTCGTGGTGTATCCTCACTTCATTAATCGCGCAACAATTATTCTGGCAGTAGTTTGGTCTGAAAGACTCCCAAGCCACCCGAGGACTTTCGTAGTCTCCCGGTACCCCACCACCACACAACTACACTGCCCCGGCTCCCTCTTTTGGTCCTCAAGTGCCCAGAGCCGCTGCAGTCAGGCTTTAGCTTCCCCCTTAAAACTGAGCACGTTTGCTCGGCTTAGGGGAGAAAGCTTTGCTACGTTAAGGGTTCTGACGTCGCCTCCCCAACTGCAGTCCAGTTGAGGATTTGGAGGTCAGAAGAAAAAGCTTGCAAGGATCTTCGTCGGCTCCCCTTCAACGGCCAGCGAGGCACTTCCACTCTCCCTCCGAAGCTATTTCGAGGAAGGTCAAAAGCAGGGGTCTTCAAACTTGGCCCTTTTATGACTTGTGGACTTCAACTCCCAGAATTCCTCAGCCAGCATACGCTGGCTGAGGAATTCTGGGAGTTGAAGTCCACAAGTCATAAAAGGGCCAAGTTTGAAGACCCCTGGTCAAAAGCGACGGAGAGTCTCCTCCCCGGAACTGGAGGCTGAGTCGTAAACGAGAAACGGCCAGGCCTATTGGCAAAGCGGGAGCCCGGAGGGTGGAGCCGCCCTCGGCAGAGCCAGCCCCGCCGCTCCTTCACTCTGGGTGCCCGGGAGGCCGTCGTAGCGCATGGAGGGCTGGGCTAGGAGCTCGCTATGGAGGGCAAGGCGGCTGTGGGCTCCCCACGCCCACATGGCGCGAAGCCGGGTGGTCTCCGGGCGCCTCCTGAATCTCCGGCCGTTATCGGGTGAGTCCAAGGCTTTTTTTCCTCGCCTCTGACCCGAGTGGCTCGGCCTCGGCTGCCTGAGCTGCAACTGAGCAAACTGCGGGGAGATTTGGGTTGCTGGCCTTTAGGTCTCGGAAGATTTTTTCTGAACAGAATGAGAAAAAACCCTCTTTTCTTTGGCGGCCTTTCCCGAGTTTACGCCACCCTTGGGGGAATTGCGGGTGCCGACGTTCGGCTTGTCTAAAAGCATCAGGTGGGAAGGCTATCCGAGGTATATATGGTGTTAGGTGTTGGTCTGATTGTCTGCCTTTGCTATCGGTATCGAATTGTGGCTTGAAATAAACCTTCCTCCTGCCCCCCCCCTTTAAAATCTAACGTATACTGCATCTGTTGCATTTCTGCCTAATTGGTCATTTTTGCCGCCTTCTTAGCCATTGTATTCCTAGGTAAAAGTTATGCAAATACCATTGGTGTTTGCAAACCCTCTTCTTACGTAACATCGTTGTATTGGTTAAAATATACATTTCCCAATTACTTTCGACCTTGAAATATAATAATGCTAATGATATACAGAATGTGGGATTTTGGGATTTCCCAAAAGGTGAACAATTTTCTTTTTTAGTTGCAGTCGTAGACAGTCATACAGAATTAAATTCTTACATGCTAGTGATGGTAACACAAAAAGAATGGAGATCATTATTACATTTTCAAATGAAGAAAAAGGTTCTTATTTGTAGATATGGTCAGTCAGTCAAAATAATTCAGAAGAGTATTTGGACTGGCTGACCATGTTTAGCAGGTAAAAATTTAATCCAAGTGTTGTCTGTCTTTTAGACCTCATATAATCCTGTGATTAATGTCTTCTGTCAAAGCTAAATCTTAAGAGCAGAGATCTGTTTATCCTGCTCAGTCAGTGGTAGAGATATATAATAAATGAAATAGATTAAGAGAGATAAATACATTTGCCTTTAGGCTTTGGATATGTCTTTTCACATCATTAATATGTACATCACTAGTTGATTAATTTTGTACATATACCTACATACTTACATATGTATATAATACATTTGTAAATACATAATTTTAATATTAGAAATGAGTATGAATGAGGTGGAACTTGAGCAAGAATACTACCCGCTGTAGAAACAAACATGTGTTTGTGACATTAGATGTAATGTTAGGTTTCTTAATAATTTTTGTTTAAAAATGCATTTAAAATGTAAACTAAATAAAATTGGAATTCATATAAAGCAATGTCTTATTTATTATTAAGATAATAATCACTTCATAGTTGTTGTTGTTGTTGTTGTTAGCTGTGAAGTCGTGTTCGACCCATCGTGACCCTATGGACAACATTCCTCCAGGCCTTCCTGTCCTCTACCATCTTCTGGAGTCCATTTAAGCTCATGCCTACTGCTTCAGTGACTCCATCCAGCCACCTCATTCTCTGTCATCCCATTCTTCTATTGCCCTCAATCTTTCCCAGCATTAGGCTCTTCTCCAGTGAGTCCTTCCTTCTCATTAGGTGGCCAAAGTATTTGAGTTTTAGCTTCAGGATCTGGCCTTCTAAAGAGCAGTCAGGGTTGATCTCCTCTAGGACTGACCGGTTTGATCGCCTTGCAGTCCAAGGGACTTGCAGGAGTCTTCTCCAGCACCATAGTTCAAAGGCCTCAATTCTTTGGCGCTCAGCCTTTCTTATGGTCCAACTTTCACAGCCATACATTGTAACTGGGAAGACCATAGCCTTGACTATACGCACTTTTGTTGACAGGGTGATATCTCTGCTTTTTAGTGTGCTGTCTAGATTTGCCATGGCTTTCCTCCCGAGGAACAAGCGTCTTTTAATTTCTTGGCTACAGTCCCCATCTGCGGTGATCTTGGAGCCCAGGAAAATAAAATCTGTCACTACCTCCATTTCTTCCCCATCTATTTGCCAGGAATTGAGAGGGCCAGAGGCCATGATCTTGGTTTTCTTAATGTTTAGTTTCAACCCAAGTTTTGCACTCTCCTTCTTCACTCGCAACAAGAGGCTCTTTAGTTCCTCTTCACTTTCTGCCATTAGAGTGGTATCATCTGCATATCTTAGGTTGTTGATATTTCTTCCAGCAATCTTAATTCCAACTTTTGATTCATCTAGCCCTGCCTTTCTCATGATGTGCTCTGCATATAAGTTAAATAGGCAAGGCAACAGTATACAGCCTTGCCGGACTCCTTTCCCAATTTTGAACCAATCAGTGGTTCCGTGTCCAGTTCTCACTGTTGCTTCTTGGCCCACATATAGGTTTCTCAAGAGACAAATAAGATGGTCTGGTACGCCCATCTCTTTAAGAACTTGCCACAGTTTGTTATGATCCACACAGTCAAAGGCTTTAGCATAGTCAATGAAGCAGAAGTAGATGTTTTTCTGGAACTCCCTAGCTTTCTCCATGATCCAGCGTATGTTGGCAATTTGATCTCTGGTTCCTCTGCCTCTTCGAAATCCTGCCTGTACTTCTGGTAGTTCTCGATCCACATACTGCTGGAGTCTAGCTTGTAGGATTTTAAGCATAACTTTACTAGCATGTGAAATGAGTGCAATGGTAGTTTGAACATTCTTTGGCACTGCCTTTCTTTGGAATTGGAATGTAAACTGATCTTTTCCAATCCTGTGGCCACTGTTGAGTTTTCCAAATTTGTTGGCAAATTGAGTGTAGCACTTTTATTGCATCGTCTTTTAAGATTTTGAATAGCTCAGCTGGAATACTGTCACCTCCACTAGCTTTGTTGTTGCTCAGCTTTTCTAAGGCCCACTTCACTTCACATTCTAGGATGTGTGGCTCGAGGTCAGTGACCACCTCATCTTGGTTATCAGGGACATTAAGCTCATTCTTTTATAGTTCTTCTGTGTAATTTTGTCATCTCTTCTTAATCTCTTCTGCCTCTGTTAGGTCCCTGCCATTTTGGTCCTTTATCATGCCCATTTTTGCATTAAACGTTCCCTTTATCTCTCCAATTTTCTTGAAAAGATCTCTGGTCCTCCCTATTCTATTGTTTTCTTCTATTTCTTTGCACTGTTCATTTAAGAAGGCATTCTTATCTCTTCTAGCTATTCTCTGGAATTCTGCATTCAATTGGGCGTATCTTTCTTTTTCTCCCTTGCCTTTCACTTCCCTCCTTTCCTCAGCTATTTGCAAAGCTTCCTCAGACAGCCATTTTGCTTTCTTGCATTTCTTTTTCTTTGGGATGGTTTTGGTTGCTACCTGTTGTACAATGTTGCGAACCTCTGTCCATAGTTCTTCAGGCACTCTGTCTATCAGATCTAATTCCTTAAATCTATTTGTCACCTCTACTGTATATTCAACAGGGATATGATTTAATCCATACCTGACTGGCCTAGTGCTATTCCCTACTTTCTTCAGTTTAAGCCTAAACTTTGCAATGAGAAGCTCATGGTCTGAGCCACAGTCAGCTCCTGGTCTTGTTTTTACTGACTGTATAGAGCTTCTCCATCTTTGGCTGCAGAGCACATAGTCAATCTGATTTCTGTGTTGACAGTCTGGTGATGTCCATGTGTAGAGCCATCTCTTGGGTTGTTGAAAAAGAGTGTTTGCTATGACCATCGTATTCTCTTGACAAAATTCTATCAGCCTGTGCCCTGCTTCATTTTGTACTCCAAGGCCAAACTTGCCTGTTATTCCAGTTATCTTTTGGCTTCCTACTTTAGCATTCCAATCCCCCATGATGATAAGGACATCATTTTTTGGTGTTAGTTCTATAAGGTGCTGTAGGGCTTCATAGAACTGGTCAATTTCATTCTCTTCAGCACCGGTGGTTGGGGCATAGACTTGGACTACTGTGATATTGAATGGTTTGCTTTGGATTCGAACTGAGATCATTCTGTCATTTTGAGGATTGTATCCCAGTATTGCTTTTCCTACTCTTATTGACTATGAAGGCTACTTCATTTCTTCTGAGGGATTCTTGCCCGCAGTAGTATACCTGATGGTCATCTGAATTAAATTCACCCATTCCTGTCCATTTTAGTTCGCTGATACCTAAGATGTCGATGTTTAGTCTTGTCATCTCTTGTTTGACCACGTCCAGCTTTCCTTGTTTCATGGATCTTACATTCCAGGTTCCTATGGAGAAAAAATCTTTACAGCATTGGACTTTCCTTTCACCACCAGACACATCCACAGCTGAGCGTCCTTTCAGCTTTGGCCCAGTCGCTTCATTCTTTCTGGCGCTACTAGTACTAGCCCTCTGCTCTTCCCCAGTAGCATATTGGACGCCTTCCGACCTGAGGGGCTCATCTTCCAGCGTCATATCGTTTTGCCTTTTGGTACTGTCCATAGGGTTTTCATGGCAAAGATACTGGAGTGGGTTGCCATTTCTTTCTCCAGTGGATCACGTTTTGTCAGAAATCTCTGCTATGACCTGTCCGTCTTGGGTGGCCCTGCACGGCATAGCTCATAGCTTCATTGAATTACGCAAGCCCCTTCGCCACAACAAGGCAGTAATCCATGAAGGGGTCACTTCATAGTACACATATTTAAATCAAGAGTTCCTGAATCCTGTATTCTAAAAATGGAATTCCATTCACTTTCCTTTTCCCTCTCTCTATATCCTGTAAACATCTCAGCAGATTTCAGGGAGGAATGGGAAATTGGAGAAATGAGGAATCTGGTTTGCTAATGGATTTTGGTCAACCAATATATATTATTGGAATTAGTCTGTGGTCACAAACAAATTTATTACGGCTTTGGCACATGTGCCCTTAAAAAAATATGTTTCTTACAATCACTCTTTGGAAGACTTGTAAGTTAAAAGTATTGCTTTTTATCAGGGAATTACAAAAGTCAACTTCATCGGATATTTCAAGAATCCTTTTGTACCAAAGTACAGTCGAATTATGGTGAACTTGTAAATTTGACTAAAGTGAGAAACAAAATGTAAGTATAGTATTTTGATTTACTGGTAATTATTCATTATTATATTTATGGAAAATGTACTTCATAATAAATTATCATTTGTAAGAACATTCTAATAAGAATGGCAATTCAAGTTCTTTTTTATATAATGTTCATAAGTGGGAAATTATAGTGCACTAAACTAATGCCCTCTGGATGCACTGGGACTTCCAGTTTTGGTCGTCATGATGTAAAAAAGATGCTGGAACACTAGAAAGAGTGCAAAGAAGAGCAACAAAGATGCTTAAGGGACTGGAGGCTAAAATTTATACAGAAGGGTTGCAGTTTAATGAAAAGAAGGACTAGAGCTGACATGATAGCAGTGTTCCAGTATCTTAGGGGCTGCCACAAAGAAGGCGGGGGGGGGGGTCAACCTATTCTCCAAAGCACCTGAAGGCAGGACAAGAAGCAATGGATGGAATCTAATTAAGGAGAGAAGCAACCTAGAACTAAGGGAAAATTTCCTGACAGTTAGAACAATCAGTGGAACGACTTGTCACCAGAAGTTGTGGGTGTTCCATTACTGGAGATTTTTAAGAAGAGATTGGATAACCATTTCTCTGAAATGGTATAAGGTTTCCTACTTGAGCAGGGGGTTGGACTAGATCAGGGGTGTCAAACTCGCAACGTCACGTGATGTATCGTGACTTTTTTGCCATTGCTGGCATTGAGGTGGGTGCGGTTTTGTTATGATGCATCCGGCCCGTGGGCTGGCAGTTTGATACCCCTGGAGTAGGTAGAAGACCTCCAAGGTCCCTCTTGTTATTTTGTTAACTTGAAGTTTCACATCTTCCAACCAAGCAACACAGTAGATAAAGATTACCTCCCCTGCATATGGATTGCATATAGCATATGGATTCAAAGTTCTAACATCTAGAATGTGTTATAATTATGTATTACCTAATATGTTATATACTTGTTACAATCATGTATAACATAATGTTATACATACTATGAGCAGGACTTTAAAAAGTGTTTTGCTGGGCCTAACCAAAGTACCATCTAACCCAACAGAAGTTGGGCAGATGCTTTTTTGATGTTCAAAAACAGAATATGAAAGTCCTCAGTTGTGCCCACTGGTATTCAAACTCATATTAATCATTTCTTGAATATAGAGATTCCATTATCTAACTTTAAAAATTTAATTCTAGTTTGTTTGCATCCTTTAAATTATTTAAGACAATGTATGTCCACCTGTTTTAACACTATACGTGTTAATTCATTATAGAGTGCCTGAAATATTTCCTTTTGTCAGTCAGTGGAACTGTAGTTCCAAAATGCTATTTGAAAGAGAAGCTTATCTTTTGCTGTTTTCCATTCTCTCATTCACATTTTTTTATGTATTAGTGCTCTGTTATCCTAAAATAAAAACCCCAAATGCCTCAGCATTTGTTCAGACATCATTTCCATGCATACAACTGAACATTGGTTTCGGCTGCAATCTGAGTTTTTCTACTTCTATTTTTTGGTAAGAATGAAACTGAATATTGAAAATTGTATACTGTATAAGGGACACGGTGGCTCAGTGGGTTAGGACGCTGAGCTTGTCGATCAGAAGGTCGGCAGTTTGGCGGGTTGAATCCCGAGTGCCACATAACAGAGTGAGCGCCTGTTACTTGTCCCAGCTTCTGCCAACCTAGCAGTTCAAAAGCATGTAATAATGCAAGTATAAAAATAGGGACCACTACGATGGGAAGGTTCCGTGCGCCTTTGGCGTCTAGCCATGCCGGCCACATGACCACGGAGATGTCCTCAGACAAGCGCTGGCTCTTCGGCTTTGAAACGGAGATGAGCACTGGCCCCTAGAGTCGGAAACAACTAGCACGCATGTGCGGGGGAACCTTTACCTTTACCTTATTGGTTTGACAAATCCATGTTTTCTGCAAACAAAGTTACTTGTTGCATTTTTCAATCATTTTTGCTAATTGTGTTTGACCTGACAAAACTTTTGTTTAGAACATTTACAGATCAACCATACAGCACTTGGCAAACAGTAGATCCAGAAGAACTTAGAAGATTCCAACGGCTGGCACACAAATGGTGGAATGAAGGTGGGGACTATGCAGCCCTGCATTCTATGAATGATATCAGAGTGCCTTTTATTAGGTAAATTTTTAAAATATGTTAACATTTTCAAGGTTTTGCTAGGAATTTGAAATTAGTAAGAATTATCAACTTTTGAAATTGAATCATAGCCTTAGTACTGTTAGTACTGTTTAATTAAACTGTTTAATTAAACCTTGTGTGGATCCAAAACTGTAAAGTATGGTGCATATAAAAATTTACACACACCTTTTAAAATGCTGGGTTTTTGAGATGTGAAAAAAATCGAACCAAAATAAATCACTTCAGAATTTTTTTCACCTTTAATATAAGTTATATTATTTAATTGAAAAACAAACTCTAATTTTGTAGGGGGGAAAAGTGAAAATAAAACAATTACGTGGTTGCATAAATGTGCACACCCTTAAACCAATACTCTGTTGAAGCACCTTTTGATTTTATGACAGCATTTAGTCTACCAGCATGGCACATCTTGCCTTGAGAATCTTTGCCCATTCTTCCTTGCACAAGTACTCCAAATCTGTTAAGATTGTGAGGGCATTTCCTGTGCACAGCCTTTTTCAGGTCACCCCATAATTTTTCAACTGGATTCAAGTCAGTCTGAACTCTGGCTAGGCCATTCCAAAAGTTTGATCTTCTGGTGAAGACATTCCTTTTTGTTCGTTTGGAGGTATGCTTTGGGTACTTATGTTGAAAGGTGAAATTCTTCTTCCTCTTCAGGAAGATCTTTTAGCAAAGGTCTGTAGGTTTTGTGTCAAAATTGAGCGGTTGGAACTGTTCTTAATTCCCTCTGCCTTATCTAAAGCCCCAGTTCCAGCTGAAGAAAAGCAGCCCGGAAGCATAATGCTTCACTGTGGATATTGTGTACTTTTGTTGATGCGCAGTATTTTCTTTGCACCAAACATACTTTTTGGAATTATGCCCAAAAGTTCAACTTGATCTCATCAGACCAGAACACATTTTCCCACATGCTTTTGTGAGATTTGATGTAGGTTCCTGCAAAATGTATCTGGGCTTGGATGTTTTTCTTTATAAGAAAAGACTTCCGTCTTGCACCCTACCCCATAGTCCATATATACAAAGAATATGTTGTCCCATGTAGTACATGATCAGTATTTGCTAGAAATTCCCGCAGCTCCTTTAATGTGACTGTAGATCAAGGGTGTCAAACTGCTGGCCCGTGGGCCGGTTGCATCATGTGGAGGCCGCACCCACCCCAGCTCCGGTAATGCAAAAAAAGTTGCGATATGTCGCAACACGTCACGTGACACAGCAAGTTTGACACCCGTGCTGTAGATCTTTTGGCAGCTCCTGGGAGGAGTTTTTCATCAATTTTGGAGGGACACTCAGTTCTTTGTAATGTCATTGTTGTGTCATATTTTCTCCACTTGTTGATGTTTGTCTTCACTGTGATCTACGGTATATCCAATGATTTGAAAAGCTTTTTGTAACTTCTCCTGACTGATACCTTCCAACAAGATTACATTGATACTTTGCAAGCTCTTTGCAGACGAGGCCTTTTGCTGTAAGAGTAAATGTCAGAGAAATCCTACTAGAACAGCTGAACTTTATATGGGCTTGATCAGAGACACTTTAACTCAGACATGTCAAACTCGTGATGTCGCGCGACGTATCGGAACTTTTTCCCCATTGCCGGCAATGGGGTGGGCGTGGTTTCTTCGTGACACGTCCGGCCCATGGGCTGGCAGTTTGACACCCCTGCTAACTGATGGCAGGTGTATACCAACTACTATTTAATTTAATTAATTTAATTTAATTTAATTATTTTATTTTATTTAATTATGGGACTTATATGCCGCCCTATGTCCCGAAGGACTCAGGGCAGCTAACAACAATAAAAACAACGAATACAAATATTAAAAGAAATTAAATTTTACAAAGCCCCACTAAAACCTGTAAAAATTAAAAACATGATTAAAACCCCCAACATCAGTCCAGGTCGGCCAGTTGGAAAAGGTATGTCTTTAGGTTGCGATGAAAGGACCGGAGATCTGGGGCCATCCGAAGTTCTCGGGGGAGCTGATTCCAAAGGGCAGGCGCCCCAACAGAGAAGGCCCTCCCCCTGGGGGTCGCCAGCCGACATTGTCTGGCTGACGGCACCCTCAGAAGACCCTCTCTGTGTGAGCGCACAGGGCGATGGGAAGTTGTTCCTGGCAGCAGATGGTCCTGCAAATATCCCGGACCTAAGCCATGTAGGGCTTTATAAGTAAGAACCAGCACCTTGAATTTAATATCAGTTTGAATGTGATTGGTTAATTCTGAACACAGCCACATCCCTACTTATAAGAGGATGTGCACACATATGCAACTATGTTATTGTATGTTTTTATTTTTCCCCTGAAAAGATTTAAGTTTGTTTTTAGTGAATTGTACAGTCTATATGGTATATGAAAGGTAGAAAAATTCTGAAATAATTTACCTTGTTCTGATTTTTTTTACATCTCAAAAACCTGCCATTTTAATAGGGATATGTTGACTTTATATCTAGTGTATAATTAATGGTAAATTAAACAAGTAGTACACTTCTCTCTGTATATCTACTGAGAAGTCAGTCCCTGAATTTTACCATCACCATTTGCAAGACAGTGACAATATTAATTAGGGAATATTTTGATCAGTTACAGCTATATTTTTGAGTAAATGTTGCTTCTGGAGGTGTGTGGTGATAAATATTGTAACAGTGTATGTTGAAAACAAAGTTGTTGATAATAAATTGATTTTTCTCTTTATGACACTTTAAAAGAATAAAATGTGGCTGTGGTAATATGTACAAGTATTGTTTGTTTTAATTAAATCATACTTGTTTTCTATTTTGTACAAGAGATACTATATTGAATCTGAGAAATGACCATCAGCTAGGAAGCCCACTCTTTAGCATGAAGATCCTAGATGTTGGCTGTGGTGGTGGACTACTTACTGAGGTAGCAATTGCACATTTAATGATGATTAATGTCCTTCTCTTCTTCCTTTAATTAATAGGAGGAAACATCAAGCTTTTAAATATTTTTATTTCTTTAAAAAATTGTGCAGCTAAGGTTAACTCTCCTTGAAACCACAAAGACATTTGCTTTCAGCATCACTGGAATTGCTGTCACATTTTACCCAGATTAGGTAGCTAGTAAGAAACAGGCTACATGTTTTATATTGCCTTTTAGCCAGTGCTTTTTTTGTAAAAGAAAAAGGTGCCGGAACTCACACGTCATACAACCCGCCTTGCCTACCCTACAAGGTTCCATCCAAAAAAGGTGCTGGAACTCCGTTCTGAGCGTTCTATGAGAAAAAAAGCCCTGCATTTAGGGCAGGAAACCTGATCTTTACCAGCCAGCAAAAAACTTCATCAGGGGGTGGGCTAGCTGGTTTCCTCATTGCTGATTAGCTTGTAAGCCTCCCTGAGTCTTCGGAGAAGGGCGGGATATAAATGGAATTAAAATAAAAAAAATTAAGATAGAAAGGAACTAAGGCAAATGTAAGGGGACTGAATATGTCTGTGCTTGTGAAGATGTGTGGGCATCAGAATGACTCTATGTACATGTGTGGTTCCTAACTTTGAAATTGTGCATCTCCTGGCAATCAAATGTTTTCCAAACACCACAGCATGAAATATTGGCTTTAAATCCTTCTGCTTTATTGAAATTTCTACCACATTTGCCATTACTCCATTTGAGTGATTTTAAATTACAGTTTTGGGCAAATGGCACGTGTTTTTTTTGTTCTCCGAAACCTTTAAAAATGATATTAGTATACTTAAAACAGCATAATTTCAGTTTCAATTTAATTATAATCAGTGCTTTTTTTGTAAAAGAAAAAGGTGCCGGAACTCACACATGTCATACAACCCACCTTGCCTACCCTACAAGGTTCCATCCAAAAAAGGTGCCGGAACTCCGTTCTGAGTGTTCTATGAGAAAAAAAGCCCTGATTATAATTATATTTGTCCCATTTAATCAATTACAAAATTAAGAGGCAGAAATAGTCTAAGGCAGGGGTAGGCAACCTCTGCTCTTTTATGACTCATGGACTTCAACTGCCAGAATTCCTGACTGACTCAGGAATTCTGGGAGTTGAAGTCCATGAGTCATAAAAGAGCCGAGGTTGCCTACCCCTGGTCTAAGGCAAAAGAAAAGGTAACTGTTAACAGGTCTAAGAAACATTTTTTGGGTAGCCAATATTTTAGGATACCCAACTTCAGGATAATCAACTAAAAAGTTCCATAATGAAATGTTAGGATTCATATTTCATTATTGCAATATTTATTTTTAGAGGGCAAGGAAGCATTAACATTAAGCTTAAGTAGTGTTAGCTATATTTGTAGGTGATATGAAATCTTTTTCATAGTTTAATATAGGAGAAAATGACATATTTATGATATTAGCCCCTAGCTAGACTGGGAGCTTCAGTTACTGGAATTGATCCTTTGGAAGACAACATCCGGACAGCGGAACTGCATAAATCATTTGATCCAGCCCTTACCAAAAGGATTCAGTACAGAGCCTGTGCACTGGAGGATATTGTGGAAGAGGGATCAGAAAAATTTGACATAGTTGTTGCTTCTGAAGTAGTAGAACATGTGGCTAACGTTGAAAAGTTCATCAACTGCTTTGGTGAAGTATTAAAAGTAAGTTTAAAAAATGATAAAGTAGATCTCAGTGCTATTTTTTTTTACTATAAAGATTGGGTTTTTTGCATTTAGGTTTCTTTTAACTTTAGTCGCTCATTGCTCCAAGGTAATATATTCTGATTATCTAGACCAGACATGTCAAACACAAGGCCCGGGGGCCGGATCCGGCCCACGGAGTGGTTTCATGCGGCCTGCGAAGCCATCCTGGAAACAGTGAGGGAACGGCCCCCACTGCCTTGGCCCTGGCCCAGAGACCCTCCTTCTGCCAGAGACCCTCAGATCTGTCCCACTCCTGCCCAGGCCCCCATAGGCACCCTTGATGTGAACGATGTAGAGCTGGCCACGCCCACCCAGTAGGCCATACGCACTCTAGCCACGCCCACCCAGTAGGCCACGCCCACCCTGGCCATACCCACCCAGCCCCCTGAGGGCAACCGCAATGCTGATGCGGCCCTCAATGACATTGAGTTTGACACCCCTGATCTAGACTGAACACAGTTAGAATCTACATATTATTCCCTTTCCATTCCGAAAACATTGATCTAGGCAATCTAAATGGTGAATAAATATGAATTTTATTCATTTATTTTATTTTGTACATTATTCAATTTTTCCCTACGGATTTGGCCAAATAGCATTAATTTTTTTCAGCTACATAACTTTTTTTTTCAGTAGAGCCTTTTATCCATATATAGATGTAATTGAGTTAAACTTTTTGTATTGACCTTTTTAACCAAATGTTGTAATTATATTCTTTATATGCTTTTTTGTTTTTAGTTGTATAAATAACCAAGTTGCAAATTGCCCTTTGTTTTATATTAGCCCGAAGGTTCCCTCTTTATCACTACAATCAACAAAACTCAGCTGTCCTATATTTTTGGCATTGTCATTGCTGAGAAATTACTGGGTATTGTTCCAGTAGGCACTCATGACTGGGACAAATTCATATCACCTGAAGAGTTAGAGCGTCTTCTGGAATCAAGTAAGTATTAAATCTCAAAGAGGCAAGCAATCATATAGCATCCTTTAAGTACTAGTTGACTTGGAGTTATCTGTAACAAAGAAGTTGCATAAAGAAAACACTTCAGACAGATGATTTTGAAAAATGAAAAGTTAGTGCTCTAGTAGTGCATCTTTGCTCAAGCTGGTCTCTTCCAGCTGAGCCAATTCATTGTTGGCGCTATTGGTTGAGAATTCAGGAGTTCAAGTCATGGCACATCTGGAGAATTCCAAGTTGAAGGAGAGCGTGACAGCAATTTGGTGCCTTCCAGATAAGTTGAACTACAACGTTTATCATTACCGATTCATACGATATTTATATAAATTGATTGTTTTAGGGAGGAGATACAGAAATATTACTTGGCCACGATCTTGCTTTTCTAAGGCATATTTTATTCCATGTTAACATTGATTAAATAGTTGCAATTTTAACATCAGCTCCCCTACTAATACTGCTGTTGCTGCTGCTACTTTTTGCATATATTTCCCTTGTGTGCATGCTTGTGTTTTCATGATTCCTTCCTCTCCAATTTCTTCATTCTCCGGTGGGATGAAGGGAGAATAAGAGAAGTCAGCATGCAAGGGATTGCTTTCCGAAACTGCTTGGGTTCCCACACCCCCAATCCCAAAGTGGAGAGGTTGGAGAGGAAACAGAGTAAACAGCACACGATGGAGAATACACTGGACTGTTTGCATAGTGTACTTGGAACTCCTGTCACCAGCACATTGCTTTCAATGTGTTTTTCCTCACTGTTTACTTTCCCTTTATCGCCAGTGCATATAAATACAAACATTTGCTCCCTCCCTGCTCTACCCCAGTGCCGGGGTGAACATTCCAAAGGAGAGGGAATGGGTTTGGAAGCAGACAAAGACCAGATGTGTAAAACTGATTAGTCTTCTCACTTTCAAGCTGGCTATCATGGCAGGCCCAGATGAGCTTTCCAAAGGGCGGAGGAAGTGAGAAAAAGAAAGCACAGTCATGGTCACATAGTTTCCCACTTAGTGACCTCTTCACTTAACAGAGCAGCTGGTCCCAGTTGTAGCCGATAAATGAGGACTACCTACAGTAATTTCACAATTGTGTCAGAATTATATTGCAAGAGCTTGGAGGCATTCAGTGTAAATGATAGCTTTTTTTAAAAAAAATGTCCTCAATCTGTTCCCTCTCTTTTCCTTACCTGCAGATGGTTTTTCAGTTAAGGTGGTCAAAGGCATGTTATACAACCCCCTTTTTGGATCCTGGAGCTGGACTGGAAACACTAGCATTAACTATGCACTCCATGCAATTAAATTAAGCATGCAGGAACAACAGGATCTGAAGGAGGCCTCCACAGAGCATCAACAAACAGAAGCTAACATCAGAACTGCTAGCTAAGACAAAGTTTATAGTTGCTATGGAAGCACAGAAGATGTGATAAATAGCTGTAATAAATAAGAAAGGGGCAAGCAACCTTGTTTTTAAAGTTTTGGCTAAAATATTTGCTGCCACCTCAGCATACATGCTAAAGGAATTATTGTTCATAGTATCAGATATTTGTGGGTAAACATTCTTTGCAACTGGCTGGAAGTCTGAAATAATTGTCAGAATGATTGGTTTTAAGACTTTAGAATTATTGGTTTTTATTGCCATTTGTAAAATCATTACTCACATTCAACAAGTGGTCTATTTTTAAATGTAAAATCATATATATCACTTTGCTTATTTTTTTCCAGGGTTAACTTTGAGCATGATGTTACAGCTCTAAAGAGAGGAGGCCAAATTCTATGTAAAGACCAATTTTTGAGCCTAGAATTTGTAAGTGGAAGTTCCAAATTACCTACTTATTCAGATAACATAGGGCCACCAAATCAAATTCAAAAATTCAGATGATCAGCAGAGGGCAGAAAAGTGATGCAGAAAAATTAACTCTTTGCTGTCTTCTAGTGGCTATCTGGAATTTGAAGCCCAAAACTGGTAATTCTAATTGCCAAGCCTCACCTTCCTCTTGTATCACCCCCCCTCCCAACTCTTTTAATTAAAAAAGAGTGACATAAAAATGTTGCAGAAAGCATCTTGCCCCGTCATCATCTTTATTTCTAAAGATCTGTGGGAACTGAACAGGTTTCATGCACTTACTTAGGAATAAAAAGAATGGGCAGCTGTAAACATCTGCTCAGAAAAAAGAGAACTGAATTAAATAGCGGTAGTAGGGAATCTCCTTTGTGTGTGGGGAGGTAAAATAGGTGGCCTTCTAATTTGGTGCTTTGTTGCTAAGTTCATATGTATATATGTATGGAATTGTGGATAAAGCTCACAGATGGCAGTTGCAGAAATGTCCATGACAAGTTGTTGAGGTTTAAAATGTATGTGCTGCCCAGAACACATTAGAGACAAATTGTAACTAGCTGGTACATTGAGTGATACAATGGTTTTTAAACAGGTTTTATTAAATAAAGTTGAGTTCACATACCATGCTAAGACAAAATACAAAGATAACAAGGCTTAGTGTGATCTATGAATCTGATTCTGTTACAGCTTTGGTTCATGACATTAATGCACATAGAGATCCTAAATACATTCCTTGATGTAGTAAAGCAGAACAAGGGAATGGGATGCATTGTGTGAATTGTCTATTGGGAATGTACATCCTCTTTTATCAGGCTTTCTTCCCTTCACAGAGATTTTTCTACTGTAAATGTTAGGAAATAACCTTCACCTTTCTATATCTGTTTCAGGACCTATTTGCTTATGGTGGAAGGTAGTATTGGAGTATTAAATGAGGGAATTTGGGGAGGGGCGAACATGATTATAATTGATAGGAGATGATCAGTGCTTGCTTCTTTGAATGTATAGTTACTTTAGTCTATGGGCAGTAGAAAACTGACACCAGTAAATGGATCAGGAGGATTGAGGAGGCAGCCGGCAGCACTACGAAACAGTGGACTGGTGAGGCAGCTGGGGGCAGCACCAAGGAGGTGGTTGTAGGCAGCGCGAAGCAGCGTGAAGCAGTGGACCGGTGAGGCAGCTGGGGGCAGCGCCAAGGAGGCGGTAGTAGGCAGCGCGAAGCAGTGTGAAGCAGCGTGAAGCAGGGGACCAGTGAGGCGGCTGGCGGTGGCGGGGACCGGGAGGCCTGCAGGCGGTGACAAGGCAGCACAACAGAGGCAGCCGAGCAGCGGAGGACCCAACTGGCAGCTGGAGAGAACTTGGCTGAACATCGAAGATGGAGAAACGGCTAAAGGCAACTGAGGGCAACTAGAAAGACTGGCTGAACACAAATTTTTAGGCAGAGAGCAGAAAGCAAAAAGCAAATCCCTTGTTATGGAGAAAGCAGCCCTTCCCTTCGTTAAATAGCCCTATCCTAACATTAACATTTAACCTCAATACAAACTGCAATTTTTTCTCTTAAAACCAAAGGGCATACTGCCACATACTTTTATCTATACCAAAATAATAAGGCACAAAAACAAGCAGAAACAGGTAGAAAAGAGGATAGAAAAAATAGGCATAATTACCTAGAAAAGTGAAGCTAGAAACAAGGCTGAGAACCTAACCAAAATAATTAGGCGCACAGATTACTACCCCTTCCTCCTCCACATTGGGACAAGTGACACAACAAAGAACCTGAGTACAATAGTGTGAGATCACAAATAACTAGGCAATAAAGTTAAGAAGCTAGGAGCACAAGTAGTGTTCTCATCAGTACTCCCAATGAAAGGCCAACATCCATGGAGGGAAAAAAGAATTTTAGAAATAAACCATTAGCTAAAGGGTTGGTGTTACCAAGAAAACTTTGGTTTCCTGGATCATGCACTGCATTTCCTGTGTGAAGGACTCTTGGCAAGGGATGGGCTGCACCTCACGAAAACGGGAAAATGTACTCGGGAAAAAGACTGGCCCAACATAGGAGGGCTTTAAACTAAAATCAAGGGGGAAGGGTGTCCAATCTCAAAAACAATCACAAATCACATGAAAACAAATCAAACAATGAGGTAGGCAGTGATGAGAAAAAACCCCTCAAACAACAATCAGGAGATGCAGGAAACATACCCGTGGACAGGCATAAAAGTCTTAAATGCTTATATACAAATGCTCAAAGCTTGGGGAACAAACAGGGCAAACTAGAATCAATAGTACACGAGGGAGGGTATGACATAATAGGCTTTACAGAAACCTGGTGGGATGAAACCCATGAATGGAATGAACTGATGGATGCAAATTGTTCAAAAGAAAGGGTCTACAAAAAGAGGAGGGGGAGTTGCATTATATGTAAGAGAACACTACATATCTACAGAAATGCACGTGATCAAAGAGAAAATCTCTCCAGAATGTATATGGATCAATATAAAAGAGGAAAAAAGTGACATTGCCACAGGCCACCCAACCAATCAGAAGAAATAGATGGAACTCTTTGCCAACCAGTTAACAAATGTATGTAGGATGCATACCATAGTAGTAATAGGAGACTTCAATTATCCGGATATCAACTGGGAGACAAACTGCAGTGAGCGAAAGATCAAACAGATTCCTAACCAACCTAGCCAAAAACTTTGTCACCCAAAAGGTGGAGGTAGTAATTAGACATAAAGCTATACTGGACTTAATCCTTACTAATAGGGAAGAAGTGATAGAGGGAGTTGAAGTTACCGGAACCTTGGGGGAAAGTGACCACATCATACTGGAATTTAATGCAAACACTAGCGATAGAAAACAATCCAACCAGTGTCTTAAACTTCAAAAGAGCTGACTAACAGAGAGAACCTAGGAAAGATCCCATGGATGAAAATCCTAAAGGGGAAAACAACCCAAGAAGCATGGGAAACTCTGAAAAATGCGATCATAAAAGCCCAGACCAGCACAATAGCACTGAAAAAGAAAAACAAGAAATTCAAGAAGAAACCAGCATGGCTGCACAAAGATCTTTCTTGACAAACTGAAAGACAAAAAGGACAAATGCAAAAAATGGAAAGAGGGGCACGTAACTAAGGCCGATTATCAGCAGACAGCCAGAAAATGCAGAGATGAAGTCAGGAAAGCAAAGGTTCAGACTTGCAACAGAAATCAAGGATAATAATAAAAAAAGTTTCTTCCAACACATTAACAACAAGAAAAAAGTCAAGGAAACTGTAGATCCACTAAAGAGAGAAGATGGCAGGGAAATAACAGGCAACAGGAAGAAAGCAGAATTGCTTAACTCATACTTTGCATCAGTCTTCACACAAAAAGAAACTATAGCCGAACATACAAAAAAAACCACTGCAAAAGACAAACTAGAAACAAAAATTAAAATAAGAAAGAAAATGGTAAGAGAACACCTATCTGACCTTGATGACTATAAATTACTGAGACCCAACAGATCACATCCCAAAGTTCTGAAGGAGCTGGCAGATGTTATCTCAGAACCATTACACCACATCTTTCATAAATCCTGGAGCACCAGGGAAGTACCTGAGGATTGGAAAAGGGCTGATGTGGTTCCAATCTTCAAGAAAGGGGGGAAAAACGGACCCAGGAAACTACAGACCAATCAGTTTAACATCAATACCTGGGAAGATCCTAGAAAAGATAATCAAAAAACAGATCTGTGAACAACTAGAAGCAAACAAATTTATAGCTAGTAGCCAGTACGGGTTTGTTAAAAACAGATCATGCCAAGCCAATCTTATTTCATTCTTCGATAAAGTGACTAAACTAGTAGACCAGTGAAATGCTGTGGACGTAGTATAGTTAGATTTCAATAAGGCATTTGACAAAGCAGACCACAATCTACTCCTTGGTAAGCTAGAAAAAAGTGGAATAGACAACATCACCATCAGATGGATCTGTAGCTGGCTGGCAAAATGTACTTAACGAGTAGTCCTCAATGGCACCACATCCACATGGGGAGAAGTAAGCAGCGGGGTACCACAAGGTTCTATCTTAGGCCTAGTACTCTTCAATATCTTCATCAATGACTTAGATGAGGGAATTGAAGGGGAATTCATCAAATTTGCAGATGACACCAAACTGACAGGAGTAGCCAATACCCCAGAAGATAAACTCTGGATCCAAAAAGATCTTGACAAACTTGAACAATGGGGCCTATCCAACAAAAAGAGTTTCAATGTGGGGAGAAGCAAAGTTTTACATTTAGGCAGGAAAAATCAAAGGTACAAGCACAGATTGGGCGAGACCTAACTCAAAAACAGTAACCTTGAGAGGGATCTTGGAGTACTTGACTATGAGCCAGCAGTATGCAGCAGCATCTAAAAAAGCTAATACAATCCAGGGTTGTATAAACAGAGGCATAAAATTAAGATCACACAAAGTATTAGTACCGCTTTATAAAATCGCAGTAAGACCACACCTGAAATACTGCAGCCAATTTTGGTCACCATATCAAAAAAAGATGTTGAGAGTTTGGAAAAAAATTCAGAGAAGAGCAACTAAGATGATCAAAGGACTAAAACATATGAAGAACGGCTGCAGGACTTGGGTTTGGCTAGTCTAAGGAAAAGAAGAAATAGGGGAGACATGATAGCAGTGTTCCAGTATCTGTGGGGCTGCCACAAGACAGAGGGGGTCACGTTATTCACCAGAGCACCAGAGGGAAGGGCGAGAAACAATGGTTGGAAACTGACCAATGAGAGAAGCAACCTGGAATTAAGGAGAAACTTCCTGACAGTGAGGACAATTAACCAGAAATTGTGGGTGCTCCATCACTGGAGATTTTAAGAAGAGACTAGACAGTCACTTGTCTGCGATGGTATAGGTTCTCCTGCTTGAGGTGGACTAGAAGACCTCGAAGGTCCCTTCCAGCTCTATTCTATGACTAATGTTCTAGTCAGACTTGCACCATAGAGAAATACTTTTTAAGTGTTCAGTGTCTAAGTTTTGCCACTGTTTCATCTTCACATTGTATCTTGTCTACAAAAGTGCTTGGAATTATTTTGTTGGATGTTGATGTCACCTGCTTTAAGAAACAGATTGCAAAATGTGCTTCACAAGGGATAAAGCAGTATATATTGTATTGAAAGGGCAGTAATTCAAAATGGTTTGAAATAGAAATAGCTAAGGTATAGTCTTAGAAGACCTAGGATCTGCATTGCACCTATCATATTTTAAAAACAAGCCACAAACATTTTAAGCATTAGCAACATCCATAAATATTTTATATGAGGTTATGATAGTGCCATTGGTGCCTATCAGTTGAATAATGGAGCTCTTTCCCTCTTTCCATATATAGCAAGAAAAAGACAATGATAGTATACTTCAGTACTTGTTTGTAAGGAGAAACTTTGCCAAGTTTAATTTATTCAGTGAACTCCAAGTTTAAAAAGGTAAAGGTTCCCCCGCACATGCGTGCTAGTCGTTTCCGACTCTAGGGGCCGGTGCTCATCTCCATTTCAAAGCTGAAGAGCCAGCGCTTGTCCGAGGATGTCAATGTGGTCATGTGGCCGGCATGACTAGACGCCAAAGGCGCACAGAACGCTGTTACCTTCCCACCGTAGTGGTCCCTATTTTCCTACTTGCATTTTTATGTGCTTTCGAACTGCTAGGTTGGCAGAAGCTGAGACGAGTAACAGGCGCTCACTCTGTTACGCGGGACTTGGGATTCAACCCGCCAAACTGCCGACCTTCTGATCGACAAGCTCAGCGTCCTAACCCACTGAGCCACCACGTCCCTTGAACTCCAAGTTACTATATTATATTTCTTGAATGGAGACATCTACAATGTCCTTTGCTCTGCTCTGTTAAAACAGCTAAGCTTCTGCATCAAAAGGATCTCATTCCTTGCCAAAGGCTGTCTTCAACAATGGTATCCAAAAACTGATTCTGGAAAAGGCTCGTGCATATTCTTTGGACAGCAAAGGTGACTAACAAGCAAGCACTGGAGTGCATAACACCAGACATATCAATGGAAGGCATAATCAAAAACTCTGTCTCATTTAATTTGGCCATGTCATGCAGAGGAATTCACTGGAGAAAGCAATTATGTTTGGAAGAGTTAGTGGTAAAAGGAAACCAGACCCCAAAGAACATGGTGGCTGAACACCATCAAAGATGACACAAGCCAGAGCATAGAACAACTCAAAAAAGTAGTGCAAGATCAGAAGTCATGGAGTGACCTGGCCTGTAGAATCGCCAAGAGTCAGGCACGACTTAATGGATAACATCATCATCATCATCACCACCCACCATCATTGTCGTCATCATCATCATCATCTTCATCATCAATATTTAAACATTAGCGGTCAAGGGAGTGAGCAGACACAGCCCTTTCTGCTTTTTCCCTAAATAGATTAGCTTTTAGAATTTATGTATGTGAGGAAGAACTACTTCTGCATATTGGTAGTTCTGCTATAAATTTTGCCTAGTTCTCAAGAGCAAGGAGCAATGGGGTATCACAGGAGTGCTGTACTATTCTTAACTTGAATTTTGGCACAGAAGCAGTCTTAGAAATGGTTTCAACTATTTAATCTCTTCCTGTTTGGGATAAACAATCAAGTGTCTCAAAGGTACCTGAAAGCTGGTGATTATTTCACTGGATTATTTTAGAAACCAAAGTAAAATCCATCTTGGTAGCCCAAAGAATTAAACCAAGCTATTTATCTTTAGAGTAAAAGGTTGAGAGGAGATACCTTACTAAGATGTTACTAGAGAATATTAAATACTGTATGTATTTGCTAGGTAAAGAAAGATCCTCCACTCCTTCCTATTATTTTGTTTAGAGCACTTAAGGTGGCGCAAAGATGTGCTAGCAGAGACAGGCCCCTTAATTAATGTATAGCTTCTTGTACAACCTATGGTTGTGCTGAAATAATGAGGTACGATATTAGAACAGAACATTTGCTTAGAACAGGGGTGTCAAACTCAATTTCATTGAGGGCTGCATCAGCATTGCGGTTGCCCTCAGGGGGCCGGGTGTGTGTGGCCTGGGTGGGCGTGGCCTACTGGGTGGGCGTGGCTAAAGTGCGTATGGCCTACTGGGTGGGCATGGCCAGATCTGAGGGTCTCTGGCAGGAGGAGGGTCTCTGGGCCAGGGCCAAGGCAGTTGGGGCCGTTCCCTCACTGTTTCCAGGAAGGCTTCGTGGGCCACCCCCCCCCCCGCCTTGTGTTTGACATGTCTGGCTTAGAATAACAAGAGTTGGAAGGGATCTTTCAGGTCATCTAGTCCAAGCCCCTGCCCAACCAGGAGACCCTACACCATTTATTTCTGTCATCTCAGTAATGGCTGAATGATATTTGAAAATGCTTTAAGTCAGTGGTCCCCAACCTTTGTGGTTTGGTGGCCCGGCTGGGGGAGAGAGGGATACTGGGTTGTGTGAGGTTGGCCCAATTCTGAATAGGCCACAGCCTGGTAGTGAGTTGTGGCCCAGGCGTTGGGGACCCCTGCTTTAAGTCAAAAGTGGGGATCCTGATATAACTCACGAGAGGCAAGAGAAGCAGAGCCAGTGTTCTTGGGTTTGTCTCTGGCAATCTTGCAGTTCAGATACTCAATTCTTTGTCTCATCCAAATTTGGCTAATTTCTGTAAGAAAAAGTCAATGTGTACATTCAATTGTATGTAATAAGGTTTGTCAATGTGCAAAGACCCTGCAAAGAATTACGGATGGGGATGGATACTTTCTGGAACCAATTCTTCTATGTAGAAGAATATTTCTTAAGTAAAAATGGGGAAACATGCAAAATTGATTATAGAAAAGGCCAATTGCATTCACAAGAGAGAAATGGCTGCAAGGAGTCCCGATATTAGGTTTGCAGAAGAAAAGGAAGGGGGGGGGGAATGGCTTTTATCATCCCCTTTACAACATTTCCTTTCAGTAAGAGATTTATTTTCAAAACCACCTGCTTGCTAACTTACAGGCACCCTGACCTTGGATTTCCCCAATCCACCATGACATCGTGTTCGACCAAGATAAAGCCAGCAGAATGGAAAGTCAAATCTCTACCGATGAAAGCAGTGATCAAAACTTAAAAGGGAGAGAAATAAGAGGGATACGGGGGGGGCGGGCGGGGGGGGTTCGTGTAAAACGCGGAAACGCGCAGAGGCTAAAACGCAAAGGTCGGTGGACCAAACGGAAGCGGCTTCATTTTTTTGCTCGGAAGATGCCGCTCGCCGCTTGAAGTGGAGGCCACGTGACACAATCCTGGCTGACGCCACGGAAGATGCGGGACACAACAGCATCAAACAACAACAACAACAACAACAACGAAATGAACCAATAGAAGAGAACTCCGCTTCCCCGGAACGGTACACAAGCTCAGCGTTTCCCAACCTTAGGAACTTGAAGATGCGTGGACTTCAACTCCCAGAATTCCCCAGCCAGCTATGCTGGCTGGGGAATTCTGGGAGTTGAAGTCCACGCATCTTCAAGTTCCTAAGGTTGGGAAACGCTGCACAAGCTCATCTCCCAACCGTCCCTCGCTCTGCCTCCCTTGCCGGGGCGGCGGGGAGGGGGGCGCGTCTAGCTCTCCCCCCCCCCAAAATCGTGCCCTTCGCTTAACGAGCGATCTCCGTCTTCCTCGCCGCTAATCTAGCTGCTTTGGTGTTTTAACAGGGGTCTTCCAACTCGGCCCTTTTATGACTCATGGACTTCAACTCCCAGAATTCCTCAGCCAGCGGGGTCTTCAAACTCGGCCCTTTTATGACTCATGGACTTCAACTCCCAGAATTCCTCAGCCAGCGGGGTCTTCCAACTCGGCCCTTTTATGACTCATGGACTTCAACTCCCAGAATTCCTCAGCCAGCGGGGTCTTCCAACTCGGCCCTTTTATGACTCATGGACTTCAACTCCCAGAATTCCTCAGCCAGGCATGCCTGGCTGAGGAATTCTGGGAGTTGAAGTCCCTGAGTCATAAAAGGGCCGAGTTGGAAGACCCCTGGTGTTTAATTTCCCACGGACTCGCTCTCGGGTTTGTAAGGCAGATTGAAAGCCATGACATCACCTCCCTCCCTCCTCCGGGCGAAGCCGTAAAGACGAGAGGTAGCCGCCAGGAAAAAAGCACCGCCGCTGCCGGTGATGGTGGTGCTGAGGTTGCAGAGCTCGCCAAGGACCCCCCTCGGCCGAGCCTTCGCTGCCGCCGCTCTCTCCCTTTCCTCTTCCTCTTCCTCTTCCTCTTCCTCTGTCGAACTCCCGGCTCGCCCCTGCCGTCAGCGCCTTGACGCCGCCCGGGTTCTCCCTCATGCAGACGGCCCTGGCGTCCATCGGCGGGCAAACGGGAGCTAGCAACGCCCGCGTCGCGCAGCATGCCCTGCTGGGGGGTTGGCTTCGCCTCATCCCGGTCGTGCGTGGTGGACCTAAGCAGGAATCAGAGCCTTTGGTGCGCGGGTTCCGACGATCACTTTTCCCTTTATGGGGAAATCATTGCTTTCCCACTGCAGGATTACGGCGGGATCATGACAGGGCTGGGATCTGATTCGTGGTGGAAGAAAAGCCTTTATTTGACTGGGGGGGCCCTGCTCGCCGCTGCCGCCTATCTCTTCCACGAACTCCTGGCTATTAGGTGAGCGAGAGACCCGGGTGTTTGGAAGGAAGTCGTAGATGCCGATTACACAGCGGGAAGGACACAGCAGGATTGTGTTTTTTTGCATTAGAGCGAGGTTTCTTTGAGGTGGGCCGGGAAGGGGAGGGCAGGGATATTAGCCGACCCGGATAGGATACAGGTAATCCGGTTTTAAGAATGCAGCCCTTAATTTAAGAGGAGGTTCTGTTCTGTACCCCAAAATCTACTTTGGATGTCAGCGTTTAAGCCCGTGTGCAGGGCCTCTGAACATAGGCAGAGTGTTTTTCTAGTGATGGGCAAATGCATTCTGGGATTAAATGGCAAACTGATTTGCAGACTGCCACAATCTCTTGAGCTATTACGCTCATCAAACTGAGAATGCCCATTTACTTTGATTAGAAGGAAGATTTCTTATATAGCCTGCATATTTTTCAATGGTAAAAGAAATCCTATCACCATAAAACATTAGGAGTCAACGTTCAGTTATGAACTAGTTTAGAGGACCAGTTTTGGTGATGTAGTTCTGAATACTTTGTACACAAAATGAAATATTCCAGTCAACCAGCACTTCGGAAGGACACGTCTTTGCAGCTTTCTCTGACAATAATGAACATGTTTTTAGTTCCTCAGTCGAGGCAACGCCTATTGTATTCCTTAATGTCTCCCATGCAACATAGTATTCAGGCCTAAACCTGTTTAGCTGCCATATTGGTTAGAATATGGAAACACGTCAACTACAAGGTTTCCCACGATCTTCACTGATTTAATAGAAACACCACAACAACAGTTGAACAATCTGATTTATGCAGACTTTCATACTAAGCAAGTAATATTTATGTCGAAATGTATTCAGTAAATAAGAGATATGTGATGATATTTAACAATAGCTGTTTCTAGTTTCTTTAAAATAGAGTGAGCTGCGTGATATCTGAATTTGATAAATGAATGAATAGAATGGGGAAAAAAGTGGGATGGTGGTGGAAATAGAAGACGAAAGTTCACAGTTTTTCAGCTGTTGTACGCGGCTTTGCAAATTTTGGGATAATCAGACTTTCCTCATTTTAAAGACCACCAAATATGCTAGTCTACACACCCACTCATCAAAAGTCAGCACTGTACTGGGGAAGCCTGTTTTCTCTTTGTTTGTGTGAGAATTGCTAACCTTAATAGGGAAACTGTTTAAACTCGATTGTGACCTGCCTCTTTCTCCAAGGGTTTAGCATCCCTCTTGAAAAAAGGAAGAAATTCTGGACAATGTTGAAACCTTTCTTCCTATGTTGTGATTGTTTTATGGGTGCTGATAAAAGTTTGTTATTGTGGGTTTTGCCACTCTCAACTCTGGATCAACCAGTATGAATAATTGCAACTTTTAAAATACATTGCAAAAGCGGAGACCAGGAGCTCAGCCACATAATTACTTTATATCCAGTATCAGTTCAGTTATTGGTCACAAATCACAATGTTTTAAAATTGAGATTTCTCTTGATAATAGTTTTCTCTTCACTAACTAAGGTAGTTCCCCCCCACCCATAAGTTGCAAATGTTGAAGATGATACCTCATAGGAAAAAAAATCAACTTTTTTTCAGACCAAGAGTCATATTTGAGTTTGGAGTGACCTGCTCGGAATCAGATTCCAAAAATAGGCAGGGCCGGGGCAAATAGATGCAGCCAGACAAAAATTAAATTTTCTTTAATTAAACTTGCGTTTATTTCAGTAAAATTAATGGTGACTTCCTATGTTTTAAATACTTTTGTCTTTCAATCCCATTAAAATTGACAACTTTTTGGAAACTTTTGGAGAGGCACTGAAAGACTATCCATCAAAGTCTGCAGGGAGGATTGAAGCTACAGTAGTAAAAGGAAACTGCCTGTTTTCTGTCACAATTCAGACTTTATTGTGGTCGTGACCCAGTGTTTTGCTAAAAGCAATATAAAAATTTAAAAATACAACATAAAGTGAAGAAAAAATAGAAATAATTGTATGATCAATATGATGAGGTCATGGCAACTTTTACAAATCGTATTTGGCCACATTCAGTGAAATTGAGTCAGTGAACAGCAGCTATGCATGGAATAGATCCGAATGACTTCAAAATGTAGAAAAGGAAGTTTTAAAATATAGCCGTGCAACAAAATGTTTTTCATATTTTCAAATTTTCTACCAGGCCACAGTCTTAATATACATGATTTGCCCCCTTAATTTCCCTTCAAGAACAAATTTCCATCTGATTATATTAAAAAAATGCTAGAGTTAATGTCCTTCTGAATTTGGAGATAGTTATTTATACATCTTGCGGGACCAACTATTGCACTGTGCTCAAAAACACATCTCTAGAGACAGCTGACAGATTTAATTGCCCTTCTGTGCCCATAACATGTAAAACGCTTGGCACTGTTTACAAGTAGCCCAAATGGCACACCTTTCCTTTGAGCACCACATCTCATGCATGCACAAAAGGGTTGGAGTTGTGGCACAATGCCACAATGTCACTTTCGTCATTTTAACGGAAGCAGCACTAATTCATATCTCTTCAGAAGAAAGTGCCTCTAAGTTCAAGGCAGCATAGTACCAGATAAGTAGATACATGACTTGTGGATTTGTAGGGTGCTTCAAGAAAGAGGATTCCTAGAATTACCAAAGCCTAGCTCTTCCATCTTTTGATCTTCCAAGGTTTAAAGAATTGATAGTTTTAAATTCATGGTAAATCTGAGGATCAGTTTATTTGGAGCTGATTAGAGATATATTTGTTTTGTTTTGTTTATATTGTACTTGTCCCGCATTTTTCCCTTTTCAATTTTATTTTCACAATTAACTCTGTGCGGTAGGGTAAACTGGTAGATAATAATTGCCCTAAAAGGAATTAAAGAGGATTATATAGCTGAGCAGGGGTTCAAAGCTGGGTCTATCCAGATCTAATCTATATTAGTATTGCTTCACATAGTACATTCCGAATAATATATTTGTGGTTGTTTTGATGTTAAAAGTTGGCCAATCAGGTCTTGAATGCGCAACAATGATACATTGCAAAGTAAGATTAGTGACTATAACAACTGCATAACTACTAAATTACCTCCCCAGTATGATAGAAGGAAGTTGATATTAATTTAATGAGGTTAATGCCTAAATGTGAATTGCTTTATATTCTCTTGATCTTGTTATAAAATTATCTTAATACAATGTCAAAACTTTCACAAATTGTTAGTGGAGACATTGAAGCATAAATTTTTACATATTTGATTAATTAATTGTTTTACAATAACTAAATTACAAACGTAAAAGATTATATATAATTGTTTTAAATCAGATTATTGCATTTCTTTCTTACTTGAGTAGTATATGTATTCCATAATGACTCGTGGGATGTAGATTTTTTTTACAGAAGTCTCTTAAATGTGTTTATTTTTTAAAGCAACATTCTGAGGCTTGTTAGATGTAGAATCCAGAATTCTTAAATACGTATACGAAGATAATATGTTGGGAAAAATCAGTGATTTTCTTGCTTTAACTGATCTGATTTATTACCAGTTGATTTTTAAATCCTAAGCAAATGCATAGATGATTATATATTTGAGAGTAAGTCTCAATAAATTCAGGGGGCAGGGATTGAGCAGATATGTCTAGCATTACCTTGTAATAGCATAATCCTAATCATGAGTAAATCCCACTTAATAGGCTCTTTTCTAAAGAGGTACACATGTACCACTACCTTGAGTTAAATTACTTATGGACGATATCTTTACTGAACTCAGACTAATCTCTAAAGCAGGGGTCCTCAACCTTGGCAGCTTTAAGATTTGTGGACTTCAACTCCCAGAATTCCTCAGCCAGCAAAGTTTGTGGAGTTGAAGTCCACAAGTCTTAAAGTTGCCAAGGTTGGAGACCCCTGCTCTAAGGCAACTTGTTGTGATTGTTGTAAAGCTGGAAACAACCTAAAACGAACATAAGAGAATAAGGAATGTCGAACATAAGAGAATAAGGAATGTCCTGGTTAGGTCAGCCCTTAGAGATAGAACAGACTTTACAAGAATGTCTGGAGGTGGGCTGTCATAACAGAATCTTGAAAGCTTGACTGCGTTTTCCCTTTTTCCCTTGATATACCCCAGGGAGTTAAGGAGAAGTAGCTTTGAATTTCTTTCTGATGTTTCCTTTGCTTCCCAGGCTTAAAACATGTTTTTGTAACTGATGAAAGGTCATCTCTGTGACTCTCCATAGATTAATTACCGGTATGTGACTCTGGGTGCTCTACTCCAGGATATGAGATTGCTTGGTCTAGTTAAGGTGTCAGACTAGCACCAGAGAGATTTAAGCTCAAGTCCTCCTCCCGTCCATTGGGTGATTGATTGCTGATCACTCTTTTTCAACCCAGCCAGAGTATCTCATAGCATTCTTGTGGGAAGAAAGGGGAGAGGGAAGGTTATGTATAACAATTTGAATTTTGGAAGCAAAATCAGTTTATGAATATAATTAAAAGATCTCCATAAGGCATAATAGTTTTATTATTGCTGCTCACTAGCATTCACCTATTCAGAGTTCTATAGATAAATGGGGACAGTTGCAGAAAGAATTCATGAGTTCCGTGACCATTAGTTATGTTGGGTGGGAATTCTGGGAATCCCATTATTTCAGGACAGCTCTATATCAGAGAAAGTTGCTATTTGAGAACCATGGCTTCAAATCTGGTGCCACAATCTACAGGTAAACATATTGATTAATGGGAGCGGGATGATCCTGGAGCCTGTTCTGACAGATTAATTCTGCTAGGTAAAAGAGTCATTATTCTGATAAGTTGGATAAAGCAGCTATCTGTTACATCTAAAAGCTTTGTCCATCTATGCAAAATAAAGACAAATCAGGGTCGCAGTACAGATAACACTAAATGAGTTATCAGCTATTATGGATTATTGATGGGAATCCCACACCCTGGGTTGTGCTTTTTCATAGCATTAGTCTTCTGCTGTGGGAATTCTGTTATTTTATTATATAGTTCTAACTGAAGAAGGGAATTGGATTGTTGGATTGGAGTAACATTTAAGTCCCAATAAATAAAAATAGATAAATAATTATAATTGGCTAACTCAAAATAGTGAAAACATGTCTTTATGCTATATTTTTCAAAAGTTTGTAGAGTTAGTAAGATGGATTGATCCTGAGATATGATTTGTATTGGCCTGAGTCATCATAAAAGCATATTCTTGTAACAACAATCAGTCAGTGTTTCAAAATGTCATTAGCTACAGCGTGTGTTTGAAAATAGAAATATAGCAATAAAGCCACTGACGTATTCACTTACAGTTTAGATACGAATATTGCAAGAGCCCTCATGAATTGCCTATCCAACATGAGCAGCACAGATAAGAACACAAAAGCCTTTTTTGCTTCTTGTCAGAATCCACCAACCAGATGGAGAACCTGGTGGAGGGTTGTGTTCACTGGATCCCAGTTTCTAAACAGAGAGAGACTGTGTACTCAGCCTCAATTAATATTCTGTTGCAAAGCAGGGCTCAGAAGCCTGTGGATCACAAGGTGTCCCAAGAATTTTCAAGTTTGTATTGCCGACATTTGATGCCGTATTTTCTCCTCTCTTTATTGTTATTAACAAATGAAGCCATAAGATAGGTTCATTAAACCTCTGTAGGGTTTATTTATTTATTTTTTATTTTAATTCCATTTATATCCCGCCCTTCTCCGAAGACTCAGGGCGGCTTACAAGCTTAGCAGTAGCCTTCATTCTATGTATATGCCTGCTTATTAGGGCTTTCACACACACCCCAAGCGGCATTATTACAAAGTCAGCTTAATTGCCCCCAACAATCTGGGTCCTCATTTTACCTACCTCGGAAGGATGGAAGGCTGAGTCAACCTTGAGCTGGTGGGATGTGAACCTGCACTAATTGCAGGCAGCTGGTGTTACTTAAGGAGGCATTAGCCCACTGCTCCACCAAGGCTCTTTTGTCAGACATGTTTACTGAACAAGCCCCTACTCATCCCTCCCCAAAGTGCAAAATAAAAATAAAAATCTAGCTCTCAGAGGCTCTTTGAGCCATTAAATAAAAGCATTTGACCAGCTGAAAGAAAGATGGGAATGTTATAAGAGATGGACTCTACAAAGCATCAAGATTGCCCCATAAAATATGAGTCTTATCATTTTTCCCAATAGCTTGCAGCAAGGAAATAGTCCCACAGGAGAATCTAGAACAGGCCATTTTTGTTTTGTCTGCCTCGGAGAAAGTTGAAGAATCTACAAGTTGGAATGACAAAACATGTAAGATGAGAGATGGGTGAATAGGAAAGAAGCCCAATGATTGCTTTGCTTCACTTTCACTAGTCTTGTCCTCTTTGTGGCTTTTTTATATAATTTATATTTCAGCCTAAAAGCCCATGTCTGCTCTCAAGTCTGTTCGTATTGATGTAATGTTTATTTTCTGGAATTGAAGCTAAATTTTGGTCCAGTCTCCTGGAGGTTGGCTGGAACATATCCACGTCAAATTCTGAAACTGAGATAATGCATTATTAGCCTATTCTGCTGGAAGAAGATTTTCCCTAAGTGCTGAGAGGAGGGAGGCAAAGGGACTCAAGAATTAAGGCATGTAATGACAAGGATGCTGTGGTTGAAATGCAGAATCATGCGTATGGATGTTTGTAAATAATGCTACTGATTGTAATGATGAAGTGTTCATATACAATGTCAAGTCATGATAAATTTTGCCTTTTTCTAGTTGGGCAAGGATTTAAACTGAAGACTAGGATAATTAAGCAATCCTGAGGCTTTTGCATGGTTATTTTGCATTATTTGGGCACAAATAAAAAGGGCCATCATTTGTCCATTGAATTTCAATAGCCCTTAGGCCAGGGGTCTTCAAACTTGGCCCTTTTATGATTGTGGACTTCAACTCCCAGAATTCCTCAGCCAGGCACGCTGGCTGAGGAATTCTGGGAGTTGAGGTCCACAAGTCATAAAAGGGCCAAGTTTGAAGACCCCTGCCTTAAGCCATGGATTGTGCATCCTTGTACTAAGTCAAAAGAGAAGCAGGTAGCCCTTGACCTACAGCTATTTGTTTAGCAACCATTCAAAGTTATAATGGTACTAAAAAAAGTGACTTACCACCAATCTTTGCACTTAATGACCAGCACAGCATTCCCATGGTCATGCAATCAAAATTCAGCTGCTTAGCACAATTGCAGTGTCCCAGGGTCACGTGATCACCATTTGCCGCCACCTCAGCTGGGCTCCCAAGAAACAAAGTCAATGGAAGAAGACGGATTTGCTTAACAACTGTGGCAAAAAGATCATAACATTGGGTTGACTTATTTAACAACTGCCTTGCGTAGCAATGGAAATTCTGGTCCTAACTTCTGTCGTAAGTTAAGGACTTTTTGTATGTTATCGCATAGTGTGTGAATCCAACAATAGCATCAAAGGCAGTACTGGCAGTAGGGGAACAAAGGTCTATAATTCTCATTGAAATGATCTTCTAGTTCATGAAGACATCTGTCTTGGTATCACACCAAGTGAAACAATGTACAGTATTCTAATGACTTATGCAGGGTGATGTCTCTATTTATCCATAGTTCAACTTATTTCTGCCTCTTTTATCCGGGAATTTGAGAGATATGCAGCATAATAATTACACTGTGCTTTTTGTTTGTACTTTTATTTTTAAAGTTATTAAAGCTGCTTGCTTTAATTTGTCTTTATTATCTAGTGGCATGGGCTTTGGGGGCAAAGGACAGAACAGAAATAAAATGAATAGTAAGAATAAATAATTATTTTATATCTGGCTAATTAAATCATCTACAGTACAACAGTAAAACTAAACAGTTAATGATACTAATTATAGATCAATCTGCTGATTTCTGTGTTGTGAAGTCCAAATAATAAATTTGCCCCCAGCAAGATTGCAGCCCTAGTTAAAATTTATTTTGAAACCATTTCCCACTAACTTGAAAGAATTGGATTAGTTATGGTACAATGCTAATTCAGTTGACTAAAATCATGAAAGTACATATAAAGTGAATTCATCTAATACCACAAGGATGAATGGCTTATTTGAAAGAAATAAAGTAGAAATAAAACCCCATTTAAAATTAGGCTGAGTAGTTTAGGATTAGAGTTGCAAATTGCTTTGTCCACTACAAGTATGTATTGTTTTCAGTTAACTTTAATATTCATATGCTTTTAAATTACGATAGCCTGATGTTTGCTATATGATACCAACTAAATGGAATCAAGACTTGAACCTACAACGTAAGCCATTGTTATTATATGTGATGTTATTGTAATCATAATGCACATCATCATCATATACTATATATTTCAATGAAACGTGGAAAGGCTTGTAGCTATTTCCAGTACAAATTCAGTTTGGCTTGTTGGCTTACTTTGCTATTGCTAAGTGCCTCTTAGAAACTTCAGAAATGATGAATAACAATGCCAATAATAAGACAAGACAGAGTTCCTATCTGAGCAACTGGCTGCATTGTAGTTTGGGTGTGTTCTGTACTTTGATCCTCTCCAAGATGTGATGTCTTCTGCTTTGTCAACCTTCTTGCTTATTTTTTGTCTAGGAAAGAACAAGAAGTCGATTCAAAAGATGCCATCATCCTACATCAGTTCTCAAGGCCAAATAATGGCATTCCCAGTTTATCTCCTTTCTGCTTGAAAATGGAGACTTACTTGAGGATGGCTGATTTGCCTTACCAGGTAACTTGGGGCTTCTTGAACTTTAGACCAGAATTATTGGGCTTCCCTAAATAGATGTAATTTAATGTTCTTTTTGGTTCTAAAGATATAATCAGGAGCAGCCCCATCTGAAGTGTGAGGGTATCGAAACTAGCAAAGATTGAAGATGGAGGATTATGGTGCAAGCTCCATTCCCTTTTTTTGACTGTCCATGTGACATTACAGAGGGACAAAAAGAGTGGGAATTCCATCCCAACTCTTTGTTTGCTAACTTTGACATCCTCATCCAACAGTTGCTGCATATGGTAGAAAATTACATTATTTGTATCTTATAATTATATAAATGAAATAAAATTAAACATGAACTATCATATGGAAATATCTGCGTATTATGTACACTTTTCAGGGTTCCTGTTTTATTATGGCAGGATCTAATCTAGGTCAGTCACCCGGACCAAAGGATTTGTCTTCTGAGTTTCAGATTCATGCTGGAGCCCATCTTCAGGGAACTTCTCTCTAGCCCTAATTCTAGAGAGAAGTATATATCTGTCTTTGCCCAAAAATAAGACTGGGTCATTTATTTATTTATTTATTTATTTATTTATTTATTTATTTATTTATTTATTTATTTATTTATTTATTTATTTATTTATTATTCAAAAGAGGCACCAGGTCTTATTTTTGGGGTAGGTCTTACCTCATCTCTGGTACCAATAGCCCCACCCAGCCAGTCTACTTCTTCTGGGGCCAAAGTTCTGCAGCTGCATTCGGACCTGCATTTTGCAGTCAGGCCTTTCCAGAAGGCCTAAGCAACCGAGTACCTAGCTATGGATTGAATCCATAGCTTGGTGCTCGGCTGCTGAGGTCTTGCAGAACCAAGCGATAGATTGAATCCATAGCTTGGTTCTTGGTTGCACAGGCCTTCCCGAAAGCCCTGTGACTGTAAAATGCAGGCCTGGCTGCAGAAGAGCACTCAGAAGAAGTGGGCTGGCGAGGAGAGGTCTGGCTGTAAGGTAAGTGGATGTGGGGTGGGTGGGGCAGCTCCACATCCTCACCCCCACCCTAGCTTGATTTTAGGTGTGTGCCTTGCCCCAAAACTAGGGCTTATTTTTGGGATAGGGCTTACATTAGGCCTACCTCAAAAATCAAGCTAGGGCTTATTGTTGGAGTAGGTCTTACTTTCGGGAAAACACGGTATGTATGTACCTTAACTCCAGAGAGAAGTTCCCTGAGGATGGGTTCCAGCACAAGTCCAAAGCTTGGAAGACAAGCCTCTGTTCCTGGTTAACCGACCCAGATTGGATCCTGCAACATTATCCTGGGACACGTATATTCGCCTTCACTCGTGTATTATTATTACTATTTGTCGTAATAGTAGTAGCAATAGTAATAACAGTGGCAGTGATACAATTTACCAATTCTCTGGCGAGATCTTATTTCTTAAAAAGTCCTTGATGGTTTATTCCCTCTCTCTTCAGAGCAACTGCATGAGAAGTATATTTATTTAAAATATTTATAGAGAAGTTGTCATAATACAAAACCCCAAATAAGATCACGTTTTAAAAAGATATTTATCCTGCTGTTCTTTTCATATACAACTCAAGGTGATGAACATACCAGTACTCCTTCCTTCTCCTATATTTCTCCCAATCCTTAACTTTTTTTTGTTAAGGATTGTCTTCCCAAGATGTTGAAGAGAGTGCAGCAGAGCCCAAGTCCTGTATCTTTCCTTTTGTCTTAAGACTTATTGAACTAATCCTACCTCACAGATGTGATTCGAACTAGATTGCTTTGCTATAAATTGCTTCCCTATATTTCATGATAAAAACCTACCTCAATCTTTAGGGGGGGTATGGCTGTTATATCTGGGCTATGAAAATCCCGATGACCACTAGATGACACCAATGAATCAGTATTTTCTGTAATTTTTTGGATTTTGTAACTTCAATATCAAAACTCTAGGAGAGAGAGAAAGAAAGAGAGATTTGGAACATCTTCTCTTGACAGTTATGCCAGAGAAAACCTGATTTAATAAGCAAACAAGTCTGAGATGCCATTAGGTGATCATGCCAGCTTTATGGAGGAGTGAAATTGAATTCATTGCAAGAGCTGGACCTGATTTAGCTTCCATGTGATTGTTTTATTTTTGTTTTGTTGTTTTGCTTCACAGAACTACTTTGATGGAAAGCTTTCTCCCCAAGGGAAAATGCCATGGATCGAATACAATCGCAAAAAGGTATCCGGCACAGAGTTCATTATTGATTTTTTGGAAGAGAAACTTGGAGTGAATTTAAACAAACACCTTGGCCCACATGAGAGAGCTGTTTCTAGAGCAGTAACAAAAATGGTGGAGGAGCACTTCTACTGGTAAGTTGACATAGGAATAGGAGTGCTCTTGAAAGAATTAAAGGATGCAGCTGCATTTAATGGCCCTATGAAACATTTACAATGGACAACATCATTTTTGTAAGGAGCACAGGACTGTATGCAGTGTGTGCAGTGGGCCTGCTGCCAATGTGTTTCTCCTTTTAGCTACCTGTATGGCAAGACCTTAAGGCAGTGGCCCTGACCTTTTGGGTACCAGGGACTGGTTCCGTGGAGAGAGGTTTTTCTGCAGATCGGAGGGTGTGTGGTTTTGTATCCCACAGATGGGAGAGAGGTTTTTCTGCAGACCGGAGGCGGTGTGATTTCACATCCCGCAGATGGGGCTTCACTTGTTTGCATGGCCTAGTTTCTGGCATGTTATAGACCAGTGCCGGTCCACGGACCAGGGGTTGGGGACCCCTGCCTTAAGGAAGACTTAGTTCAAAGTACTTGAATACACTTAGACTTAATGCACAGTTGGGAGTTCTCTGTTGTAAGACTCTCCAACCCCATTTGAAAGTTTTACCCACTTCTAAAAGAAGAAGTCACCCATCTTTCTAATTTAACCCTTGTAACTCCGCATGGCGATGCCTGGGCCTACTGGCACAAATTAGCAATCTTTTTGTAGCTGTAGTGGACAGGGACATAATAAAAAAGTGGGATAAATGAGGAATAAAACCAAAGTGAAGAAATTAAAATAATTGCTCACCCTTATTTTAAAGGAGAAGTGAGTGCAAATGTGCATAAACACACACATACCTATCACTTTTTAGATTTTGCAGTGACTTTCCAACCATTGTGCCATTTCCTAAGTTTATATCCATTTAGTTTATTTAATGGGCTAGAAAGGAACACAGTAATTAGGATTAGGGGAAAAGATAATAAATTATTATTATTTTATTAATTCTCATTGAGCCAACTAAATGTTTTCTTCTTCCTGATGTGGAGGAGTGATAATGAAATAAGCAAAGCACCGTAGAGGAGTTTCATGTTCCTAAAAATACCTTGTGTTATGTGGATTTAATTTTCCTTCCCACCAAGGAAGGAAAGGTTTCCCAAAATAAGCTAATGCATCAATTAATTGATGGGGTAGAAGGAGAAGATGAAAACACAAAACACTCTGCAGAAGGGAGGTTTGCTTCCAGAATATATAATCCAGGGTTTGAGATAGTGGGTGCACGTTTGTCTTTAACAAAACTAGCGGATGCACGTTGAAGGACACAATTCAACTTGCACCTTTTGCAATATGTCTGCAGGCAAACCCAGAGGACTGTCTTTCTCTTGGTTTGTTTGAAAGGATGGCTTTTTTTTTTTTTTGACAAAAGCGGTTGGAGCAGTTTTAGAATCATTTTCTAGGATCCTGAGGGCCCTTGTGCCACATGTATATAAAGCGAATAAGGGAAAAGAAAAAAAAACACGAGTCAAACACTGTATAGGGAAGAAAACAAGAAGGAACCAAAATACCTGCTTAGAAATGCAATTGGTAAGTTTCTGGTAACTTTAAGGAAAACACATCAGCGCAGGTCAAATATAAAATACTTTTACATCTTTGGTGCCTTTCTTAAGCCTTCTTGCTCAGCTGCAGAGGCTCAGGACACAGGAGCAAAGGACAAATCACCCCCTTGTTATCAGCTTTGTATGTGCCTCTATTGATGTATGTTTTTTTTTCTTCCATTTGAATGAGATGCTCCTCTTTATAAATAATTAAGAGGCATAGATCCACAGACTCTGCAGCGAAGCATCCGCTCATTCTCCTGGTGTTTTTCTCTCTTCCCTCCAAGCTCTCAGCAGCCCCAGTTTGCATGGGTCAGTGTGCTCTATCCTGGATGAACCCCCTCCCACCCCTAGGCATTTGCTCATTTTTAACAAAACACAACAACAGGGAAATAACTGAACTGGTGTCATTTTGTAGCTATTCCGGAATGACTTCTGCCACCACTAATTAAACTACTGGGCTCTCAATAATCAAGCTTTTCAAGAGTTCTCAAAATCACCTGGCGGGCATGCCTGATAGGTGTATTTGGTGTTACACCGAGTCCTTGACTTACAGCAGTGTGTTTAGTGACCATTTAAAGTTACAGTTGCACTGAAAAAAGTGACTTCCGATTGTTTTGCACACTTACGGCTGTTGCACCATCCCCACGGTCATACGATCAAAATGTGGACTCTTGGCAACTGGTTCATGTTGATGAGCGTTGCAGTGTCTTGGGGTTCATGTGACCACCTCTTGCGACCTTCTGACCCGCAAGGTCAATGGGGAAGCCAGGTTGACCTAACAACTGTGTTAGTAACTTAGCACCTGCAGTGGGTCACTTAACAGCAAGTGGCAAGACAGGTCGTAAAAGGGAGCAAGGCTCACTTAATAAATGTCTTGTTTAGCAACGGAAATGTTGGGCTCAGTTGTTGTCATAAGTCGAGGACAATCAGTACTCAGGTTACGTAAAGCATGTACGATGAGAAGGGCCTATCATCAGCCATACCGGTCACCTGATAGTCTGCATTCCCTTGTACTCACTTTGTAGCCAAGTTCCCTAATATTATCTGACATGATTTAACTTGATTCAAAAGTTGTGAGCAATGGGAGAGGTAGTAGATAAGCTCTGTCAGGATGTGACCTGACCTGATCCCATTTAGAAAATACTCTGGGCTTTATAAATATTTCATCCTGCATATTGCTGGGAAACTACTGGGCTTGTTTTCTGGGCAATCTCTCCCGCTCCTTTTGAAGCTGGGGTTTATTCTGCTTTCCAAATAGTCCTGTGACATATTCAGGAGAGGGCTGTGTGAGGTTACTGCTGTGAAGGAGAACTAATAATCCCACGCAACATAATTTTCACCCTCAAATATTTGGGCCATCTGTTATTGTCAATCTACATGACAATTCCTTTGCTTCACAACTTTTTCCTAGTCATTCATTTGCGGCTGCTGACATTGGAAGAGCAAAAAAGGGACCCACTCGCTTTTACAACAGAGGTTGTACTTTCATCAGTTTTCCACAGCTAGAATATTTGTTTTACATCACGCAGCTTCATCCTGCTCTTCCATTCCCCCCCACCAAAAAAAAAAAAAGAAATCACCTAGAAGGCTCACCTACAGTCATAAACACAAGATACTTGATGTCTACAAGCCAGCAATCTAAACAATATGATTTTTCAAAAGGAAAAATGGGATTGGGAAGAAAGGGGGAAAGGGATTGGGAAGAAAGGGGGAAAGGAATACATAAAATGGGAGCATCAATCCTTAAAGTTGAAAGAGAAAGTGAGCTGGCAAGTAGCATTAGATCAGGGGTGTCAAACTCGCCATGTCACATGACGTGTCGGGATGTATCGCGACTTTTTTGCCATTGCAGGTGTCGCTATGATGCATCCGGCCCGTGGGTCGGCAGTTTGACACTCCTCCACTAGATGGCTCCAAAAGGTGACCAAGGGCAAACATTGTAATGTGTGCATATAAAACCCTTTCACGAGAATTACAACCGGGACTTCTCCAACCTGCTCTCTTCCAGGTGTTTTGGACTCCACCTCTATGGATGGTTCACCTTTTTTGACTATGGGTTATAGAGAAGTCCAAAGTATCAACAGGACATTAGTTTGGAGGAAGCAACACTAGCCAGTTAAACCATTTCCACTTCAAATAAGAAAATCCTTCTTATTTGAGGTGCAGACAAACCTCAGTCTTTTAAGAAAATGTTGCAAATTTTATCACAGCAAATAATTTAATAAATAATTCAATCACCCAGTTCTCCCTCTCCCTTTTTTTTTGTAAGTGTATCCAACTGTAAGACATTGTAGTCCATTCTTTTCTAACCTGGTATTCTCCATAAGAGTTTGACTACTTTTCCCATAAAGTTTGTCCCTGGGCTCAAAGACAGGTCGGTATTGCCCAGTAGCTTCTTCTGTGAAGTGCTTTTCCCATCTAGTACAGTAAGGTCAACGGTGGGGAAGCTGCTGTCTTCTCATATTCTCTATCTCTTTACTGCAGTTATAGCACTGCTGGAAATCAATGTTGTGGTTGTCTTCAATGTTTAGGACCTTAGCCTATTGCCAATGGGTGGACAATCTCCATGAGACCCAGAAGATGCTTTCCCTTGGTGGGCCCTTTAGTGACCTACTGAAGTGGATTCTGTGCCACATCACCCAAGGAATTGTGAAGCGGGAAATGTACGGACATGGCATTGGCCGCTTCTCTGAGGAAGAAATATACACGCTGATGGAGAAAGATATGCGCTCGTTGGCCAGTCTTCTGGGTAATGAATAGTACATTTCATTACATTCTATAGGCATCTTTCTTCCTTTGCAATTTCTGGTATTTGTTTAAACTTCAGTATTACTTTTAGCTGGTCATGTGACTGTCTTGACATTTTTGAGTTTACATGGGCCTGCATGACTAATGACCCATTCAGTTAAACTAGTATGAAGTACAGAGTGTCCTCGACTTACTGCTGCCACAAAAAAGGTTGTAAAATCAAACAGGCCATGTGACCAGTGGTGGGATTCTGCCGGTTCGCACCACTTTGGCAGAACCGTAGCTAATTTTTTGTTGCCCAGGCCCAGAATGGACTTCCGGAAACAGCATCCACACAGAGAACCAGTTGTTCACATATTTGAATCCCACCACTGCATGTGACTGACCCATTTTATAAGACCATAATGGGCAGGCTCCATTAGGGGCCTATGTTGAGGACTACCTATATTATAGTACAACTCACGTTTTCCTGTTCCACTGTGAACAGTACTAACTAAAGCTTCTATTAACCCAGTATTTCTGTTATACATGCTTGGTCAAACATTTAATATTTAATAATTAATTCTCCACAAGAAGTAGTTTTACTCACCTACCCAAATAGTTTGGAACTCATATTCTTTATACACCCCCTTGTAGCTTACAGTACTACAATGCATTGAAATGGAATGAGTTGAAATGCACAAATTCATTGAAACTTGAAAGTTCTAACTTAGAACGAAGAGTTGGCCCAAGTCAGAAGCTGTCAAATCCCATCCCAGAAACCTCTTAATTTCTTGAAAGGATGTGAAGGCTCCAGGCTTATCAATTATGGCATATGTTCACCAATACTATAATGCACAGTTTCAGCTTAGCATATTTGGGTGTATTAGGAGGTATTATAAGAAGCATTCAACTTATTTAATTGTACAACGTTTGGAAAGATTTGCACTCATTTGTATTTCTATAGCTGTCTGGCTTGGTATAGCAACCAAACAGGACAGGTAAAGACTCCAGTGGATAGTTAGGACTGCAGAAAAACTAATTGCAACAACCCTGCCTTCCGCTGAGGATTGGTATATTGTGTGAGTCAGAAGGAGTCCTGAGAACATATCAGCAGACCCTTCACATCCTGGATGTAAACTGTTTCAACTCCTCCCCTCAGAATGTTGCTATAGGGCAGTGATGGTGAACCTTTTAGAGACCGAGTGCCCAAACTGCAACCCAAAACCCACTTATATACTGTATCATCAGGTGCCAGGTAGGCATGGCCCATTGGGTGGGTGTGGCCCATTGGATAGGCATGGCTGCGGTGGTAACTGCAGACTGGGTGGGACTAAAAAGTTCAATCAATCAATTCCAACTTTGTGAGATTTTTTTTCCCCACGAGAAGTTGAAATTGATTGATTGATTGAACCTTTTTTTTTTTTGCACACAGCGGCGGAGGCCTAAAGCGAAAAGGTTTTATAAAATCCAGCTGAACGCTTAGGACTGGGGCGGCGGCACACGTGCCAATACAGAGGCCTCTGCGTGCCACCTGTGGCACGCGTGCCATAGGTTCGCCACTACGGCTATAGGACATTGCATGCCAAAATAAAATACAGGGACAATTTTTAATTCTTGTGCCATCACTTCGTTGAACACCTAATTCTCACAGTGCTGTCTAATGTTTATGTATATTTGCCCATGTAGTATGACTATTTATTCTTCTTATTATCTTTACTACCCCCTGTTATTGGTATTATATTATTATTATTATTATTATTATTATTATTATTTATTATTATTATTGTGATTGTCATTATTCTGTTGCTTTGCATGTACACCAAGAGCTTCTGCACTAGAGACAAATTTCTTGTGTGTCACACTTGGCCAAATAAAGTATTCAGTCCAATCCAATCCAATCCAATCCAATTCAGTACAGTGTTGCCTCTTAAATCCGGATCATACCTTTGCAAGGTAACTTTCTGTTGAAAGAGACAGCAAATTAGAGGTTACCGGAGACCCGAATCAGAATTCCAGGATTCAGATTGTTTTCCAGAAAGTATAATGAGTTATTATAAATCTCCCCTCTCATTAAAAATAAAAGGCCCTTTGAGTCACCTAAATGTTCTGTGCCTATTGAAGCCCTTCTGGAGAAGCTTCAGGGCTGAGTTGAGTCATACGAGGTGCTCCTTAAAGATACATCTCTCCATTTTTATCAGCGAGGTCGCTGAATTCAGTTCCATTCCAACAGTGGCCGAGGGTTTGCTATTCCCATTTATGGACCGAGAGTCTGTTTGGAGTGATATCACCTCCACTGCAAAAACTGCACAAAGGAATTTCGCTGGACAGGAAGTACATAGCGAGGTATTGGATTGCCCAAGCATCTTATATTGCATAAGCTCTTCCATATTTGGGACTGTGAGGAAATGGTATGTTCCTGGGATCAGGCATCATCACCTGCATTTTGCCTAATCACCTGGAAAGACTACTGCTTACTGGCTAAATAGAACGTTGTTTGAAAATTATGATTTTGCCATAACTAAGAGTCGTCCGCATTTGGGAAACATATTGTCAAGCAGAGGAAAATCAGGAAGTCAAGGCAGTTTAAAATGTATATAAAGTTTTATTGCAAGCTCATGCTCTGTACAAGAATCTGAACTACTAACTGTCAAAGCAAATTGGCGGTAGATGAGAATCAAGGAATTCAAGGTGGGCTGGACTTAGATCTCTTATGGGCATGAAGGGATTCAAGACTGATGACGCTTTTGACCCCTCCCTCAGGCTGAGCCTGGTCATCTTCTACACAAATCTTATCAAATGCAACAATGCATATACAACAGTGTGTGTATATGTGTGTTTTTATGTATGTACATATACATAGGAGCCAATTAGGCTGTGGATAAAAAAGTGTCATCACAAATTTATCAAATTCTTCAGAGCAACAGGCTTCGGATATAGCCAAACATATACTGAATGTTCCATACTTTTTTTAATGGGTTAATTAGTGAAAAATCCATGAAGGAGTAGAGATCACAACAGCTAGTTCCATTTTACAGAATAATTGTATGTATCAGTATAAACCGTCATGTGTTGAACTACTACGTTTACTCTTTTGAAGGAATTAGCAAGCATCAAGCAACATAAGACTAAAACATAGCATATGTGTTAAGAAAAACAAATGAAATGGTCCTGTCAGTAACGTGTGATGTATTAGGATGTGAAACAGACAATGTTTATTAGGTAGAACATAGCTACTCAGCCACTGCATACATGTTAGATTGTATACTTTTTGCTGTAATGAAATAAGGGAAATTTGGGTTTTGAACATTATTTGGGATGTTAAAGGCTAAATTTGAATAACATAATTAAAATTAAAATTAGGTAAACTTTAATAACAGGACATAGATATATTTCAATGAAATTGAATTGACAAATTTTTCAACTGACCATGCTACTTCTAGAAATTTACTAGTTTAAACTGGTTGTATGAAATGTTAAGGGAAATTGAGAAGGATGTTTTGAGAATGTAACCTGAATTATGTACTGAAAACTCTGTTACTGAATCTCTGATTACCCAGTCATCATGATGCTTTCTAAATATGTAGATTTTTAACTGAAAAACCTATCAAACTTGTTTTAAAAAAGAAAGAAAGAAAGACAAATGAAATAAAATATCCCAACCCGCTTAAATGTTTTTTTGACATCTATTTATTTTCTAGGTGATAAAAAGTACATAATGGGACCCAGGCTTTCCACTTTAGATGCTACGGTGTTTGGTCATCTGGCTCAGGCAATGTGGATGTTGCCAGGAACTAGACCCGAGCGCCTCATTAAAGGTATGAATGCTTTAATCCAGCAAGAACATAGGACAGCTCCTGTTCTGAGTCAGCTTTAAACCTTGTTCACGCACTAACAAAAAATGTGTGAATAAGGAGATTGGAGTCCATACTCATCCTTCCCATCCAGCATCTGCTTGTTGAAAATGGTCCAGAAGGATGCCCCTTGGATAGGATTTGCCAGCTGATTGGCAGTCCTGGGCCATACACTATGTTGGGGGAGGTGATGCAATTCATAGGTTAAATCTTATGGTGGAACTGGGGGAAGCAGATCAGATCTGATGAACGCTATGAAGGATGCTGGAAGGCATGGCCCTATTTTTTCAGCATTTGACGTTTTTCATATCTCACTTTATTTGTCATGAGAGAAACAAAGGACCACAGTATGTAGGCGCCACTTCTAAATCGAACAACTTATATCGGTCATTGAAAAGTCTGCCAGATTTCCGCCAGATGCTTTCAAACTTATAATGGGAGCGTAAGAATGTTCTTTTAAAAATGAAAGCTGTCAGGGAGTCACAGAGAAGCTCTGATACTCTTCAGGAAGAGCTGCCATAAAATGACATCGGAAAACGTTGACCAAAGTATTGATGAAGGAAAATACGTGAGTGAGGTATCAGACATTGGTGGAAGGGAAGAATTTTCTTAATAATTTTCTTATTGTTGTTTTTGGAAACATTTTCATTGATTCTGACAACTGGATGATGAATTCTGATTTTCTGCATCCTATGGCCAGATGTCCTTGATCATTCCAGAATATGTATGTGTACCGGTATGTATGTATGTATACCCATGCATATATATATGCACACAAGTACATGGCCAGCATGGAAATAAAAGGATATCAAACAGAGGTGTGTCTAAAGCAGGTTGTATATTGCAGTTTTTAGTATAGTAAATACCACTTTCTGGTAGCACTGAGTAATTTGGGCTCTCAGAGAAAGTAACAGGTACTCCAACTTCTCCTAGTTATTGTTATAAAAGTTAAAATGGAGGGTTTCCTTCTTTGTGTTTAGGAATAAAGTGAATAGCTATAAGCAGAATAGTAAGATAATTAAAAGTTTTATTTGCTTTACTAAGCTTAATACCTACTAGTTCTTTGGCAAAATGCCTTAAGTTTTTATTAGTGAGCAGCTTGTTTGATCTAATGGTATAAGGCACCAGGCTAGAAACGAGGAGACTGAATTTTAGTCCTACCTCCTTAGGCATAAAGCACAGTTGGGTGACTTTGGGCCAGTCACTCTCTCTCAGCTCAACACACCTCGCAGAGTTACTGTTGTGTGGAAAAATTGGAGGAGGAAGAAGTATTAGTATGTTTACCGCCTTGAATTATTTATAAAAATAGTAAAGGCAGAATGAAAATATAAAATAAAATGCTATAATTTTCTGTTTTCCTACTGACTTTCACACTGAGACACCAATCTGCCTATAACTTTCAAAGGGACAATTTGCATTTGTTCCAAATATTTTGACAGTGTTTGTGGAACAGAAGCCTATCTTAAGTTTCTAAACTTAGTAGAAGGTCCATTTCTACTAAAATGGAAGTTGCCTTTGCACTGGACTCAGAGTAACTAAAGTTTACCAGCCAGGGATACAAAGGTGTTGTGAGATTAAAAACCAAATTTAGTGGTTTAGTTGCTAAAGTGCAGTGCCTCAAAGAGGCCTAAGAATACATAAGTTAAATCATTGTCAATGATATCTGACGGCTTCTTCAGAGTTTAAAGCTGCTTCAAGAGGAAGGACGTTTCCACCATAATTTTATCTAGATTATTTTAGATAATCTGATTGTTTTAGCCAGCACAGTGCTTTGTGGTTAAGAAAATATGTATCCAGAATTCCTCAGATGAGAGTAATATCTATTAATTCAGAAAAAAATGTATAGGTTATGAACTGTGGTTATAATGGATGGTATAGTGTTAGTCTGCAAAAAATTTCCATTGGAATTTCCTGCTTTCTACAAGGTTTTTGTTTTAACAGCCTTCCAGAATGCCGTAGATAATTTAGACCACTTTCTTCAGATTGATGTTGGAGTCCAAGTTCCATAAGCCCCAGTTTATCTGATCAATGCTAATGGAGTTTCCTGGGACTTGTAATTCAACAAACCTAAAGGCAACAATGTTGTAGAAAGTTAATTTATAAAAATAATGTTAGGGTGATCCTCACAAGACTTCTCACTAACCTGTCCCATGGGCCATGAATTCACTGGTTAATGGAGCATTGCACAAGGACAAGTATTTGTTCACAGAAGTGTGACATAATATGGAGAACAAGCATCACCACTGCTTTTGATATAGTTCTGATGTTGCAGTTCATTTTGTATCCAATTCATTTATTTATTCTGAAAGCATATACCCCATTTTTTTCTATTAAAATTTGACAGGTGCCTTTGATAATCCTAGCAACAAATGTTTGCAGTAGATCTGAGCCATGGTGCACAGACTACACATTAAATGCATGTTACTATTGCTCTAAAGCAGGCATGTCAAACTGGCAGCCTGAGAGCCGGAGGCATCACACGCAAGCCACGTGCACCTCGGCTCCACAAAAGCAAAAAAACCCCGTCATGATACATCATGATATGTCACGTGACACGATCGATTCACCCGTGCTCTAAAGTGAAACTGAGTCATACAGTATGGGGAAATGTAACAGCTCTTGAAGAATGTGCATCACAGGCATCCACCCTTTATCCTGTTCCCCCCCCCCCAAAGTTGAATATGTTTGTGATTTTTATGTTCATTTTCTTTTTATATGAGTGCTGGTTATTTTTAGCAACAGGATTTCAACATCACTTTTTTCATAAATACCCACAAATCTATTTGAATTGAATTGAATTGAATACTTGAGTAATTTGTCATTAAAAAGTCTATGTTCTAGAATAAAAACATGGAAGTCATAAATAACTTGCCCTATTCTGGAAATCACCTGGCCTGGCCTGGCATCAGACCTCCATGAAGTTTTTGGATAAGATCCAGTGGTGGGATTCAGCCAGTTCGCACCACTTCGGCAGAACCGGTAGCTAATTTTTTGTTACCCAGGCCCAGAATGGACTTCTGGAAGCGGCATCCACACAGAGAACTGGTTGTTCCCATATTTGAATCCCACCGCTGATAAGATTCAGAGCTTTTCTGTAAGAGATCTGCTACTGAGTACAGTTGTTTACTTTATCTTGGAAAGAACATTTTATAAAGAGTGGAAAAAGAAACCTGATATGGTTAAAGAACTGCAATTATTTATAGTGGTTCCGTGATCTAGGAGGCTGAGTAACAAGCCTACGAAGATAAATAACTCTGATCTTGTGACATTGGTCTGTTAGGTCCTCTCTTCTTTTTCACTAGCAAATCTGGCATCTAGACATGTTGCAGCTAAAAATTATAATGGTTGAAATCAGAGAAAGCTATCCAGCTCCAAACACAATACATAATACTTGTCTTGGAGTGGATAAAGGAAAACAATAATAATACCTAACACAGGTGAGGCAAATGGTCACTTTATGCCATTGTGAAGAGAAAGAAATATAAAACTGATACATAAATAAAAGCCTTTTTCCAGTCTCCTTCAGCTGTTAGCACTTGATATGGCTCACTGCCTATCATTAAGTTTTGTTCTCTTGTAAAAATTAGACATCTCCACAAAAAGTTGTGTCCTATCTAGAGGGACACAGAAAAGAGTTCCTCAGGCCGAGCTCTATCATTGTGGTGACACCAAAACAACAACACGGAAGAGCGATCCTTTGGCTTTGTCCTGGGATTTTGTCATCACTTCCCAGCATAGGCTTGATTCTGGAATTTTCTGCTGATCTCCCGTTCAAACACTGACCAAAACTTCAAATCATCCAAGGACAGCTCGAGGTAGGAAAAGAGATTAATTTATGAGTTAAACTCACCTTAGCACCAAAGAGGAGCAAAGTCCTTGGTCAGGAGGTGAGAGAGAGAGAAAAAAATTGATGCCTTGTTTAATTCTGCTCAAAACAACCCTCCCTCCCCCATTGCTGCTATGATCAACTTCACTGTGTAAATGACTCCCATATTTCTATACATAGATGTAGACTTTGTACGACCATGTATAATGGAATATGGAACTCATTTATACTGGACATAGTATGTGAAAAGAAAAGATAGTCATATCACTGTATTAGAAAGATACACATTCTTGAACAATATTTGCATTAGAGAAGTGTATATGGAATTGCAATTGTTTATTGTTATAATGACATACACTATGGGGATTTTTGTTGTATTTTTTTCACTTTTTGTTAGAGCACTTTTTATGTGTTCTTTCCCTCCCCCTTCTTTTTAATAATGGATGTATCACTATCACTATCATTTTTATGTTTTGCTCTTTTGCGTCTTCTTTTTGTTATTAATTAGAAAGCAACAGAAAATGCATAAATAAATAAGTAAACTTCATAGTATCCCTCCTCCCCCTCCAAAGTCCCAATATACCAGGAGACTAAATCACAAATACTAGAGGATTGTGCAGAATCCCCATACTCAGTTCCCCACCCTCCATTCTTGAAGATGGTCTTTACTATATTGGATTAGCTTGCAGGACTATCATAATCTCTTGCCATCCTGCTTTTTGCAACAAGAATAATTACATTTATAGATTTTCTCTACAGGCATTGGAATGCAACTCTGTGCGTGTTTAGAAATTCAGAAAAAATAATCATTGGCTTTTTTTTTAAAGGTTCAAGCTAAAAAGATGAATTCTTCTGTCTTTGACTCTGCTAGACACATTACTGAGTTATCACAGCAATGCCAAGCCCTGGCTCTCTGAATTGTTTTGCAGGAAGAAGCAATTTCTGCCTACCAGGAAGATTAAAACCCTTCTTTAGATCAGCTCTGTGTGAATCATTGCTAGGACTCTTCATTCGGGAGCTAAAGACGTTGAAAAGCTTCCAAAAATCATCAGAAGATTGATTATATGTTTTCTTTTATATTCCCACAGGCTAGCTCTTTTTAAAAATGAAAAGAGGGACACTTTGGATTTATGGCTTATGAGGAGTGGGAGGGAAGTACCCATTGCCCATGGCCCTCCACCATAGATGCTCATGCTACATTCCCCCCCCAAAAAAACATTATGCATAAAACTAAAGCTGTAATTTTAGGCTCATAGCAATAAGACAGTTCATACTGTGACAAGCAATGCATAAATGATGTTCATATGCAAAGTATCCTGCTGTTCTGAGAGAAATTTCTGTAGTTATTCCTTTCTACTCCTCTCCTCTATTTCTATGCCCTTCTCTCATGTTCTTAGAGATTCTGGAGAAGAATGGACAATGGAGGATCTCTCTCTCTCTCTCTCTCTCTCTCTCTCTCTCTCTCTCTCTCTCTCTCTCTCTCTCTCTCTCTGTGTGTGTGTGTGATGGAATTTTTCAAATAATGCTGCCATCTGGTGGTTCAAACATATTACCAACGTATTCTCTACTCTTTTTGAGAATATAAATACAGGTAGTCCTCAACTTACGATCACAATAGAGCCCCAAATTTATGTGGCTAAGTGAGAAATTTGTTACGTGAGTTTTGCCCCATTTTACAACTTTTTTTCACCACGTTTGTTAAGTGAACCACTGCAGTTGTTAAGCGAATCTGGCTTCCCCTTTACTTTGCTTTTCAGAAGGTCGCCAAAGGGGGGATCACCTGATCCTGGGACACTGTAATCGTCATAAATCTGAACCCGTTGTCAAGCATCCGAAGGTGAATCACATGACCATGGGGATGCTGAAATGGCCGTTAAGTGTGAAAAATGGTCATAAGTCACTTTTTTTTCAGTGCCTTGGTAACTTCCAATGGTCACTAAACGAACCGTTGTAAGTCAAGGATTACCTGTATAGTAGTTTGAAGATTCGCACTGTGGTAACCCTATTCTCCTCCCCCTCTTGGTGTTTTCCCAGGAGAACTGATTAACCTCGCTATGTACTGTGAGAGAATAAGGAGGAAATTCTGGCCCGAGTGGCATTACGATGAAGACAACACGTTGTACGAATCGGAAGAAAGCAGCGAAGCGAGTAAAAGTCACCCACTGCAGGACTTCAGTTTTTATTCAAGGACAGAAACCTTTGACGACGAAGGACCTGAAAACAGCTTTTCCCGAACACCTGACACCGATTACACAGGGCACTCCCTCTTTGATTCTGACGTGGATATGGATGACTGCACAGATCACGAGCCATGCAAGTGATGTCTCTGAAATATGACATCCCATTTTGTGTCAGAAGCCTCCGTACTTCTTGGGACTCAGGCAAACTGGCTCAGGTTTCAAAGAGCCCACTGTTGGTTGGGAAGAGACCATTATGCGTAACGCTATCTTCATATGTCCTTTGGACCCTTTCACCTTTTTCTCATCTTAGAAAAGACTTCCAGTGGATCCTAGGCCAGCTGGTTTTAATCACCGTCACTATGAAATTGAAAAGATGACAAGGAAGGTAATGGAGGTGGGGAAGGAGGATTCGTGTTAAAACATATAAGTATGCAGAACTTCCCGGGATGATGTAGAGAAGCCAAGAAGTGAAAAAAAAGCTCATTCTGGTGTTCTAACCTTCTCCTCGGTGGACTTCCTGTCCTCAGGATACGATGGAGTGAAATCAGTACAATGAGGAACGGTAACATCTTTCCACTTTGGGTGTGCCAGGTGAACCCCTTGCACAGATGGTAAAACAGGTTCTCCAAAGAAGTGGTCTCGAAGAAATGTTCACAAAAGTAAAAAGTGACCGTTTTGTTTTTACATTGAAACCCAATCATTTATTGCTCCTCTCTGGTGAAATGTCTTTTTATTTTTAATTTATTTTGATAGCCTCCACATTTTCAAAGGAGAAAATGCATCCTCCTTGGTTTGTTCCTTTGTACCAATTCTGCTGCCATAATTATTCAGACTAGAATATAATAATTATACCAAAAGATTGCAAGATCAAGCAATGAGGGTGAAGAATTGGTTGGGCATATTGAAGCAGACTTGATTCTTGTTAGCCACCAGAAAGCAGAAGCAGAAGCAGTCTTTACCCAAGAGCAGTTATCAACTTTTACTTTCTCTCATTGAGATGTATGTATTGCATACATTTATTTCTGCCTTGGATTAATGCCCTGCCTTTCCACTTACACAAGGAGCCTCTTACTTAGTAAAATCTTGCGACAGACTTGCATCTTTCCACTGATAGCATTCCAGTCCATGAATGCCTTTTCGTGCAACACCTGTTGATTATAATCATAGCAAGATTTTTGCTCAGGGCCAATCACCTGGACAATCAGGTTTGGCTAGATGCATATTGTAAACATCTGCTATATATTTTGGGATGTAGTATAACAATTGTATATGTAAAATACAGGTAGTTCTCGACTTACAACAGTTCATTTAGTGACCCTTCAGAGTTAGGACATTGGAAAAAGGGGCTTGTGACCAATTTTTTTCACACTTAAGTCTGTTGCAGCATCCCCAGGATCATGTGATCAAAATTCAGATGCTTGACACAATTGACTCAAATTTATGACAGTGGGAAGTATCCTGGGGTCACGTGTCCACTTTTTGCAACCTTCTGACAAGCAAAGTTAATGGGGAAGCCAGATTCAATTAGCAACCCTGCTACTAACTTAACAGTTGCAAGTGATTCACTTAACAAATGTGGCAAGAAAGGTCATAAAACGGGGCAAAATTCACTTAATAAGTATCTCACTTAGTAACAGAAATTTTGAGCTCATTTGCGGTCATTAAGTCGAGGGCTACCTGCATTTTGTTTTTAGTTCTTTGGTCCACTGTGTAAAGAAGTTTCTAAAACATTTGCAAAATCCATCAATGTTACTATATAACTGTGGAGGGCTTAATTTGGGGAAGAAGAAATGTTGCAAGGAGGTGTAACTTCTGCTCCTTGGGTCTTTATCTGGTAGGTGTGTTTACAGTTATTTAAGGGAAACAATAGATACTTGTTTAACTGTAGGATCCTATTTATTATATCTCTCATTGCAAAGCACATGGCTTTGTTTTGTGGAGACTGATTTTGGAGTTTATTTGATTATACTGATATTGACATCCATACTCTATTTTTTGAACCCAAAACAGTTTTCAAGAGGCTTTGTTATCTGTTAAGCTTTACTGTAAGATTCCCCCCCCTCATTTTTCCTAAAACGAGCTACTGCCTTTCATCAGACATAGATGCTGTCGCTTCCACTTAGTGGATTTTGTTTGTCATGGCCCCTGTGTACATGTTGCATGCGGTCCTGAGATCAGTGCTTATTTATTTATTTTTATCAATATGTATAACCCATCCTAATCCCAATAGATTCTGGATGGGGTGCAACAAAACCAAGAACAAAAGAGAAACGCAAAAATAAAAGCTCAGTGTAAGCTGTTAAAATAATATCATTAAAAAAAAACAATAGTAAGCATGCCCTTGACTAATCTAATCAATGGGCTGAGTGCATGCTGCAATTAAAGTATTTTAGTCTGTTTACTAAATGCCAGCAGGTTTGAGACCATCCACTCTTTGGGTGGAAGGAAGCTCCTGGTCTGAGCCCACGTACCTCTTGAGGTGGGGGGGGGGGAAATCTACATCAGACCCACTCATGATGATTGGACTGTAGAGGCAGGTTTAATTCTAATAAAGCATGGTCTTCAAAAATCCAGAGTTCGAAAGGGAAAAAAACTTTTCGGGTAACAGCATTTTGAAGTGAGCTTGAAACCCTTCTGGCAACCTGTGTAGTGACTTCCCATCAGGAGTCCAGCTGCTGCATTTTATACCAGTTGTAACTTCTGTAATGTAGAGAACGTAGAGCATGTCTCTATGGTTGAAGGACGGTTATAATCCTTCTACCATCATGTGGTGATCAAGGCATGGGTTATCATTACCAGGCATGTTTGCCCAAGTAGAGTCACAGTAGGTTCTCCAGATGGAGATGAGCAAAGACCACTCTGATCACAGTTTACTATTTGCTGTGTTAGCAGAAGGGAAGAGTTTAGGTCAGGGGTCTTCAAACTTGGCCCTTTTATGACTTGTGGACTTCAACTCCCAGAATTCGTGCCTGGCTGAGGAATTCTGGGAGTTGAAGTCCACAAGTCATAAAAGGGCCAAGTTTGAAGACCCCTGGTCTAGGTGAAACCCAACCCAAGGACGTATTGGGTGAAACCTCCATCCAGATCCTCACAGTCTTCAGCATCTAGTTCGGGACTTTTAGGGCTTGGGCTACGGTGGCAATGTATACTGATGACACCTCACCCCCCCCCCCAAATGCTGATTGACTTCCTCTTTCATTTCCACCCCATCAGGAGATGTTAAAGAAAATGGGGAAGGACATGGAGTCCTGAAGAACCTTTGTTGGAGTTCCTGAAGCTCAAGGGCAGGCCCTGACTGCTGAAACTGTCCACTGATGTAGGAGCAGAACCACTGTAAAATAGTGACCCCAATTCCTGCAAATGGTCCAGAAGAATAGTATGGTTGATGGTGGTTCTGAACACCAATGAAGAATCTTAATAGGCACAAGAGGGACACATTTCCCCCCCCATTTAGTTTGAAGCAAAAGCCATTGACATAGCGAGCAATGCCTTTTCTGCTTCATTATACTGTCAGTTGATTTTTTTAAAGCCCTGAATAATCCATATGTCATTTAAAAGTATAGAATGTGGATAATAGCTGATCTTAGAGTTCCATAGATATTTTGTTGCTTTTGTTCAATTTTGAAATTTGGAATAATAATAATAACAACAGTTGCCTATCCCATGTCCTCAAGAAGGACTCGAGTGGATAAAAATGCCAAATCCAGTCTAAACTTCTGGCTGACTGGGTGAGCAACTCTAATAAGATAACAACATTCTGGAATTTTCAGTGAAGTTAACTCCTTCACCTTCCTTCCCTCTCGTGTTCTCCTTTTGTTGGTTTCAGATACACCTGAAAGAACTGAAAGGTTGTTACATTCAATCCCTCGTGCCTTGTCTATGGTCTTATTATTTGGAGATGGTTCCAACTGAAGCCTTAAGCCTTGTGAGGGGAGGAATTTTGTTTCCTTCCTCTGAAATACTGCTTCGTTGCAAAGGCCATTGATACGCAGAATATCTTTATTTTACCAATGTCCTACTCTTTAAATAAAATGACCCTATTTCCAGTCAGCCTTCCAATTCATATAAATATCATGTGAATGAATACGCAGATGAATAAATGTAACGCATAGCATCGACCTAATCCAAAGAAATTTTTATACCAAATGAAATCAGAGAAAGAAAGTTCCAACTTACTGAAAAGATAGCAGAAATTAAATCACATAACACAGGGGTGTCAAACTCAATTTCATTGAGGGCCGCATAAGCATTGTGGTTGCCCTCAGGGGGCCGGGTGGGTATGGCCAGGGTGGGCGTGGCCTACTGGGTGGGCATGGCTAGAGTGCGTATGGCCTACTGGGTGGGCATGGCCAGCTCTACATCGTTCGCATCAAGGGTGCCTATGGGGGCCTGGGCAGGAGTGGGACAGATCTGAGGGTCTCTGGCAGGAGGGTCTCTGGGCCAGGGCCAAGGCAGTGGGGGCTGTTCCCTCACTGTTTCCAAGATGGCGTCGCGGGCCACATGAAACCACTTCACGGGCCGGATCCGGCCCCCGGGCCTTGTGTTTGACATGTCTGACACAACACATTGAGACACAAGGTAGTTTGTTTGGTTTTGGCTTAGCATAGTGCATGAATTCAATGGGTTGTAAACCTTGGTATATGGTATAACTTAGACATGTGATTCTAGGTACTGTAACTCTCAGGTTTTAAAAAGCATATAGTCCTCAATATACTACCACACAATTGGGACCAGAACTTATGTTGCTAAGTGAAACAGTCATTAAGTGAGTCACACTTGATTTTACAACCATTTTTGCCATGATTGTTAATGGTTAAGTGACTCTGGCTTCCCTTGTTGACTTTGCTCATTTGGAAGCTTGCTGGGAAGACCACGAATGGTGCCCACAAGATCCCAGGTTGCTGCAATCATTGTAAATACATGCTGGTTGCCCACGTTTTGGTCACGACTATGGGGAGGCTGCAATGAATGTACCGGTAAGTGCAAGAACTGGTCACGAGTGACTTTTTCAGTGCTGTTGTAACTTTGAATGTTCTTTAAATGAATGGTCATAAGCCAAGGACTACCTGTAATCAAGACAAGACATAGCACAGTTATGAAGCTAGTTTTTAGAGAACCTGGTCTGGGAATTACTCCACTCTTGTCAGATCCGGCAAAGGGCCTCTGGAGCAGATCTGAATATCCGAGAGAGGTTTAGCTTAGAGATGAAAGAGCTTGAATTAGTCAACTGCTAAGCAATTTATTGCTTTGAGTAGAATAGAATAACAGAGTTGGAAGGGACCTTGGAGATCTTCTAGTCCAACCCCTTGCTCAGGCAGGAAACCCTATAACATTTCAGACTAATGGTTGTCCAGTCTCTTCTTAAAAACTTCCAGTGTTGGAGCATTCACAATTTTTGGAGGCAGGTTGTTCCACTGGTTAATTGTTCTAACTGTCAGGAAATTTCTTCTTAGTTCTAGGTTGTTTCTCTCCTTGATTAGTTTCCCTCCGTTGCTTCTTGTCCTGCCTTCAGGTGCTTTGGAGAATAGCTTGACTGCCTCTTCTTTGTGGCAGCCTCTCAGATATTGGGAAACTGCTGTCATGTCACCCCCTAGTCTTTCTTCTTTTTATTAAACTAGACATACCTAATTCCAGCAACTGTTCCTTATATGTTTTAGCCTCCAGTCCCCTAATCATCTTTGTTGCTCTTCTCTGTACTCTTTCTAGAGTCTCAACATCTTTTTTACATCGTGGTGACCAAAACTGGATGCAGTATTCCAAGTGTGGCCTTACTAAGGCATTGTAAAGTGGTATTAATACTTCACGTGATCTTGATTCTATCCCTCTGTTAATGCAGCCTAGCACTGTGTTGGCTTTTTTTGGCAGCTGCAGCACACTGCTGGCTCATATTTAAGTGATTGTCCACTAGGACTCTGAGATCCCTCTCACAGTTACTACTATTGAGCAAGGTACCACCTATACTATACCTGTGCATTTGGATTTTCTTGCCTAAATGTAGAACCTTACTTTTTTCACTGTTAAATTTCATTTTGTTAGATAGCGCCCAATATTCAAGTCTGTCAAGATCCTTCTGTATCTTAAGCCTATCTTCTGGAGTGTTGGCTATTCCTGCCAGCTTGCTGTAATCTGCAAATTTGATGAGTTACCCATCTGTCCCCTCATCCAAATAATTGATGAAGATGTTGAAGAGCACTGCGCTCAGAACAGAGCCCTGGGGCACCCCACTACACACTTCCCTCCATGTAAATGCAGTTCCATTGAGGTGGGTCAGCCAGCTATGAATCCATCTGGTGGTGATGCTGTTTAACCCACATTTTTCTATCTTAGCAAGTAGTAGGTTGTGATCTACTTTATCAAATGCCTTACTGAAGTCCAAATAAATTATATCCACAGCATTCCTCTGGTCTAATTTTGTCAACTGGTCAAAGAATGCAATCAGATTTGTCTGGCATGATCTGTTTTTGACAAACCCATGTTGGCTTTTGGTTATGACTGTTTGCCTCTAGGTGTTCGCTGATTTGTTGCTTGATTACGGTATCTTTTCCAAAATCTTTGTATAAGATTGTCAGCACTTGGAATTGTGTCCGGTTATGTACCAGGATCTGATGTAGCTATTTCAAATCTGATCTCCTTTGCTTGTCAGCCATGAATCAACCTGATTGTCTGTTTGATCACAGAACAAAATACTATCTTCTGTCCCACTAGTCAATTTGTTGCTTTGTTCTACTGTCTTGCAAAAGGTGGAGCTCGGGATTTCTGAAAGCAAGCATAAGCAATCCTTTCTTCTTCCTTCCTGACATCCTGCTCTGTTAAATTTGCTGTTATGTATTAGTTTAACACACTGGGTTCTTTCGTTTAGACAATTGGCATCTATTGGGACTTCTTACTGCAATGTGCCCTATAGAATAAAGTTCACCCAAGATCTGAGGGGCTCCTACCCTGCTTTGGAAGGTCTTAAAGACTTGAGTGCTTTTTCAGGCTGAATGTAACTGAAGTCTCTTTTGAGTGATGTGGGCATATCTCTTGTTGTTATCTGGTTTGCTATTTTTGTTCCTTTTGACTTTATTGTTATATTTGTTATTTTTCAATGTTTTTATCTGGTGAACTGCCCAGAGTCACTGGGAGTTAGGCAATGAATACATCAAATTAACAGCAACTAAGTAAAACTTGGGACGCGGTGTGGCTCAGTGGGTTAGGACGCTGAGCTTGTCGATCAGAAGGTCGGCAGTTTGGCAGGTCGAATCCTGAGTGCCACGTAACAGAGTGAGCGCCTGTTACTCGTCCCAGCTTCTGCCAACCTAGCAGTTCGAAAGCACGTAAAAATGCAAGTAGAAAAATAGGGACCACTACGGTGGGAAGGTAACAGCGTTCCGTGCGCCTTTGGTGTCTAGTCATGCCAGCCACATGACCACGGAGACGTCCTCGGACAAGCGCTGGCTCTTTGGCTTTGAAACGGAGATGAGCACCGGCCCCTAGAGTTGGAAACGACTAGCACGCGTGTGTGGGGGAACCTGAACCTTTACCTTTACCTTTAAGTAAAACTTAGAGCACTAGAAAAGGCATTTGGGCCTAGAAAATCCTAATCTACCAGCATTCCTAGTCTATCTTTAGGGGAAAGGATCTAGAAGAAGCTGAATACCATATCTCAGAACAGGACAATTAAAAATCTGGTGAAAGAGATGCCCTTTTCACATTTTCTCAGTGCTGAAAGAATGAGCCACAACATAGCAAAGCAGAAGCAAACTTTCTTGTGCATGGCAGAAACACAGGCTTCTGACAGTGTGGTGTATCTTTAAAATATGGTTGACTATTGGGTGGGCTAGTTGAAATGCGATGTGGTACCGTACAATCTTTCCCCTTTTCTTTTTGCGTTGTGATGTTATGCACAAGTTTTATTTTTATTTTTTATTTTAATTCCATTTATATCCCGCCCTTCTCCGAAGACTCAGGGTATGGAGGAAGAGTTTTTGCTGTTTTGATGAAACTTCATTTGCTATAGTTGTCTGTGTTCTGGAAGGGCCTCTCCTCCTGATCTTAACAATCAGAAGATTTGCAAGGGGAGATGGGGATCGCTTATAATCAGACCCTAAGCTACTTAGGACTTTAAACGTTATTTCCAACCTTTAAAGTTGTGCCTTGTAAGCAGTTGGCAACCACTTCAATTCTTTCAGTACAGGACCACTCATTCATTTTCATATTTCATTTTTGTAGATGCCAGCTCACCCTTTCACCCCTACAGCCCACAGATATTGGGCAGCAATCTGTCATATGGTCCCTGTATCGTATATCAACTAGCTGCGTCTTTCAGATGCTTATCATGGGTAGCCTCATATAGAGGATATTGCGATAGTCAAAAGGGATATATATCTAAGACATGGTGGAAATCTCACCAGCTCAGGAAAGGAAACAGCTGCTATAGTAGACAACATTTTGCAAAAGTGTTCCTTGTCACAGCAGTCCTACTTGCAAGTCTCGCCAGAGCTGAGGATCAAGGAGCACTCCCTTAAAGCAAATGTCTTTCAAGAAAGCTTCCAATGCATTCCAAACAGACAGAAATGCGGAGAATCTTAGAATTTCTGAGATAATTTCCTCACTGATTCCCATTTACGTAATTGCTAATGTAGACCATTAGTTGGGCTAATGGCTCTTTAGATTTTATGTAGGCTAAGTGAGCGTCATTTCCTTTATTGGGTTCTTTTCTATACGGAAGGATGGCTCCAGAGGAAATGAAAATCCAGGATAGCTGTATCAAAATGTGTTTTAAAATATATAGTTATAGGAGAAGTTAAATTTGGGGAGGAGAATTAATGCAGAAACCTACATGAATATATACACACACACATATATATACATGTTTTTATACAGGAACTGCAGAAAGACTGTATAGCACCACACACTCACTGCAGATTATTCGATGCATTGCCTTCTTTGCATACTTTTTTGTTAATAAACAAATACCATCATTTTCCTTCAAGTTTCTTCATATCTCTTTGTATAAATAATGCCCCATTGTGCTAGTTAACTTAGAACAATACTGGTGCATATATTTTATTGAGTTCTATCGCACCTGCTATACAGCTAGATTAATATTCCTTTAAAGAAGTATGATCCAGTCTAGAGCAGGTGATCCTACCTAAACCCTTTGGTGTTTGGCTCATCCTGACTTCAACAGTAATTTTTTCTAGCCCCAGAATCTGAAAAATTAAGTATTTAATTGGGATCTTGGTGCCTTAAAGCCTAGTGGTCTTCTTCCTTTTTCTCCTCTTCCCCCTTCTCTGAAAAAATAAAATGAATTTTTTTTTGCCACAGATCTTTCTAGTCGTTAACGTTTTTAGCTGCCTGGTTTTTTTTCCATTTCTTTGGAAAACTTTGGAAAACTTGTTATTATGAAGGAATTAGAAAAAGTTATTTTCCTCCCATTATCCCAAGTTAATAACTCAAATTTAAATAGTACAAAATGGAACCTGAAGGTACATGACAATATTTCACCTACATTTATTCTAAAATATAGTTGGAGAATTATTTAAGAAATGTAGTTCTTAAAGAATGCTTCAGATTTGATTATAAAGTCTTTAAGAATCAGAACTTCCTATAAGTTTTGGTAGACATGATTTGATCTGGTTAATAATAATAATGAAGTTGGAAGGAACTTTGGAGTTCATCTCGTCCAACCCCCTGCTCAGGCAGGAAACACTATCCCATTTCAGACAAATGGCTGTCCAGTCTCTTCTTAAAAACTTCCAATGTTATCATTTGGATAAATTAGATTGGTTCAGCCAGACAAAAAAAAAAATCTGTAACTCCTCCCCCCCGTAAATAATAAAGCAAAATAATTTAGTTTTTTTAAATCTGAAAATATTTTAAATATAGCCTAATAAAATACTGCAAGTTAATCCACTGAGGGACTGGAAACAGTCCTCTCATTTGACATTCCACAACTTGTTTATTGAATTTATACACCACCTTTCTGTCAAAAGTGATTCTTAAGGATGGAAGTCAAATCTGAGGGGGGAAAAATCCAATATAACATCTGTCCAAGTAAATAATAATATTTTTTTCAAAGAAAATCAAAGGGATAAGGAAGTTTGATTAAGATACCGGTAATTTGTCAATAAATCCTATTATAACCATTCTTTTCTCTCTTTCAACTTTCTCCTTGTCATCCATAATCAATGATGGGGAGGTTGACTAGTTCCTTATCAGGTTCACTACAAAGCACTCAACATCATAATTTAATTTTGCATTGTAAATCCAATCATGGTTTCTGGTAAATATATGACCATTTCAATAGTACTTTTCTTTTACCAAACTAATACTAAAGAAGCAGTTTTGGGTCCGCAAACCTAAGAGAATGCATGCTGTATCTTTACTAATAAGTGTTAACCTAAATTTAGCAGTAGCTTGGCAAAATAGGTCCAGGCTTTCTGTTTGTTCTTTTGTTCTTCTTGCTGTCCAAGATTAAATCTCTTTGGATTTTTCATTTGACATGTAGAATATAATGGAATTTTGTATGGAGCAGGAGCTATGGTATACAGTAGGTTGATAACATAGCTGCTCAATATACATCACACTAGCTGTTGGCCCTTTCACCCAATAGGAATGAATGAATGAAATTTCCTGTTGGAATGAATTTCAACAGGAAAGCATCACCGTAAATTGGAATTTTCTTTATACTGTGTGTGTGTTAACGGAAGCCTCCTTAAAAATCTTTCTCATTTGCTTGATATATTTATATTTGTTCTCATGAAATTATGTTCATAATGCCCTTAAATATAGAATTAAATATAAATTTAGCAAATGGAAATATGTACAGATGAAAATTTAGTTACACATATTGATTAAGATATGCTAACATGAAATATCTTTCCATGGTATAAATGATCACATCAACTGCCTGAGAAGCTGATGTCACCATTTGTGCTGCACAATATGTATAGTTAAAGAAAAGTTCCCTACAAGTTACGTAAGGGTTCATTTCAAGATCAAAAAATTAAATTAGTAATTATGTGTAAATTCAGTTACGTGTATCCTATCCAAATACCATAATTGCTGTTGTTTGTTTGCTAAATTTATATCTTGCCTTTCCTTCAGGACCTTAAAGCAATGTAAATGCAATTCTCTGTTCCCTTTTTCCCTGTAACATAGTGATTGTTGGGTTAAAAAAGAGACTAATTAAAGTTATCTGGTGAGCTTCTGTGCCAGGGGATAGACTAGAAGCTGGATGTTCTCATTCTTAGTCAAACAACTTAACTGCTACACCACATTGGCTCCCATATAAAATGGATCTTACATCCACTTCAACAATGCTTTGATGAATTAGTGATAAAACATCCTTCATTTCAAAAGTGTATCATGTTCATCGGTCAAACCATTGAATGTGATGCCTGTATTACAAAATAACCGGGATTTTGACTGCTATGATTTTGGTGCTATTGCTTAAACCTCACTAAAGAATGCAGGAATTTATGCTGTTGCACTGTTCTTTTTTTCCTGAGTGTTCTCTCTCATGACTTTTCTGAATTTATTGTCCCAATAACTTGTTCATGATTTCAATTTTAGGAACTTCAAAAAAAATGACAGGGTCATTGTGATGGTGGAAAGAATGCAATGCACATAGCTGGTATGAAAAGAGAAGCCAACATTGTTTTACTAAAACTATCAGCATTATGTGTAAAACTACCAATCACACATTGGTATGCGACAAACCAGTGCTGTGGATTGTTACATGAGGCATTCATTATTCTAGCACTGTTATAACTACTAGTTTTTAAAGCCATGTTTAAACTTGTGCACTTGAGTATGACATACTTTTAAATTGTGCACTCTGTTGATTAATGTGTGTGTGTGTACATACATATACATATATGTGGAATTCTGTATATTTGGCTTCAATGCATATGTAGTTGAAGTGTAAATTATAATGAATAGCTATCCAAAATGTTGTTTGTCATGTTTTTCTTCTTGTCTCAACTATTGAGAAATAGAAGGTTGCACAACTTACAAAATCTTAGGTCTTCTTTCTTTTTCTTTCTTTCTTTCTTTCTTTCTTTCTTTCTTTCTTTCTTTCTTTCTTTCTTTCTTTCTTTCTTTCTTTCTTTCTTTCTTTCTTTCTTTCTTTCTTTCTTTCTTTTTCTCTCTTTCTTTCTTTCTTTCTTTCATCACATCATATGTCATATGTCAATTTATCTCTCTTCTCCATCAGACATGTCCAAGAGAGGCTACTTAGCCATCTGCCAGATTGCTTAATCTGGATAGAGTACCTGCACTGACCAGGGATTTATATCTGATGGTGTAAAATGACATTTTCTAATCCTGTGATGTTATGCAGTGAAAGTAAAAACTATCAAAACAGAAAATCAAAAGTGTACTTACTTATAGGCTCAGTGTACAGTATTTTCAGTTTCAGGGTTTTAATGTAATTTACATGAGTAAAATCTGAAGAGCTTTTGTTAGAGCTCATTATGTTTTATTGAACAAAAAAGCCAAAGTGATTGGTTTATTGGTCTTACATTAACACATCCCTCCTCTGAGACAGTGATGTCTGTCTCTTTGATAGCTCTGACATATCCATGTCTCCTATTCCTTGTTTAAGGTGAAAGTATATACATTTAAATACTCTTCTGATTAACTTAGATGTATTAGAGCCTCAGGCAGAACAAATTGCTCTGCCCATCCCTCCCTCTCTCTCTCTCCCTCCCTTACCCAGTACTGTACACTAATGTTTGCAATGGAAAAAGTCAAAGACTAGGTTGTGGGTGTTTTCACAAAATGGCAGTGATGCTGAATATGGTTAGTCATAATACACATATTTATTAGAAGACAAAGTGGTGAAAATATTTAGCAGCTTCCTCAGAACTCTTTGATGACGGCCATGCCTTCAAAGGAAGCACTGGTATTATATAATTGATAATAAAAATAATGCTGAGATCTGGTGCATCTCAGCTTCTAATTGTAAACTCATCTTAATTTTTTTTAATCATTTGGGACAGAGTCTGGCAGGGGCTAACTGAGGTGCCCGTAGAATGTAAATGCCTGTAGGTGCCATACTGAGAATCGTAGAAATATTGGAAGGGTATGATCTCTCTTGGTTTGAGATCTGTAGTGTTCTCATAAAGATAATATTTGACTGTGATGCCATATTGGATGCAAGGACAGAATGCTCCTTAGAGCATTCGAGGTGTGGCCATATCGCTTGTTTCCTTAAAGCAATTCCCACCGCCCTCCTAGGATTTCATGGCTGCCTCCAACAGTTGCTGCAAGATCTTAGGGGAAATGTGTTTGGTTTAAGGAACTGTAACATATTCTCATCCCTACTCCATGGACTTCAAATTACTGTTTGCTTACAGGTACAAGTATTGCTGAACCCTACTGCCAACTCTCAGTGTCCTTGGTGCCCTTATTTCAGCCAAAGATAATTGTAATGTCATTTCTCAACATGTCCATGCGGATAAACTTGAAGTGTCAGTTGTTTTTGCCAGAAAACATATTGAGGAATTAAAAGGAAAAATAAATATATTTTTAAGATACATTTAAAGCACAGGAAATCTAAATTATCTCTATGGTAGTAAAAAGAAAAAAAGGAAATTGATACAAAATAGCATGACGTCTGTGGTGGCACTGTCATTTGTTATCAATTTGTGTCCCATCTTCCACCCAGACCAGCAAAGATTCATATAAATCTGGATTGTGGATACTGGATACATATTCAAATATGTATCATTCAAATATTTCTCTCTGGGTGAATTTATGTGCATATCTGTATCTCTTTCCTTCCTTCCTTCCTTCCTTCCTTCCTTCCTTCCTTCCTTCCTTCCTTCCTTCCTTCCTTCCTTCCTTCCTTCCTTCCTTCCTTCCCTCCCTCCCTCCCTCCCTCCCTCCCGCCTTCCTTTCCTTTCCTTTCCTTTCCTTTCCTTTCCTTTCCTTTCCTTTCCTTTCCTTTCCTTTCCTTTCCTTTCCTTTCCTTTCCTTTCCTTTCCTTTCCTTTCCTTTCCTTTCCTTTCCTTTCCTTTCCTTTCCTTTCCTTTCCTCCCCCACAATGCACACACTATACACTGACCTTCCAACTGACCAGAATTTCAGAACACACCATTTTAAGTTTAGAAAAATCTGTCTGTATAAAAACAACAATATAGTTACAATTACTGCAATCACCTCAAAACTGGATGATTATAAAAAAGGTTGTCCAAGTATATAATCTGAAGAGTTCTACAGTTCCTTCCTTCTTCATGGTAAATTTGATCTAAATATGCAGAAAGAAACTAATCTGGCTCTTTTTAATTCTTTGTCAACTCAGTAAAATATTGGAAAGAAATTGCATGAAGTGACTTGGGACTCTATCAGTTTGTCTGCCTGTCTATCACTCACTAGGATACCTTTGTGAAAAGTGAACTGAAAAGCACCAACTTTGGTAAAAAGGAGGAGAAGCTGGTAAAAGAAAGATGAAAAAAGTGATCAAAAAGTGATTTGGATCTAATCTGGGGCTGTGCAGAAAAATATCCTAGGAAAAACACCCCCCCCACACACACAATACACTTCTATGGAAGAGGCTGTTGGCCAGAAATTCTATTTGTTTGTTTGTTTGTTTGTAAAATGTATTGGCCACCCATCTTACCACAGGATAACTCTGGGCACCTTGTCATCTTCTCTATTCAATGCCCTCCTTTCCTGCTCCATCTTGGTCATGTGATTCAGAGCAGAGGGTATGTAAACTGCCCCATGCTTTCCAGTGTGTACATAGATAGAAGCATTCATAGACACTGTACAAGGTGAGAGCAGAAACACGCAGGCATAACAAGTCACTTTGTTACACAGAAGAAAACATTACCATCGCTTATAAACACTGCTGGTCACGGTGTTGGAAGGAATTCCAGAAGCCATACTCTGCATGATTTCCCTAACTTGTTATTTTTTTCCCCAATCCAACAGAATTTGGAAGGAATTATTTTAGGGACTCTTTGCCTACCCATTTGCTAGCAGGATAACTGTCCCAAGCCAGAGCAGAATGGTACCAAATTTGTTATGCCAGAAGAGGAGCCTTGGTGGAGCAGTGGGCTAATGCCTCCTTAAGTAACACCAGCTGCCTGCAATTAGTGCAGGTTCGCATCCCACCAGGCTCAAAGTTGACTCAGCCTTCCATCCTTCCGAGGTAGGTAAAATGAGGACCCAGATTGTTGGGGGCAATAAGCTGACTTTGTAATAATGCCGCTTGGGGGTGGGGCGAAAGCCCTAATAAGCAGGCATATACATTTTATTTATTTTATTAAATTTATATACCGCCCTTTCCCGAAGGACTCAGGGCGGTTTACAGGGTATTTAAAACAACCAGTACAAAAGTTAAAAACAAATTAAAAAAGATTAAATCATCCCTAAAATTAAAACCCCAGTTAAAAATATACATAGAATGAAGGCTATTGCTAAGCACATTGGTTTGTGCTTAAATTGTAAGCCGCCCTGAGTCTTTGGAGAAGGGCGGGATATAAATGGGATTAAAAAATAAAAAAAGAAAGTTCAGGTTAGACAAATAGGCCAGATCTGGTCGAGGCCTAAAGAGCAAACGTTTCACCAATGCTTCCCCATGTGGGTGGCATAATTGGGGAGAAGCTTGGAATGCTACAGCTCTTCCATTCAGAGTCGCCCTTCTTACTTCCTGGTGATATGACCCAGAATAGAGCAGATGCTGTCTGCCCTATGCTTCCCAGTGGACACCCACAGCTAGAAACACACAAACAGATACAACACATGCATCCAAACTCTCTCAGGTACACAGAGGCAACACATGCACGCATCCTGGAGAGCAAGTACCCATGTGTTCATACATGATAACTACTTGATCACACAGAACACAATTCATATCCAATGACCTTTGCCGAGAAGCAGTTGGAAAGAATTCCAGAAGACCTGCTTTGCCTACCTTCCCTAACTTGCCTTTTAATTTAATAAAATTCCTTGAGTTAGTAAACAATTAAAAGGGCTAGCTTCCTTATTTTTGCTCCTTCTTCCTCCTTTTCGTGACTATGGTTCATAACTGTCTCAACTAAAAAGGACAAAGGAAGGAGGCATAAACAGAAGAGAAAATACCAGGGTGTTGGGCAGGTTCAAATTGGCATCTAGTATGGAAGTTTTGTGTGGGTGAAGGCCTGGACGGAGATGCCCTTTCCTTCAGAGAAGCATTGTTAACTGGAGGCCTTCTTCTATCGTGGATTTTCCATTTCTAGCTTAGGATAAAAGATAAAACAGAGTAATAGGACTCACAAAGCATCCGAGGTGGTCTTTTGCAAAGCATGCTGACTCAGGTGAAACTCCTTCTCATGAGCTGCTACAGCAGTCACATCTTCTGCAAGCCTTGACATGGTTGATTTCAAGACATCCTGATTTTCTGTGCCCTTGACTATGTACACAGCTTCCTCACTTTGCCAGCATCCCAGGGCTGAGATGTTTCTTGGGAAGCCTCAAGCATCTATTTCTACTCACGGCATGTGACTTTGCATCTCTTAAAGAAGGGCAAGTGACTTATTCTAAAAATTGCTGGACAAGGGACATTTTTGGCCAATCTGTAATGCAGAAGTGTCATGTTGATCGGATAGGACCATTTTTTCGGGTGGGTGAATTTTTAAATGCTATATTTAAGGCTACAGGTAAGTCCTTGCCTACTGACCACTCCTTCAGCAATCATTTGAAGTTGGACGCTGCTGCATGAGTGGTACATGTGACCAGTCCTCAAAGTTCTGGCCGTTGGAAGCACCCCTGCTGTCACGTCATCACGATTCAAGTGCTTGGCAACCAGTTTGCACGAATGAAGACTGAGGAGCCTGTAATGTCGGGCGCTCGGACCGAAGGAACAGCTGACGCAGATATCCAAGAACAGGCTTTATTTAGCTGGGACAGGACAAAGGCAGTGAGTGCCAGAGCTCCTTATATACTATGGCTGCCGGCCCAACGCCCAATCCTAACAGAGGAATTTTCCCGCCGTACGCAGCCGACCAATCACGCGCTCCCCCGCTGTTGCTGCCAGCCGAGCTGTCTAACTCAGCTGTTATGGAGCTGTCTGTGAATTACCTCAGCTTATGTACATAACAGAGCCCCAGACTCCTTTGACCACCATTTGCAACCTTCACTACTCACTTCCCACAAGGAAAATCAGTGAGGAAGCTGGCAAGGAAAGCCACACGTTTCTCTGGTCATTTCCCCTAACCTTCTATACTTGCGCTCTGCGGCACCATCCATGCCCCAAACTTCCCGCATTCACGCCAAACCATTCTATCCACCCCTCCAGCCTTCTTATGCTTGTGTCACACCACACCATTTAGTGGGTGTTAAGGAAATTCAATGACATTGACTATCCAACTTCCCTCTCTGCCTGGCCTCGCTGTGCTCACATTCCTGTGCTCATCCTCAGAGGCCTGCAAAAGTCCCTGCTGCAAAGCTTGAAACCTCCTGAAGGCCAGCAGCTACTTGAGAAGGGAGCCTGCTACTACTAGCCCTTTTTAATGCTCCTACTGACTTTCTTTTGCTTTCATTCTCATTCGTATCTTTTGCCATGTTTTCCACAGATTGCAATTCGGTGACATTGGCTATTAGCCTGAAAATGTCCTTTATATTTTGGTTATTAATTCAGACCATTGCGTGAATAACATGCTTTATTATATAAATTGCTTTCTGGCCGGTTGTTTTTTTAAAAACATAAATAAATATATACATTCTTTTTAATTTTGTTTTTCTTACAGGGAAACTGTCCTATGCTATTCTGATAGGGACCACTGGAGGGTAGTCAAAGACTTGAATTAAGCAAACAGGCTCCAGTATATTTATTTGTATATTGTAATGAGTTGGCCTCTTTCCCATTGAACTTTTAATGTTAGAAGGCCTGACGCAGAAAGGGGATGCAATTTTTCAGTTCTATACCAGGCTTTATACCTTTTCTGTGTGCTTCGGTGGGTTTCACTTCTCACATGACAAACGAAGGCTAGCAGCACCATCTCTAGTCCTGTTCACTGGCTAAAGTGAAAAGTTGTACAGAGTAATCAGGGCTACACATGTTCAAGGTCAGGACTTGCTCCTTAAAAAGAAAGCAAACAGCTACAGAGAAGAAAAAGAAAAAAGAAAAAAGAAAAAAGAAAAAAGAAAAAAGAAAAAAGAAAAATTTAAGCTACACAGAAACAATATTTTCTTTCCTCGTTGTCAGGCCCCATGGCTTTCATTTCTTTGACATCACAAACCAGATGACAGGTCACTGAATATCAAAAAAGAGCTTCAGTTGTGAAACATATATCAACACACAATGATGACACTGACACCTTTCACAATCTTGCTCTCTATCTGCCCAACTTAAAGTATATCTTTTATATTCTTCATGTCCAACCTGTTCCTCAGCAGAAAAAATAAAAACAAGATGAAAACAGAATCCTTCACTTTGGCATACATGGCTTTAACCTGACCTTTTTTCAGCTCCAATGATTCCCCCTCCCCTTTTACTGGGTGTATTTCCATCTCTGAATTTACATTTAGTAAGATGTCATTAGGCATCACCTACTGAGTTTATTCTGCTTTTGTCTAATGACACAGAATTTCTATTACGGATGTTGATACCTTTACTTTTCAATGCATATCAAATAGTACTAAAAAAACAATTTGGGTCTGCTTAATACTGAAGTCACAGCCTTGGACAAAGTGGTCAACTCTTTAAGCAATTAACCAATCTCAGGTTTCTGTTTCCCTTTCCCCCCTTTTTCTACCAGGAAGGTAATTTAATGTACTTAGTTATTTTTCCTGCCCAATACCACCGTTGTCCTCTGTCAACAAAGTTTTTTGAAAGTCTTACGAAGTCCTTTAGAACGTTTCCAACAGAGAAATTTAAGTAGGCTTCTCCCAATCCAGTGACTCCACTGGATGTGATGGACAACTCCTAAAATTCTAGCCAAGGTTTCTCTCACCAGAAATTGTTGAAGTACAAGGAATTTCAGTGAAACTATAAACAGCTCGGTCAGTGTTGGGTTCTATTTTACTTTTCTGAACTAAACATCTATTATTGTCCCTGAATAGACATCTTTTACCATTCCTAGCTCTGATATTCATCCTTTTCATCTAAAAATGTTCCTGTTCTCTTTCAAATGCTTCTGTGCTGTTTCCTAAACTATTTTTTTTCTGAATTCTTTCTTTCTTGCCCTGTCTTCCTGTATCATCCTTTTTCGTCTCTTCTGAGGAAAGTCAATTTTCATGGAATCTACTAGTACCAACTAGATTTGTTTCTTTCATTTAGTTTCCTGTTGTGTGTCAGACAACAAAAGAAAGGATTATTGGGCCCTCAGGAAGGTCAGGAAGTGGAATTATGGCACCCAAACCATCAACATTATCCATGCTTTAGTTTAGCTCAGGGGTCCCTAACCCCCAATCCATGGACCAGTAGTGGGCCGCAGCATGCCAGCAACTGGTCCGCACAAACAAGCAAAGCCCAATCTGCAGGATGCAGGCAGCACACAAAACCACACACTCTCTGGTTCGTGGAAAAACCTTTCTCCACGGATCTGGTCCCTGGTGCCAAAAAGGTTGGGGACCTCTGGTTTAGCTCATCCTGTCTTTTACCGGATTCCCCTTACTAGTGCTGGTCATCACATCCCAGGATTCGTGGTGTTACTGTGCAGGGATATTGACACACAGTCTAAAGCAGTAGTTTTTAAACTGGGATAATTCCCCCCAAGAGGATAATTTGGCCATATCCTGGGGTAACAGCAATTTTTAATTGCTTGTTTATGAGTTGACAATGTCAGCCTGCTGTTACCAAGAGGCTTGTGCAAAACAACAGTCTGATTTTTCTATATATACATGTGTAATGACTTTACTGAAGACTGAGAAATGGGGTAATTAAACTCAAACAATTTAAGAACCACTGGCTTAGTGGTGTTTAAAAACATGCCTTTTATATTAAATTAGTTAGCCTAATATTCTGTCCGTAATTGTTGTCACTAGACAGTTTGTTTTCAGAAGCTTCCAAGCGGCTTATGCAGAAAGAGTATTGTTTCTATACTTCTCAAGGTATATTGCCTTCAAGAACAAGGGCTTTATTTCAAGTTAGCTTCAAATAATTGTTAGACCTATTTTTCTCATGTTGTACCCCTGCTGCTTTGTAGAAAGAAAAGGTAAGCTAGTGCAAATTCCTCTCTCCAGCCATGATTGTGCTGCATTGATTCTGGTCACATGGAGGTTGAATCTTGCAGTTTATGACCTCATGGGTGAAACTTGTGTGAGTCACAGAGGTGAAATGTATGAGTGTAATGTCAATGGTATAAAAGTCAGGTAACCCTGTAGTATGTGCAACTGTTTTCCTACAGGCAGAGGAAACTGAACATAATGGATTCAGCTAGAAAAAGGTGCTCTGGGCTACTTTCTTAGATTAACAATGCACTGCGCATGTTGGCTACAATGTAGAGAACAGACCTCAAGAAAGAATATTCATTAATTTTCATACATCATTTGCTTTGAAATGCCTTGAAGAGATGTGCTTTATGTGATGTTCCCAAAGCTGTTTCTTGAGCAATCCTGATCCACTGTGTCATTTCATTGCCCCTGTTCTATGTTGTGGCCTGCTGAAAGTGACACAATGTACCATAAATGCTAAGACACTGCTGACATTTTTGTACGTGACCTCCTTATTAAATATTGTATATTATGCCCTAGTTCAGGGTTGCACTAGATGAAATCTACCAATCCTATGCTGATCCTTCCATGAGGTTATGTTTGTCACTTTTCCTGTCTGGCCTTTTTCCTGGAATGCTATGCCAGAAAGGGGAGTGTCAACCTCAGCACTGCATTGTTGCAATGTAAACCGCTCTGGTATCAAACCAACAAGGCTTGCATCACCTCATTGCGCTGATCATTCCTTCATTTGATAAAATTGTTAAATTCTTCAGGTGTATCACTTGTTCACATGTCAATATCCAAAATATTGTTTTCAATGAGTTGTGTGCATCAATACGTAGCATTAATTTAACTAGTGGCTGATTTTGTAATATCCGAACCTGAACTGTAATGAGCTGTACAACTAGGAAACAGGAAACAATTTGAATCTTTATCACAAATGCCATAGATGTCCCAGAACAAACTGTGCCCTCTCTGTGTGCAGAGCTGTTACCAGAAATACAGCTACCATGACATATTTCTTAATCAGCAAAATTCCATACCAAGAAAGATGGTATCATATTTATTGTTAGAGTTACAGTTCACCTTTTCTCCAAGAACTCAAGGCAAGTTACACAAGGATCTTCTTTCAGTTTATCCACCACTAGAGGAATGTCCATGGAGATTCTCGGTCATCCAGGTCATGGTTGTCCAGAAGGTGCTTTTTCAGAAGGCAACGGGACTTTCTTGTTTGTCTTTGAAGATGTTTTCCTTGTCATCTAAGAAGCTTCTTCAGCTTTGACCGGATGGTATGGTATGGTATGGTATGGTATATATGGTATGGTATGGTATGGTATGGTATGGTATGGTATGGTATGGTATGTATTGTATTGTATTGTATTGTATTGTATTGTATTGTATTGTATTGTATTGTATTGTATTGTATTGTATTGTACTGTATTGTACTGTACTGTACTGTATTGTATTTATATATCCTGTCTGCAAGGAATATAAATCCTTCCATTCCCCACCATCTGGTCAGAGCTCAAGAAGCTTCTTGGATGAGAAGCGAAATGCATTTATTTTTATATGTTAAGAAGGTTAGATCCTGTGAAATGTTTAACCTTTCTATTAAATGTGTTCCTTTCTCATTTTCACTAGGAAGAAACAAAAATTCTCTCTCTATGACCAAATGTCTCTATATGTCCAATATCCTTTTTTTCACAAGGGTCCCTCAGTTGCAAAAACAACAGTGATTCTATTATGTGTAGGTGAAGGCAACGTTTGGTCTGGCTTTTAGGAGATGCTTGGCAGGTTTACTTCTGAAGTCAAAGACCTTAAACTGCTTATTAGTCCACTTCTGGACCAGGAAGTGTGGGGGTTTCTCTGACTGGTAATAGAAAATTTATTTTGAAGTATCACTTATTACACAGGGCAGGGTTTTTCTGATTTAGATGGAAATTTTATTTTGAACTACTGCCTATTATTGCAGAGAAAGGATTGTTTTATTCAGAAGAGAGACTTTATTTTCAAGTACTGCTTATTAAGGATGTGTGATGGTTTGGATTTATCACCAAATGGTGCCTCATAATGTGAATTTAGCGTTCAGGGGCAACATTATAAAGCAGCTTTCCCCAGCTTTACATAGCAATTTTCTGGGAAAAGGTGCAGCTGTTTTGGGGTGTTGCAGTCAAGTGTTCCGTTCATGCTCCTGCACGCTCCAAAGTACTTTTTGAAGATCATCTCCAAAGCACTGTACTGCTCAAATACTTTTTGCTCCCTCTAATGTAGGAGGCAAAGATTATTCTGTAACCTGCCTTCTTTTTTCTCCTTTTTTGGGCTTCATATTTATAAATATTGTAAACAATATGTAGAACAAAATGTTTATGTGTGTGTGTGTGTGTTGCTCATGTTATATCCTTCCTGTTACTCATCCCTTTTGCTTAGACTTCATTATTATGTCAGCTATATTATATATAACAGACAGACAGCAATAGCACTCCATAGTGCTTTACAGCACTCTCTAAGCAGTTTACAAAGTTAGTATTATTGTCCCCAACAATCTGGGTCCTCATTTTATTGACCTTGGAAGGATGGAAGGCTGAGTCAACCTTGAGCTGATCAGGATCGATCTCCTGGTAGTTGTGAGCAGTGTTAGCCTGCAATACTGCATTATAACCACTACGCCATCACAGCTCTTAATATATAACAAACAGATATATGAGATAGGCCACTGTTTATCAAGTATGGTCATGAGAGTCTCCCAAGATTGTCTCAGTGGTCAACAAAATGGTATGCACACCTTGAACCTCTAGTCTAATAAAAAGTGCTACATCCTGTCACTTACTTACTATCTGACCTCCCCTCCTTTCCGATTCTTTCCAGCTTGATGGAATTCTGGAACAAAAATATGTAAACAGGCCTGTGGCTCTAAAACTGAAGTAGCCGAAGGACCACTCGGGACGACAGGTTACAGAACTAGGACTTTATTTAGAACAAAGCAAAACAGAATAACTTGTCTGGCTTTTATAGCCGGCAGCTGTCAGTGAGATCCAATCAGGATCGTTTCTTTTGGCGCCGCGTCTAGCCGAGCCAATCATCGCCGTCTTCTCTTGACAGTTCTTATTTCCGCATGGCTTGGTGTTTTGACAGCCGCGAGCTGTCAGTGGCTGCGCCTGCACCCTGGCGGGGAACTTTGACAGCTGTCAAAGTTCCCGCGTGTTCTCCTGTCAGATTTGTTTACCTCACAGAAATAAATGGAATAACAGTTTTAACTTACTGTTAACGTTTTGTATACATATATATTACACCCCTTACCCCTCCCCTGGAGTGTTTCCTCCCCCTTGTTGGTTGCTGGAGCCGGCCCATTGGTAGTCTTTCAAATATGTGGGGGCTCTTCTGTTCCTGTTTGAACGCCTTGGGGGTGGTATGATGTCTGGCTCCGGTAGAGGCATGTCCTCTTGATCCTCCTCCCCTTGATTTGGTATAGGCAATATGTCTCCGGGGGGTGGGTTTTGGTGGTCCTGTGGGTGAGGGTCTGGGTGGTGTTGTGGTTGTCTTGGTCTGAGCTGATCAATGTGCCGTTGTAGATTGCCTTCGGTAGGTGTGTGTATTAGGTAGGAAATGGGTCCTGTTTGTTGTAACACTGTCCCTTGGACCCATTTTTGTTTGGCTGTGTATGATCGTGCCCAGATCATTTGCCCAGGCTTAAATGTTCGAGGTGGGGGGGGGGTGATCTGGCTCCGCGGTGTAAGTGTCGGGATGAAGTCTGTCGAGGCGCGTTATCAGTCTCCTCCCCCATCTCAGCTCCGCTGGTGTCTTGCTGGTTGTTGTGCAGGGAGTTGTATGTTGTGACATTAGGAACTGGCTGAGTCGACGCTGCCAGTTCCCCTTTACGAACTTTTTTAAGGCTTCTTTCGTGGAGCGCACCATAATTTCAGCCATCCCGTTCGTCGATGGGTGGAACGGTGCAGACGTGACTAGTCTAATACAGTTCTTCATAGCGAACATCTGAAATTCACGAGAGGTGAATTGAGGTCCGTTGTCTGAGACCATGGTGTCTGGGAGGCCGTGGGTGGCGAATATTTTCCTAAGGGCTTGTATGGTGGCCTTTGAAGTGGTTTTCCTAAGGGGAATTACTTCTAACCATTTTGAATAGCTGTCAACTATTGTTAGGAAACTTTGCCCTTGGATTGGTCCTGCAAAATCTAAATGTATACGTGACCATGGGTTTTTTGTAGTTTCCCATTTATGAATTGGGGCTTGGGGTGGCTCGCTTCGTGTTGACTGACAGGTGTAGCACCCTCCCACATATTTTTCTATTTCTTTATCAATGCCAGGCCACCAGACATAGCTTCTGGCCAGAGCCTTCATTTTAACTATGCCAGGATGCCCTTCGTGTAAGGTGTCTAATGTTTGTGCTATGTTTTTGTCAGGTATTACTACCCTGTTTCCCCACAAAAGGCATCCCTGGTGTGAAGATATTTCGTTTTTCCTGTTATAGTATGGCTGGAATTGAGGGTGTGGATTTTTTGCTGGCCATCCTGTGGTTGTCCATCTGAGGATTCTGCTGAGTATTTTGTCCTTACAGCTGAATTTATAGCTATAATTTTAGCGGAGAGGGGGCAGTCAGGAAGTTGGGATATTGCTAGAATCTGCCCTGCCGGGGCTGGGTCAGGGTCCTTGCCTTGGATTGGTAGTCTGCTGAGGCAGTCTGCGTGCCCTAATTCTTTCCCAGGCTTATGTATTAATTTGTATGAGTATGCTGATAAGAAGGTGGACCAACGCAGTATTCTTGGTGACAGAATCTGCGGGGTTGTTTTATCCCAAGTGAAAATTCCTAGTAGGGGTTTGTGATCCGTGAATATGGTAAAGGGTCTCCCATAGAGATAGTCATGGAACTTTTTTACCCCTGCGACTATTGCTAGTGCTTCTCTATCGATTTGCGCGTAGTTTCTTTCAGCTTTTGACAGGGTGCGTGAATAAAAAGCTATGGGTCTTTGGGTGCCATCCTTGTAAAGATGACTTAATACTGCCCCAATTCCATAGGGAGATGCATCGCAAGCGATGCATACCGGTGTGTCTTCTCTAAAGAGGGTGACTGTTGAACTGTTACAGATAATATTTTTTAATGACTGGAAGCTATTTTCATGTGTTTTGGTCCAGGACCAGGCAGTTCCCTTGTCTAGGAGCCTATGGAGAGGCTCTGCTATAGTGGCTTTGTGGGGAAGGAAAGCATGGTAGAAGTTTAATAACCCCAAAAAGGCTTGGAGCTCTTGTTTATTCTTTGGACTGGGGGCTGTCTGAATAGCTTTTAGTTTTTCTGTGGTGGGGTGGATGCCTTGGGCGTCTATTTTGTACCCAAGGAATTCTGTGGAAGTGACTCCGATGGAGCACTTTTCCCGTTTTAGTTTGAGACCGGCTTCTCTGAGTTGGCTCATCACAGCTGACAGTCTGTCAGCTAAGTTTGCTTCGTTTTCTCCGGCGATGAGAACATTGTCGAAATAGGGGCAGACCCCGGGTATCCCTTTTAAGGTTTTTTCCATGATACCTTGGAAGATACCCGGGGCTGCCGATATGCCAAATTGGAGTCTTTTCACTTTAAAGGCACTGCGGTGGGTGACAATTGTTTGAGCTTCCGCAGTGTCATTTGTGACAGGCAGTTGCAAGTACGCCTGCGTCAGATCAAGTTTTGCGAAAATGGCGCCAGAGCGGATGGAAGCAAGGACGTCCCTCACCGCTGGCACCGGGTAAGCATGGGGGCTGAGGGCTAGGTTAAGGGTCGCTTTATAGTCTGCACATAATCTAATTTCCCCGTTAGGTTTAACTGGGGTGACTATTGGGGTCTCCCAACTTCCCCCTTCTGTAGGTTCCAGCACCCCTAGTCTTACGAGGCGTTCTAGCTCGTTCTCTATTTTTTCTTTGAGGGCAAATGGAACCCTCCTAGCTCTTATCTTTATGGGCTGGATGGTTGGATTTAATTTTAAGGCGATGGGAGGGCCGGTGTATTTCCCTAGTGTGCCATCAAAGACGTCTGCATACTTGTTGCAAACGGCTTCGAAGCTAGAGGCTTCTACTGTGTTTACCCCAGTAATGGCGATGCCCAGAGGGCTGAACCAGTTCAGCCCGATTAGGTTGGTGCAGTTCCCTGGAGTCACTAAGACTTCCAGGGGTCCCTTGAATTTTTTGTATTCTACATCGACCTTAGCCTTCCCTTCTAGAGGAATGGGGGTTTTTTGGAAATCTGCTAGATGGACCTGGGTTTTTTTAAGGGGAATTCCCCTATTGCTTTGTTGGCAGATCTCCTGATACGTTTTGAACGATATTAAGGAGACTGCTGACCCGGAGTCCACTTCCATGGGGCAGGTGACCCCCTGAATTTTTACCCTGATCCTTACTTTTGGACTTAGGCTATGCACCTTATCTATTGTTCCCACTAAGATTCCTGGCACTCCTCCCTTGTTGGCCTGGGCGGTTGGCCTACCTGGGGGGTTGGCCTCCAGATCATGCACGTTGTCGTGGGGCCGGCTTCGGCACACTGGTTTGATGTGGCCGGTTTTTCCGCAATTGTGGCATTTTGCATTCCGGAACCGGCAGCTTCCCCGGGCATGGTTGCCCCCGCAGCTGGCACAGGTGGCCCGTTGCTCGTGTCGTGGTGGCGGGGGGTTTCTGGCTCTTTGGCGATCTGACGTGTCGCTTCTCCGCTGTTGTCGACGCTCCATCCTGCGCTGAAGGGCTTCACCGTCTGTGAAGTCCACTGACTCGTCGCTGTCGCTGAGGGTTGCGTTCTCGTGGTATACGGTTGCTGGACTTTCTGGTGTTGCGGTGGTCGGTTTTTTATTGTGGTTATATTCATAGGCCATTATCTCTCGGGTCAGTTCGGCTAGGCTCATGTCTGGTTTTGATGTCAGTTTTTTCTGGAGCCGCTCGTCCCTCAAGCCTATCACCACTTGGTCCCTGATGCGGTCTTCCAAGTCGGGGAAGCAGCAGTTACGCGCGGCATGCCTGACCCCGGCGATGAAGTCGTTTGCGGGCTCGTCCGGTCGCTGCTTCTTCTGGGCGAATTGTACTCGCCAATACAGTTCCGAGCGGGCCGGCATATAGTGTTTGTTGAGCTGGTCGACCAGGTCCGCGTAGGAGACTTCTGTGATGGGTACCGGGCTGAACAGCCCAACGGCAGCGTCGTATACCGGGGGCCCACTGATGTACAGGAGGGCGGCGGCCTTTGCTCTGTCGTCGGTGATTTTGCTGATGAGGAGGAACCCCTCGACTTGCCCCAGGTGTGACTGCCATCTCTCCGGATGGCGGGTATCGAATTCCCTCACACGCCCGAAGTTGGCCATGTCGTCCAGTCCTGGTCTCGCTCCGTTCGGAAGTTAAAACTTCCAGTGACCGCTCTGGCCGGGAACTCTATTCCTCGGCCGTGACTTCAGCTCAGGAGCGATCCCACCTTCATCGCCAGTGAAGTAGCCGAAGGACCACTCGGGACGACAGGTTACAGAACTAGGACTTTATTTAGAACAAAGCAAAACAGAATAACTTGTCCGGCTTTTATAGCCGGCAGCTGTCAGTGAGATCCAATCAGGATCGTTTCTTTTGGCACCGCGTCTAGCCGAGCCAATCATCGCCGTCTTCTCTTGACAGTTCTTATTTCCGCATGGCTTGGTGTTTTGACAGCCGCGAGCTGTCAGTGGCTGCGCCTGCGCCCTGGCGGGGAACTTTGACAGCTGTCAAAGTTCCCGCGTGTTCTCCTGTCAGATTTGTTTACCTCACAGAAATAAATGGAATAACGGTTTTAACTTACTGTTAACGTTTTGTATACATATATATTACAAAAACTGTCCATCTATCCATTAGCAGGATAACCCTCTAAAACCAGAAGGGAATGGAACCAAATTTGGTACAGTGGAAGAAGCTGGCAAATCAAATATAAAGTACTTCAACAACAGCTTAGATTTGATTGGAGCTGCAATGAAAAACACCAGCTAAATAATGAAAATCATTCAATGGATCCCTATGAGAAAGGCAATTGGGCAGCTGAATGCTGTCAACTGCTCCCTTCTAAGTCTCCCTCCCTTCAAACTTCTAGTCATGTGACCTGGAAGAAAGCGTTTGTCCCCCTGCCCTGATTTTCCCAGAGAACACATACCACGCGCAGATGCTTCACAACACACATACTTGAACAGCTACCAGGATTGAGGAAAATCTGAATCCAGAAGGAAACTATAATCTGAGTGAGCATCTCAGACAAGTGAGCATCTCATGAAAATAAAAAGGCAGGGGAGCACATTCAGACGTGCAAGATACTGGTACTATGATCTTACAATAAAAAGAAGAAGTTAACTTTCATGAATTGGGTGTCCTAGTCTGCTTACTTTGAAGGCTGATGCAACATCACAAATTGTCTTCTCTTTTTCTTTCTGAAAGTCAATGATAATACTTCCAGATATCGACTCAGGGACATGCAGATACAAGATTTTTTTAATGTCTTCATTCTCTGCTAGGAAACTATGCAAAACCACCAGTACATACTGTATATTCTTTATTTCTTCTGGTTTTGTTTGTAGAATTGTTCCATGCAAGGCATTTTACCATACTCCCATGATGCAATATTAATATTTTCCACTCTCTTAATTTTAATTGTATTTTACTATCTGCTTGCAACTTCCAGAATAGCACTTGAAGTACAAGAAAACTGGAGCTTATTATTTTTTGAAGGCTAAATAAGAATATTTGATTTAACTAAAATAGGAGCACATTCGTGAACAGGTTTTGTGGATGTTATTAAGGTTGCCCAATCTTGTCTTCCATCATTTGCATAGAGCTTGACTTAGACAAGATGTATAGGAAATTAAAAAAAGAAGAGAGAGAGAAGAAAAAGTAGAATGAAGTTTTTGAGATTCTATGTTTAGATAATGTATTCTTTTTGCAGAAAAGAAAGGGAAGCACTCATGGCAAAATGTGAAAGCAATTTATTTTAAACTACAGAGAAGAGGTTGAAGCAAGAAAGAGAAAAAAGGGAAGAAAATGTCTAATCAAATAATTGGTAAATGGAGAAATAGCTTTTTAATAAATGTCAGGGGAAAATTGTAAGTGAAAAATAGTTAGAGTGGCCGGTTTCTGAGGTGTCTCTGAAGGCAGTGTAAAGAGACAAAGAGACAGAAAAACCTCATTTTTTCCCTCCATTTTCAGGGGAAAGATGAGACAGAAATCTAGGAGGAATTGGAATAAGACAATTTAAGAATTTGGTAGGCAATAGGAAGTGGGTGAACATGTTTCCTAGACAATTGCATAACATTATTGTCGAAGATTGGAAGACAAATAATTCTTACCAGGGATTTTTTTCTCCCACCCTTTTTGAAGCCATTGAGTATTTTCAGCAGAATATTATCACATTCATTTCCTGGGCAAATGGAGTGTCCAGAGGAGTGTATGACTGCCTAATTCAGATTCTGCCCAGAATTACTCAACAGAGCTACATTTTGTTCCAGATGCCCCTTTTCTAATGCCTTTTATCAACTTGAGATTTAAATCTTTCCCAAGAAGGAAGACCATGGAAAAGAGATGAGAGAGAGAGAAAAAGAAAGGAAAAGAAATTAAAAAAAGAAAGATATGACTCCCTTCTTCACCCTTGTACATTCTCAAAGTATTTTATAAATGTATTATTGCATGCTTTCCTTTCTGGTCTTAAAAGAAAATGCTCAAACTATTGCTGCTGTCTTTTAACCTTTCCCTTCATCCTTCCATGTCATTATTATTGGTAATGGACATTAAAATAAAACAAGAATAAACATTTAGTTACCATGCAAAATTTTTGAAACAGATGGATTTTTGGTTTATGAGATCTTTTCACCAATGTCGGCTTGACTACATCTTTGAGGTTGTCCATATTTTAAAAATCCATGTTTTAACAGTCTAAATAAAGAAGTTTAATAGGTGGTAAAAAGCTACATGGGCAAAGTATGGATCTATCAATCCAATCTACAAAGCCATACTAGACTTTTGTATCTAAATAACCTTATTCACAAAGAACAACTGTAAACCCTGTTTTATGTAGACACTTAGTACAAGTTGTCCTTGATGTACGACTGATTGTTTAACTACCATTTGCAGTCGTTACGGCCTTGGAACAGGGGCACCGAGCACAGTGGTCATGTGGCATCTTGCTTAATGTCTACTTCACTCAATGACTAAGATTCTGGGCCCAATTATGGCTGTAAGTGGAGTAGTATCTATAGAGAAGAATTAGCTATGAATGTTTTACCTTGTACCAATCTAGAGATTCTGGCAAAGCTTAGAGGAAATACTCTCTGATTTGAAGATAGTCAGGACTACGGATAGTCCTTGCTTACTGAGCACTTGTTCTATAGCAATTTGAAGTAGTGACAACACTGAACAAATGATACTTATGTTTTGGCTGTCTCAGATCCCACAGTCATATGATCACAATTCAGATGCTTGGCAGCTGTTTCACACTTATGGTGGTTGCGGTATCCCACAGTAATGTTACTGCTACTTGTTACCTTCCCTGCCTGTTTCCCACAGGCAAACTTGGTAAGGAAGTGTTCTGAACCAGCCAACTACCGGCCTTGTAATAAGGCAAACCCCTGTTCAAACAGTAGAGACTGGAGAGCGTCTGAGGTTGCAAAGCGTCTGCCAAGTTTAATTCACAAGCAAAACAACAGAACAAGAAACACAGGAACTTGAATCCTCAAGCGGAAGGGTTGCTTTCAGCAACCAGCCCCTCCCCAAACACTCCTTTTATTTAGAGTTCAGGGCGTGGTCTCCCTGTGCCTCCTCCCGAGGAGTCCCACAGCCTTTCTTTGTTTGTTCCTGCTCGACTGCCTCCTGCGTCGGGCGTCCTTGAACAGGGCCAGCTGTGGGTCATCATCCTCCGCACTATCGGGCTCACGCAGCTGAGAAGAGGGCCCCGGCTGAGGGCTCTGCGAAGCCTCCAAGCCATCATCAGCCGGTTCGTCTTCCACACCCTCCTCCTCCCCCTCATCTGAGTCATCCGATACATCTGAACCGGCTGCCGGACCCACCGGCTGGCCCTGAGTCATAACAGGAAGATTGCAAGTCATTCCATTAAATCCCCTGTGCCTTCTTGCACTTGTGCGTATCCTGTACTGGGCCTCCCAAGCCTCTTCCAGCCTTTCCCAACTCACATGCAATATGCACAGGCACGCCCAGGCCAATCACCAGCCTCTCTTGTTTCCCATACATCAATGGCATACTTGCAGCATCCCTGTGCTTCTTAATTGGGATACCTTCCACTTTCCAGTTAATGACTGTCATATCTTGGGGTTATGACAACAACTGGGATTGCTGGGATGGTTATTGTTAAGTGATGCAATCACATGACATCGTGCCTTACAAATATCTCACTTCACGATGGCAAATCCTAAACCAAAGGCTATGTACTGTCAATCTACTACCAAACCAGGACAGAGAGAATCAACTGGATACAGGGAATTTGCAACACTACTTCAGCAATGAACCTAAGAGATATTAAACAGACATTTTTATGGGTGTACATGACGTTTTAAGCTCTATCTCCTTTGAGAAAGGAGATTGGTTTAAAGAGGATAGACTTGTACTCTCAGATATTGGTCCTAGTAGAACTTGGGGGTTTCCTGTTGGTATTGTGATCACAGAGATCTTTCATGAACTGCTTAGGGATCTGATTTGAATGGATTTATGTGAATGATGGCATTCTCACTTGTATGACTATTATGGTTTCTGTTGAATTCTATGACTTCCAAAGAATAATGTAATGGTTAAGGACCAATGAAATGCAGATTCAAGTTCCTCCTCAGCCATGTAAACACTGCTACCAGATGGAGAAAAGTTATCAGAGAAGAAAGATTTAGATAACTTCAAAAGGAAGATATACTTCTGGAAATAATGGTTTAAATTATCCAAAGCATCTACAATTGCCTGAAAGTGACAATGGAGCCAATTCAATGTGATGGCAGTTTCTTCTCACAGTAGGAGCACACTTTCAGACCGATTCGCAAATGTTAAATCCAAAATCCAGAATATGCCAGTTAAAGGAGAAAAGTATAATGAAAACATTGGTATTCCCTTGAACACATGTCACCATACTGACATACTCTGAATAAGAATGTGAGATGGAAGATATATGCATCACCTGTTGCTGCCCTATTTTTGGAAAGTTCTTGGGGGGGAAAAAGACTTGGGGAAACAAGACTAAAAGATTTGGTGGAGACATATTCTAAAGGACTAAGGGCAATCTCAATCTCAATCAGAATAGATCTGGAAGCGATCTTGGAGGTCTTCTAGTCCAACCCTCCGCTCAAGCAGGAGACCCTATACCATTTCAGACAAATGGTTGTCCAATTTCTTCTTAAAAACTCCAGTGGAAGCACTCACAACTTCTGATGACAAGCTGTTCCACTGGTTAATTATCCTCACTGTTAGGAATTTCAAAACTTCTTAATCTCACAACACATGAACAGACATAGCCATAGTTTCAGCTAGGAAACTGTGAGCATCCTGGACTGAGCTAAATCCAAATGTTTAGAGCAGGGGTGTCAAACTCAATTTCATTGAGGGCCGCATCAGCATTGCGGTTGCCCTCAGGGGGCCGGGTGGGTATGGCCTGGGTGGGCATGGCCTACTGGGTGGGCGTGGCTAGAGTGCATATGGCCTACTGGGTGGGCATGGCCAGCTCTACATCGTTCGCATCAAGGGTGCCTATGGGGGCCTGGGCAGGAGTGGGACAGATCTGAGGGTCTCTGGCAGAAGGAGGGTCTCTGGGCCAGGGCCAAGGCAGTGGGGGCCGTTCCCTCACTATTTTCAGGATGGCTTCGCGGGCCACATGAAACCACTTCGCGGGCCGGATCCGGCCCCCGGGCCTTGTGTTTGACATGTCTGGTTTCGAGCATTCCTAGAAGTTTGGCACTCGGAAGCAGTAGCCATCAATAGACACAAAGCAAAATGAACCACATGTAAACACAATTAACATACAATAAAAACCCAAGGCAATAACAAAAAGCTAAGAAGCAAATAAAAAGACCAGAACACATCCTCTGCAGGAGCCTGCAGTCAAATAAGCAGGGATTAACAAAGACAAAAACAAAGCAGAAAACAATATCCTAATCAATAAAGTACCAAAAGAGACAAAACAAACAGATAATCAAGCAAACAAAGAAACAACTCCCCCCCAGTATTTTAATCAAGGAACTACCAGAAAATAAAATATACCCCCACCAATACTGGCAGAGCAAGGTACAGTATACAAATAGGGAACAAACTCCACACTTACCCACACTGATGACGTTGCCTAGTTGAGTAATGAAACATCTGCAAACAACCGAGCTCAGAGAGCACCAGGGACTCCACAATTTCAAAACTCTTTTTGAGAAAAAAACATTTTCATTATCCTTACTTACTTAACAATTAAGAGCTGGTTGTGAATGGAAGATCCAGGCATTCAGTGACTTGTATGCTAAATATTATATAATTCCTACAGGATCATGTGATAGGATTCTAGGCAATCTTAGATGGCAACAAGGCCAAAGGAGACTGGAACTTGGATAAGCATTAAATATCACTAAAAATTATTTCCGAGAAAGGCTTTTAAGAGAGAAAAAAAAGAAGAAAGCCATTTTAAACAGACTGGTAATGTTTCATTACAGGATGGCAACAAAGAATTAAACTTTTCTGTATATCTCTTTCCTGCAGTCTAGCGGTCTGAGTTTTTACAACACAGATGATTATGATCATTTTTTAAAATTTATATTCCACCCAATGACTCTGGGAGATATGGAAGTCCTAGAAATCAGGAAATTCTGCTCCCACTTTACACCTGAAAGCCAGCTGGATGACTTTGGGCTGGTCACTTTCTCTCAGCCAACTCACTTCACAGGGCTGTTGTTGTAGGCTTGAGTCATTTACAAAAATAACCAAGTTGGGAAACAAAAAAACAAACAAATGTAATCAAAAATGTCTATAGGTCAATTTTGTATCACTTTGTGTAGTTAGCAAGCAGGTAGCATTTTGTTCAAAAATAGTACTAGATGCAGGATATGTATCGTAGTCATGAGACCACAGCCCATCTAGACGAGGTGCTTATGGCAATTCGCACTAGGAAAGGAAAAAAAAAGAAATACAGTAAAAATAAAATTTCCCTTTGGTTTCAGTGACCTAGGGGAAGATTTTAAGTTTCCATGGAGAAAACCTGTGACATTAAAATTGAGCTACCAGATCTGAGCTGCAAAAATCTGCAGAAATCATAATTGGAGTACAGAGAATAGATATGAATAATTCTAACTTTGTAAATTTATGTAAGAAACGTATATGGTGGCCCATCTTAGATACCATGTAAGTTACACCATGTGACATAGCTCTGAGCACCTGATAGCAATAACACTAAGTTTGTTAATAATAAGGAACAATTGCCCCATGCCCCAGCATCTCAAAAAATAAAATAAAATAAAATCCTTCACCCAAGGCCCTAAAGCAGGGCTCTTCAAACTTGGCCCTTTTATGACTTTTGGACTTCAACGCCCAGAATTCCTCAGCCTGGCACATTGGCTGAGGAATTCTGGGAGTTGAAGTCCACAAGTCATAAAAGGGCCAAGTTTGAAGAGCCCTGCTCTAAGCAGCAGTTCCTAACAATAACAGCAGCAGCTGTGGGCTTCAGCCTCATCTCATTCCAATGCATGGGAGAAGAGAGGAGAGCTTGAAGGTGGAAACCAGTCCGATCTCAGGGGTGTGGTGTTCCATGGCTTTTTTGTGAATAAAAGGATAAGGCTCAGGTTAAGTTTATGCTTTCATCGAATGACCCATATTTAACAATAGGACTTCATGTAGAATTTCTCTCTCTCTCTTTTGCCCTTTAGAACAGTTGGATCAACTATACTTTGCATCATGTCTCATAATCTCAGAGAAGTGTAACTCAATATAATTCAGTTTCATTAGGTATGGGCTATCAGAGTGGGCTGTGAGCACATTGTACAAAGCATTGGGGTGGCCTGTAGCTCATTTTACTGGCATCTAGTGGTCTTGAGAGAGCCAGTTTGGGCTAGCAGTTAAGGCATCAGGCTAGAAATCAGGAGATTCTGAGTTCTCGTCCCATTTTAGGCACAAAGCCAGCTGGATGACCTTAAGCCAGTCACAGTCTCTCAGCCCCAGAAAGATGGCAGTGGCAAACTATACCTGAAATCTTGCCAATAAAACTGCAGGGACTAGTCCAGGCAGTTGCCTGGAGTCAAAAAATTACTTGAAGACACACACACACAAAGGTGATCTTCTGCAGCTTTGCAGACCACATTCTCTAACCCCAGTCAGGCTGGGGATGATAGCTGAATTGGGCTCTCTCAAAGGGATAGAACACATTTAATTCACGAGATTTGAATACTGTATTATACAGGAACTGATTCCACTTAATGCTATTTTGTTCAATAAGTAAAGAGGATCGTGAATGCCTTTAATTCTGAGGCAGACAGCATCTCAAACTGGTCTCCAGGTGAACATTTATTTGAGCTTGGATTCCATGGCAAATGTCTATATTTACGCAAGATTCTTGTTATATTCCTTAGATTAAATCTTGTCCTTAGTTAAAAATGTCAATGTCTTAATGTTCACAAAGTTTGGAGATCATGTCCCTTTTGTTCAACTGTGAATCTGAATGTTTTTGGCATGGGCTTTTCTGGGACTCCAGCTAACAACAAGATAGCATTTCTTCTCTTTTCTTTTTAGCACTATTATTGCTTTTTGAGATAATATAGCAGAATAGTGTGCGATTTGAAAAGACTGGTGATAAAAATCTAAACGCCAGGGCAGGATGAGAACATGCCCTTTCTTCCAGCTCCTTCTCTTCTGTTGAATGTGTTGTCTAGATCGGTAATTAGGATGGCATTCAGAAAATGTGAACAAAGTTGGTATTCTTTTCATAAACCCCCCCCCCCCCCAAATCTTTGCATTGCTGCATGAAACTTTTGGCTCTGACTTTTCCCTGTTCATTAACCATGCCAAAATTTTTAATCTAACACCACTGTTAAAGAGTGGCAGGCTTCCAGGGAAATATATCAGCCAGGCTTATTAATTTCATGCCAAGTGCTGGAGGCGTGAATGTAGAAAACGCTGTTTGACTTTGGATAATAGGAATCAGGCAGCTTCAAGGCAAGGGATAAAGATCAGGAGCCCTCTGTCTCTGGGGAAGGAGCAGGTGCAGGCTTTAAGCAAGGCCTGCAGGCCCAAAGGGGCAGCCTAGGCTTAAAACAATCTGCAGTGCCTCTTTTTTATATTTATTTTTTTTTAATTTGGCATGTGCCTCTCACAGCTTAACAGACCGCTGCTCCACAAAGAGGGGTAAACAGAGAAAGGAAAATTAAAAAGGGAAGTCCCTTGACAGACAAAAACAAATTAGGGCAAACAAATTACACAGAGTCAACAAATAAACAAGGGAACATCTGTGAATATATTTCTTGGATTTTTGGATTCTGAAAGCAACCTGAGCAATCATGTCAGGGCTGTAGGAAGAAGCACCCTCTCTCTGCTTTAGAAAGCGGGGTAAATCTAACAAAAGAGGCTACCTATATCCCTATATCTGTATATCTATATCTATATCATCTATATCTATATCTACACACCCATTCACTTTTTCTTACACATCAGTCTCACTGTATGTAAGGCAACAGAATGGGAATTCATGTAAAGCTTCGTTGAAACTTACTGTAACCTCATTATTCATTGTACTAGATAGTCACAGTTTATATTAGCAGGCGAGGAACTAGGCGATATGTACTCTGATATACATAGAAAGAGACTTAGAGGAGGTGGCTGTGACTACTGTCTTGTGATTCCTTCTGGTTGTTGCTGCCTGTGGGGTGGCTTGCTTTTGGCCTCTATAGCTGCTGTTTCACTCTGCAGTCAATAGGGGCTTCATAGGCAAAGAGGAGCTACTGTAAGGTTGTATGTGCACTGTTCAGGGGAACATAAGGCAGGTGAAAGGTTTCAACTTCTTCTGGGATTATAGGTTATTCATCTTTCAGACTACTCTGAAGTTAAATAAAGAGCAGGTTGAATGTCCTATCTCATTTGACCGCACTGTTAAGCTTCATTTGGAAAGCTAAGCGGGCTAAAACCTAGTTAGTACCAAGATGGGCGGTCAGTAGAAAATCCGAAGGCTATAAGCTAGACTTGGAAGAGGAAAAATAATCCAAAAGGAGAAAGTGAGAAACCATTTTTATTCTACAGCAAAGGATGCGCCTATGAAGTCATCAAAGGTTGAGTGCTACATGAAGGATGCTTCATTTTTATTCATTTGGGCCTCATGTTTTCAAGAAAAAATGTGTACCTTGGCAGCTCCATTAATATCACTGTGGGGTTGTCAGCTTAATATAGAAAAAAAAATGCATAGCCTGCTGAGATGGGTTCTAAACAGGAGACATCTGAGCCCTTGCTAAGGTGACAAGCAGCTCTAAAGTTAAGGTACTAGACGCCATGGGACTACAGCCACGATACTGTTCCATTGTCCTTATACAACAGCTTGTACCCAAGAGTATTAACAGATGTCAGCCTTCATTGATACAAGCATGAATTAAAGATTTAATTGCTGGGGTCACTCAAGATGCACTGCTAAGTAGCAGCTCTGTAGACATGTTGCCTAGATATCAAGAAGATCCAAAGAAAGTTGCTTCTTAGCCCATATTTCTAGCATGTTCTAAATAACATTTTCATTCCATGAGAGAATTGCTCTGTTCTGCTCTGTTGCTTAGTCAGGCTCTCTTTATGAGCTGTCTGACTGGCTGATGGCTTTGCTGTTGATTATCTTATTACGATTTTAGCAAAAAATTGTAAAACTTTTCAACCTGCTGCAATCTTCTTTTTCAGCTGCTTCTGTTTAAATGATTGAGTGGGTTATATAATTACCGGTAATAAGAGAAACCTTATTTTACCAAACTTGTGCAGGTTTTATAATTGCATAAAAGTCATTCTTTCCATCCCATGCTCCTTCTCTACCAAATAGACTTCATTAACTAGTTGAGTGGCTTAACCTAGATGATGGAATAGATTCACTCTTTACCTGTAGTTGCAATCATAAAATCAGATCTGACTTTTGTAATTTCTTCTTTTTTTTTTTGCTTATGCTTCAACTTCTGGAGGACATACTGTTGGTGGAACAAAGGAACTGTCCTTCATCAAAGGATTTCTAGTTCATTAAAAAAAGTTGCTGTACAAAAACAATAATAACACCAAATCCTCCTTCCAACTGTCCTTTCTTCATAGCCATAGTTTATCTATAGTTGGTTTGCTACTGATGGAAAGAGTATGTTCAGCATTCATTTGAAAGGAAGACAATATCTTTCCATAAATATATTATCTTTAAAAAGGTAAGGTCATCTTACATGAGATAAAAATACAGCAATAACATTTTCTGTCTAATTTTCCATTATGGCTGTGTTGTCATAATTTCAGGTTTATCTTTATTTTTTAATTTTTTTTTAATTTTAATTCCATTTATATCCCGCCCTTCTCCGAAGACTCAGGGCGGCTTACAAGCTTAGCAGTAGCCTTCATTCTATGTATATGCCTGCTTATTAGGGCTTTCGCCCCCCCCAAGCGGCATTATTACAAAGTCAGCTTAATTGCCCCCAACAATCTGGGTCCTCATTTTACCTACCTCGGAAGGATGGAAGGCTGAGTCAACCTTGAGCCTGGTGGGATGCGAACCTGCACTAATTGCAGGCAGCTGGTGTTACTTAAGAAGGCATTAGCCCACTGCTCCACCAAGGCTCTATCTTCACCAAGGCTCTATCTTCCTTTCAAAATACTGTATGTGCCACAAACAGTTGGATTTTAAAAAACATTCTTGATCACATAAAAAGAAAAAAAAGAAAAAGAAAAAAAAGTTAAAAGAGGATTATGCTGGATTAAACATTTGTCTCTGAAATGCAAAAAAAAATGCTTTGCATCTCAGAGACAAAGGTTTAACCCCTTTTTTAGGGTTAAAAGGTTTTATCCTTTTTTAACAGCAAGGTTAGTTTTTCTGTTTATTTGCTTTTAAAAAATGTTCACAAGTGTGATTCTGTCCTTGCGGTCTTAAGTGGTAGAACAGAGAAGCACTTTAGCCCAGTCATTAAGACGAATTCATCTTCATTAAGATGAATTCAATACTATAGTTAAGAGCTTAAAAATTGTTTAGGTTTCAAAGAAAGCATGGCAGAAATAGTGACCTTTTTGCTAACACATGAAGTGTTAGTACCACTTTATAATACCTTGGTAAGATCACACTTGGAATATTGCATGCAATATCAAATAGTGCCATGATACAAAAAAGATGTTGAGACTCTAGAACAAGTATAGAGAAGAACAATGATTAGGGAACTGGAGGCTAAAACATACGAAGAACGGTTGCAACTATTGAAAAGAAGAACTGAGGTGACATGACAGCACTCTTCCAATATCTCAGGGGTTGCCACAAAGAAGAGGGGGGTCAACATGTTCTCCAAACCACCTGAAGGCAGGACAAGAAGCAACGGATGGAAACTAATCAAAGAGAAAAGCAACCTACAACTAAGGAGAAATTTCCTGACAGTTAGAACAATTAATCAGTGGAATGACTTACTTCCAGAAGTTATGAGTGTTCCAACACTGGAAGTTTTTAAAAAGAGATTGTACAACAATTATCTGAAATGGTATAGGGTTTCCTGCCCGAGCAGGGTGTTGGACTAGAAAACTGCAAGACCTCTTCCAACTCTGTTATTCTGTTATTCTGTTGTTGTTGTTGTTGTTGTTGTTGTTGTTGTTATTATTATTATTATTATTATTATTATTATTATTATTATTATTATTATTCTGTTATCAGTTTGAATTACATCCTCCAGAAACTACTAGAGCACACGGTGGATAATATTCTCCACTTGATTAGCATCACAGGGGCAGAGACACTATTCCACTGGACATTTATAAAATCTTCCTTTGAGATATGTGGAAGGCTGACAACAGAGAGATGTAAGAGACTTTCTCAATGAAACATTAGTGATGTTGGCCAGATATTGAAAGAAGCCTTGGTCCCTAAACCTTGGTCACTAAAAAGTTGTTCATCGTTGATATATACAGTGTCTTACCTCAAAATGCTATCTCACATTTAGGTAAACAAGTGAGTTTGGATGGCCCACCTGAAAACTTGTATTAATGTATTTTTTTTAACAAAAGTAGGGCTGTGACCAAAAAGATCCCTTACCTTCATTCTCAACATTGCTTCTACAACCATTCATATAAGTAATCTGGCCCCTGCACTAGATTATTAATCTTGAAATCCATGCAGAATTTCATTTATAAGTTGGATAGCTGGATAGAGCCTTTGAATTCCCATTCAAATGCATCAAATGAAGCATGACCTTACAGATGATTGATTGCTCCCTTCTGCATTAATAAAATGTTTTTTTAAAAAACACAAGGAGGATAACTGGTCGCAATTTTGTACCACAGGCTAGGCTGCTTTTCTGCTGTGTTGCTTCCACCTGTTTCTTAAGTCAGTTTCAGAAATTCCATATTGCAATGGGTTGACCAGGCTGGTGCTCAGCCCATACTGTTGCTACCCCAAGACCTGACTGATAATTCCTATGCTTCTTTTCATTTCCATCCATGCAGGGAAGGCAAACCTTAGCGGTTGACTTTTGTATGGATTGTTCTGTCAGTGACTACCTTCTCCTTTTATGAATTATTCCCTCCTCACTAATCCCCATGTCTTTATTTTGCTTTTTCAGATGCCTCCACCTCTATCCTTGTAGTATCTTCATTAAGACCTTTCTATTTTTTTTCTTTTGCCTTATGGTATTGCCATGACTCCAGTGCTATGATAACCAAAGATACAGGAAACAGTTCCTTCTTTCTCTTTCTTTCTTTCTTTCTTTCTCTCTTTCTTTCTTTCTTTCTTTCTTTCTTTCTTTCTTTCTTTCTTTCTTTCTTTCTTTCTTTCTTTCTTTCTTTTTCTTTCTTTCTTTCTTTCTTTCTTTCTTTCTTTCTTTCTTTCTTTCTTTCTTTCTTTCTTTCTTTCTTTTTTTCTTTCTTTCTTTCTTTTCCTTCCTTCCTTCCTTCCTTCCTTCCTTCCTTCCTTCCTTCCTTCCTTCCTTTTCTCCCTCCCTCTGGAAACTCTGTAGCAATGACAACCACTGATAACTGATAAAACCGGATAGCAATGTCCCTACATTGCAGCTTAAATTTTTATTTTAAAGAAAGGGAAGTTATGTAAACTAAGGGCAGAGGCTGGGGAACAACCAGTCTAAGTAGAATGGCTGTCCAGGAATGGAAAGGTGGAAAGGAGGGTGAGAGTCTAGAGCTGAGGATATTTTGTTGACTTAATGGACTGACGTGAATCAAATTCAAGATTATCAAAATAACAGTAACTACTGACCGACAGAGAACATAAAAATCCAGCATCCCAGGATGAAATGACCAGGTGCTAGAGAGAAGGTCCATGCCATACATTGCACTCAACCAGAACTGGGGCTGCTGTTAGAATGAATGAAGCATTGGAGACCCACTCTGGGGGGCTTAAGGTGGATCAAGCTGGAAACAACAGTTTTGAATCCACGCTGGAAAGCACAGGGTTTGAGATGCATTTGCAATGGGCTGGCTGTGCAAGGAGGATGATGTAATCTGTTCCTGGAAGAAGTGAGCGGCTCATATAGGTGATGGTCAAACAGAAAGTGTACAGTAGGAAGTGTAATCAAACTCCCCAGTGATATAAGTAGAAATATTACCAGTCAGAAGTTGGCATGCTTCACTTTTTAAAAGTCTTCAGAAATGTAACCTTGCAGTTGTAAACATATGTCTGAATAATTATCTTGGTGCTATATAAAAAAGTCCACCTCTGCCAGCGCAGCCGGATTTTTAATTTAGCAGCCTCTCCACAGCTACAAAGGGCAAGGTGGATGATTACAAGGGCAGTGCTTCAAGGGCTATCTTTATTTGCATGAATGAGTAACTGGAAAGCACACAAATATTTTTAAGTAAGTTCTGTCTGTCACTGACAACAATCTAAATAGAATTACAGCTGTGTGAAATCCTCTTTCTCTATATTGGAACTTCTTGTTCCAATTCCTTCATTTTTAAAGCACATATAAACCCCGCACCCCCTAGTTTAGCACATTTATTTTAGAGCAGAGGAAAATAACTTTTTAATAGACATGCCTCAAGGGCTGCCGATGATAGAGCAATGATGTAATGTGGATGAGGTCCCAGCACACATATGAGTTGTACTATGGTTTTCTATTTCTTCCTGTGTTGTTTGGGACAATGGAAGGTTTTTTTGTTTTATGTTAGGATTTACATTACGGTTGTTTTGTAAATCTACCTCAACGTGGCAGGAAACTGATCCATCAATTTTGGGCCTTCATGGGCAGAGATCCAAATTGCAAAAAATGGAGACTTAGAGCCACAGGCTGCCCATTCCATTTTTTTAGAGCTTAGGATTGTTATTCAGTTGTTCAGTTTCCTGCAGATCTTTGCAAACTGGTTGATAGAATTTCACAAGGATTGTCTCTTCACAATTGCTTCTTTGAAATCCTAAGCTCATACCTGTGTTATTAATAAATACTATCCAGCCCTCTTCCCTTCAGTCAGCCTCTTTTTCCATTTTCTGCAATATCAAAGTCTCATCCAATACTTTTTGCTACTGCGCTATATGGCCCAAATCTCTAAGCGCCAATTTCATGCTTCTGGTGGGCAATTTGGCTGGATTTCCTGTAATACAGGTAGGCCTCATTTTTTTAAGAGGAGATTGGACAGCCATTTGTCTGAAATGGTATAGGGTTTCCTGCCTGAGCAGGGGGTTGGACTAGATGACTTCCAAGGTCCCTTTCAACTTTATTATTATTATTATTATTATTATTATTATTATTATTATTATTATTATTATTATTATCCATTCATTCAGCAACTGTTTAAAGATACAACAACACCGAACAAGATTTTAAACTAATCCTTGGAGCCGTTGCAGCATCCCTGCAATCATGTGATCGTGATTAGGGTGCTTGACAGCTGGCTTGCAATTCTGATAGTCACAGCGTCATTTGATCATGTGATTGGTATTTGTGACCTTCACTGCCAGTTGCTGACAAGCAAGGTTGGTGGGGAAGCTGACAAGAGGTCACAAATAGCAATCATGTGATGTCATGCCTAAAAATCGCACAGGAATCACCGAGTGATGAAAAACAGAAGAGAGGCAAATTGGTGTAGTCACATGACACTGTGCTTTACAACCACATCACTTAGTGATGGAATTACTAGTCTCAATCACCATAGCTGAACAAGGACTACCTGTACTGAATTAATTTTTTTCTTGCAGTCTAATGTCTTTTTAACCCTATTCTAGCCCCACAATTTAAAGGTATCCATTTTTCTTCCTTCAGCCTTTTTAATGGTCCAGCATTCACAGCTATATGTTGCAATTTTTGAGCGTAGGAAGATAAAATCTGTTACTACTTCAGCTTCTTCTCCACTGGTTTAGAGTGGGCTGGCATTGCCTTTTGACATAATCTTAAAGTTTTACTTTGTTTTTGTTTTTAATGTGGAGCAACCGAACTGATTCTTTCCCTTCTCTTCGTTCATCTTCAGAAAAAAAAATTAAGTTCTCTGTGCTATCAGGCAATTTTAATTTCAGTATCTGTTTATTCCAATCCAACTTGTGAGGTAACTGAAATGCTTAGTGATATGAGCCTTCTTTTTTAAGACTGAAATGAAGATTGGTTTAAAAAAAACCCCAAATCCCAATTTTTATACTGTAAATATAAAAAATAGAACATCATCAGGTTTTAGTATGTTTTAGTTTAGCCTGATTTTTCCCATCCAAATCCTAATGGACTCAAGGGTTCTGGGACAAGTTGTCAACAGTATTTCCAGTGGGGCTGGGGTCAAGATGTACACCTATTTGTGTTTTCCAGCACAACGTTGTTTGAAATGTATATTGGACCTTCTAATGTATGCAACTTCATTGACTAGCAAGAAACATTTTCCTTGGTTCTGCCTGCAGCTGCACTGCTTAAATACAAATAGGCAAGGGTCACGTAGCTGGTATTATTATGGTGGTGTTTAAATCACACAGAAACAGACAATTTTATCTCCTCTGGTTGAGTGAATTTTTGAAGTGCATAAAATTATTAAAGCACAGTGTTTGGCTGGTGACATATGCATGCAGGAAATTTTGTGCATCTCTCATTCATACTGCATCATTGTGTGATATAGTAGCAGCTGGATATTGTGGGCGGTTTTGTCTTTTGTATTAAGCATCAAAGTCTCACTTGAATCTCAGTAACTCTGAAGCGCCTTTGTTCTATGCAGGCTGTATATTCTTCCACTATTCTGCGTCTAGAGATTGCTGGTTGTCCCCTGTTTCTCTTAACACATTCTTTTATTTGGGGTAACTCTTGCATTAATATTATGCACCTGTGATGTCCACATATGTGTGGGAGTGCACACGATTTTAAGAAATCAATGGCCTTCAGCTATTCTGTTATTAAATACTTCCACGGGCTTGCTTCAGGAAGGGTAATAGATCTTATGCCAAGTTAAGTGAGGGCAAATAGAATTTCAGCCAGTTTCCACATATTTCTGGCTCTACATAAGAGGCGGGAGGCGGCAGCAGATATTTTACTCTTGGACTTAAGGTTGCAAAATTAAATCTAGTGACCTGAGCTGTAGCAATTTGGCTCTGAATAGGTGTTGGTCAGCTAGTCAGTCAGGGCACGCTGGATCCAGTAACCCTCACAGCTTTGTTTTTTAGAAGAACAGGTTCTTTCAATGGGTCATTCTGTCCTAGATCCCTTGTTTTCATGGTAGTTCTGCCTATGTTACATTCCAACCATTATTACCCAAAAAGGGAGATACAGATTCTCAGTCAAGCTTATCAGGTAATAAACACGGACAGGGTTCCAACCGAGCACAACTTATGTAGCTTTTGTTTTTACCAGTGGGAAGCTTCAGTCAGTGATCTGAGTGACAAGGCCTCAAAAGAGAGTACAAAGTTGATTTCATAGTTGAGAACTCTGCCCCTTGTGGGATAAGCCAGGAGCTTGCTTCAAGGAAAGGGGAGAACTGGTTGTAGTATTTACATATCATGCTAAGCTATAATATGGTTTGGTTGTTTCGTTTGATGTGTTCGATGAATCCCGCTCTAGTGCTTTGAAAAGTATGATGTATAGCCAGTGGTGGGATTCAAATATGTGAACAACCAGTTCTCTGTGTGGATGTCACTTCAAGAAGTCCATTCTGGGCCTGGGGAACAAAAAATTAGCTACCGGTTCTGCTGAACTGGTGCGAATCGGCTGAATTCCACCACTGTGTCTAGCCATTTGAAAATCCAACCCGTTATGGTTTATTCAACAACCTCTAGTGACAGAATTGTGGCTTAATGCAGTGGGCAAACCCAGACACAGTGAATTTTACAGACACATCCTTCACCTTGAAATCCTGCATTTCAGGATGGGAAAAGCTGGTCCTGAAATTGTACCTAGTGTGAACTACAGGTAGTCCTCGACTTATGACCAGAACTGAGCCCAACATTTCTGCTGCTAAGTGGAACATTTTTAAAGTGAGTTTTGCCCCATTTTATGACCTTTCTTGCCACAGTCGTTCAGTGAATCATTGCCGTTGTTAAGTTACTGACAGGGTTGTTAAGTGAATCTGGCTTCCCCACTGACTTTGCTAGTCAGAAGGTTATAAAAGGTGATCACATGACCCCAGGATATTTCAACTCTCATAAATATGAATCGGTTGCCAAGCATCTGAATCTTGATCACATGACCATGGGGATTCTGCAATGGTCATAAGTGTGAAAAATGGTTATAAGTCACTCTTTTCAGTGCTGTTGTAACTTCGAATGGTCACTAAATGAACTGCTGTAAGTCGAGGACTACCTGTACTGAAGGGGATGAATCTGAGATGCAGATGCAATTACAAAGTGTAAGATAATATGCTCTCTAGAATGCCACCTTCCCTTCTCTGATTCATACAATCCCCAAACTGGCCCTAGTAGGCCCTGGAGTGGAGTGATGGATATTCTGTTTTTTCTAAACTATTGATAGCATTTTCTGCACTTTCTGATATTTGTTTAATAAATAAACAAATAAATAAGCAAACAACAAATAAACAAATACTGAAAGCAAATTTTCCTCAGCTAATACGAGCAAAAACATTTTATGCACCTCTGTCGCGAAAGAGCAACCTAAGTATGAATCTTTTATTTTAACTTCTTTCTGCTTAGGTTATATAAATAAATTTTGGCTTTTGCATAGGACTAAAATGGTATTATAACCATTTGAACAGATTTACTGATTTTCATTTCCATAAAATATTGCTTGGTAAATTTCAGTGACAACTATATTCCAAGTTCATTATCCTCTTATTGACCCATCTAATCTAAGTACTTCTTATCCTGATGGAAAACCCCTAGTGAATCTGATTGAATTACTCTCTTTTTTTTGGTGGGGGGGGGGAGAGGAGGAGGATATTCTTTGAAGGCAATATGGCTGGTTCTTTCATCTTGAGAACCTGAAAAATGTACCTGCTGGTTTGATAATAGTACTTCAGTCATGATGCTTTCTGGAATCTTCCTATTATTGCTGTTCTCATTCCCCTCATGCATTCCCCTTCTCTTTCTCACTCAAACAATGTCCATATTAATTGGTTTTGTGCAATTAGGGGTTTACTATTTCATTTCCTATCCAAGGTACCAAATAGGTGGAGTTGAACTCCCAGAATTCCCAGCCAATACAATTTAATTGACAATTGGGGGAATTAATCCTAATCCAGAATCCTGATTTTGAATTCACATGGAATCCTAAGCCTCTATCTGAAGGTATAGAGCAGGAGTCAGCAACCTGAAACAGTGAAAGAGCCACTCGGAACCGGTTCCCTCACAAAAGGAAAAACTGGGAGCCGCAAAAAATGTGTGCGCATGTGCGTACATGCGCGCATGCGCAGAACAGGGTTTGACTGAAGAGTGGAGCCAAGGCGAGATATGCACCTACCCTGAATATTTGAATTGATTGATTGAACCTTTTTAGTCCCACTTTTTTTTGGGGGGGACTGCACATGGCAGAGGACTGGGAGCCACAGGAGACAGCTGAAAGAGCCGAATGTGGCTCCGGAGCCGCGGGTTGCAGACCTGTGGTATAGAGTATATAAGGTATATAAACCTAACCTCTCACTGACTTGTTGAAGATAAAACAAGCAGGAAACATTTTCAAGTGTTATACTCAGAAAGTCAAATTTAGACCTGAAATCCTCATTTAACACTGAAGCTACAAAGATGAGAGCAAAATTAAAAAAAATAAGAAAGAAAAGGGAAAGGAAAAAGAAAAAGAGAAATGCAATCTGTGAGCATAGATAAAAAATAAAACTTTAAGGAGAGATAACTGAATTTTACATATTCATATTTGGCATTTCTGCTCCGAAGGCATTAGTATAGACTAAAGTAATTTATTGAGACTCTTGAAGGATCCTTTAACTTTGAATAGTTTTATTCATATGTGGTTCTCATTTTTAGTCTTTTTAAGAATGTACTTGGGGGGAGGGTTGCGATAACTCAGCAGTTAAAGATGCTGAGCTTGTCAGTTGGAAAGCTGACATCCCAGGTTTGAGACCCAAGTGTCATATGATGGGCTGAGTCCCCGTTACTTGCACCAGCTCCTGCCCCCCCTAGCAGTTTAAAAGCATGCAAATGGAAGTAGATAAATAGGTACCACTTTGGTGGGAAGGTTAACAGCATTCTGTGCGCCTCAGTCAGTGGTGGGATTCAGCCAGTTCATACCAGTTCGGCAGAACCGGTAGCTAATTTTTTGTTGCCCAAGCCCAGAAGGGACTTCCGGAAGCAGCATCCACACAGAGAACCGGTTGTTCACATATTTGAATCCCACCACTGGCCTTAGTATATAGTTATGCTATCCACATGACCACAGAAGTGTCTTCAGACAATGCTGGCTCCCTTGTCTAAGAAACAGAGATGAGCACCATCCCTAGAATTGGAAACAACTGAGGATGGGAAAGCTTTTCCTTTATCTTTAACAATTTACTTAATAATTTGTTGGGTCCTTGCGCTCACAGCAACTATGGCTACTTTATTCTTCCCTTGGCCACTGTAAAGTCTATTTTTTTTAATATTTGTAATGCAGCAATATCGTTATTGGTTTTCTTGAATCACCTAGATGACTTCACATTCCGGTTAAGGTATCTTTATCTCAGTATGAATCTGTCTGGGCAATAAGTCAATAGGTGAAAGCCTTGTTAAAGATGTCTCTGACTTCAAAGACCAATTTATAGGACTAAATAGGAAAACAATTTCCCCTGCATCCTCATGCCAATCAAGTACATGCATGCCCTGAGGAGCTGCATTTCATCTGCTCATTCTTGGCATTTAGGACTTCTATATGCTAAGTCCTTAAAAGGACCGTTTTCCTGAGGACTTCTCATAGGGATGAGTTTTAAGCCAGGGTATCACAAGGATTGTTTGGCTACTGTTGTGGAAGAATTAGTTGACTCTGTGTCGTTGCCCAAGGCATCCAAGTTTAGAATTTCTATATTCTTCTGAGAAGCTTCTTCCTTATCACCCAATATATACTGATTATATAGTCTACCTTTGAATTTGTAAAGAGGGTAAATAGTTTTATATTTGCCCATTGAAAATGTAATTGTGTTGTGCCATATGCTGAATAAATATATAAATAATGCATAAAACCATATACTGTCTCTTTGGATCTTGCTGAATGTAAGTAAATCAATTTATATTAAGTAGAACAATAAAATAAACTTCAGCAAATATTGATGAAGTAGATTAGAATTCCCCTCCCCCCCTTCCTTCATTCTATAAGGCTGCTAGCTTTTCCTGGATTTCCAAAATAGAAAGGGAACAGCAGAGAAATCCCCATGCTTGTACAGGAATACAAGTTGAACCATTCATTAATGCCTGTGTATGGCATTTTTTGCCTAGGATTTTTTTTTTGCAATTTATATCCTACCATCAGAATAATCAGGGCTTAAAATATGTGTGTGTGTGTGTGTGTGTGTGTTTGTGTTTCCTTTCTGCTTATCTCTAAATACATTAAAATAAAAAAGCCCAGGTTCCTATTGGACCTTTGGATGAACCACAGCAAGCATATTTTCCCTGTCTCTCCTGAAGCACCATGTTCCACTTTGGGGATCTTCATTTATATGCACATCATATACAATCTGACTGACTCTGACTGTACCTTTGAACAGATCCAATCAGGCACCCATATGCATGTAAATGAGGCTCCTGCAGGCCTGTTCTCTGGCGGGAGAGGAGTTAAAGAGCAGCTGGGGGGGAGGGGAGGGGAGGGGGAGGGACTTGCTCCTCTGACAGTCTCCACACAAAAAAACAACAACACACCACACTTAATTCTTCCGTTTTCTTTTTCTTTTTTCACTTCCCATTGTGCAGGCCCACCGAACGGCCCTGTGTAACTCTCGTTTTTCCAGACAAGGCGCAATTTATTTGGACAAGGATTATTTATAAAATGGGAAGAGGTGTACAAGCCTGGCTTGTTAAATCCTCTTGCACACGAGGAAGCGACATTCTCCTCCTTGCCTTAAAAGAAGGAAGAAAAGGGGGAGGGCCGGGGAAAACAAAAAAGCACCGCAGACAAAACAAAAACAGAATGCTTGTGTCACAAGTCAGTGAGCGTGAAAAAAAAAAGAAAAGAAAGAAAGAATGAAAGAAAGAAAGAAAAAACAAAAAAGCGGCAACTATTGTTTGAGAAACAGGCAAAAATAATTAAAACGATTATGGAATAATCACATATCACAGAGTAAACCTCCCCGTCTTAGGAGCAACAATCCAAAACAGCTCCCGCACGCAGGCCCAAGGGCAGAGGTTCTGTATATCATTCAAAGACCATCTGTCACTCAGTGGCTGGGCTCCCTTTCCAGTATTCAGAGGGCAAGCTTGAAGAGGGAGGCTGGCACTTCCTTTCCCATTTGCTCACAAGCAGCAGTGATGGCAGATAAATGCGGCACACAATAGGCCCTCCTAACGAACTGGAAAGGGATACGGCTGTTTTGGATCGGGCACCAAACCATTCTGCTTCCACGTTGGGCTCAGGGGAGCCTCATAGGCTGGTTCTGCCATGTGACTCAACAGGCAGACATCTGTAGTGCTCGGGAAAAACCTCAGCTTTCCAGCACTTAGCCAGCTTGCTAAGGGCTTGGTTGGAAAGCAAGATCAGATTCAAGCACGCAAGTGGAGGCATCTGCACAACACGTGCGCGTGCACACACACACACACACACACACACACACACACACACACACACAGAGTGAAAGCTGTAATGAGAGAGAATAAGAGCCAGATGAAATGGCACGATGGCTATTAGGGTTCAAAATCTCTCACACGGGCACACAGGCATTGTATTTTCCGTAGGCTCTTTGCCATCCCTATCTGTGCATTCTCCCTCTCCAAATCTTATTTAAGACATTACCTTTATTTTCTGGCCTTTGAACATAAATCGGGAATTTCAGAGGGAGTAAAGTACAACTTGTATCTCAGGCTAGAATAAATATAGCACCAGTTAACACACTGGGGAAAAAGGATCTCTAACATATTTAAACAGCCATTCAAACTTGTTAGTGATCTAAAATCTTGTGACATGGGGAAGAAAAAAAGAGATACAAACAACGTAAAAATAAATGCACAGTCTTTCTCCAGTGCTGCATTTGAAGAGTCATTTCCCTTTTCCCTTCAGATTTGCACAGAACTGTCAAGAAAAACAGCAACAGAACAGGAGAAAAACAAGAGGTTGACTGCTTTCATTTTAGGTGTCATTTCTAAAATTTAGCTTAGCAACTTCCTTCAGATTACTGCGGGCCTAGCTTTCAGCTCTCTTCCCAACAGCAAAGAAGAGGAACTAAAGAGCAATTACTCTGGGATCTGCGTTGACTCCAAACTTCCACTCAGGCCAAGAGGTGAAGTTAAGAAACACGCAGTGACAAAAGTATACCTAAGATCCTGAACAAGGCATCTGTGCATTCCAGTTTTTCAACAGACATTTCTCTTGACGTGTTATAGCTTTCTTCCCTATCTGAGATAGGAAGAAAGGTAGTTAGAGACAGGCACAGACTACAAACGAATGAACCTCGCATGTGGAAACCCAAATGATTGACTTGAACATCCTCTTTATTTCCAAACATGCTCCTGGTTTTTTTCTTTTTTAAAACAAGGATATTTCTAACCTAGCCCTTTAGTTGAAAAGGAATGTCCTGATCTGACATCCATTTTGTGAATGAGCAAGCTTTTCAAATTCACATTGTAAGAGCGCCATGAAGTTGCTACAAATATATGGACTAGGCTGCCTTAATGCAATACAGACTGCCATAACTGAGGAGTCTTGGACAAGATGTCCTCTCTTGCTCCATATACCAGCACCAGTTTGTCCTCCTTCCTCCCTTGTTACCTGTGCTGGTTAGAGCAAGCAGCTATTTTAGGAGTAAGAACTGTTCCCTTAAGGGATAGCCTCTTGGGTAATGTAGTTTTAAGTTACTTGGTCACATATGTGTTTCGGATTGGCCACTGGGAGAGACTTCCGTTTGGATACCTGGGTTTCCTGCCTACGTGCAGAGCTGCATGTCTTTAATGAATTCGACCCACGAGACCCACAGGGCTTTTTGCTCCGTTCAACATGGGAAAAACTACCTCTTTTTACCTATGTGTATGGGATAAGATTATGAAATGTACTTCAGAAGAATCTCTTCAGTAACTGTGAGTTAATGTTTAGAGAATGCCTGATGAATTTGAGTAATCTGCATGAAATCCTTTCTGTGGAGTTAATCTGCCTGCTTTAAGCAACAGCAGCCCCCCTTCACTGCTTGAATCAGAACATTACCCCCTGTTGATCATCTTCTTTTTCTGCCTAGCCAAGTTGCTGTATTGGGATCTTTCCTTTAACATCTAAAAGAATTTTGGGCCAAGCAAGATGACTTCCTTTGAGTTGTAGGTACTCCATCACTGGAGATTTTCAAGAGAAGATTTTCAAGAAAAGACCATTTATCGGGATGGTACAAGATCTACTGGCTTGGTTGGTCCAGAAGACCTAATGTTAGTTAGGTATGAGATAGGCATTCTCTGCATGATGATATCACCATGATGCAGAGAAACATTTAGCAGCATCATGTTCATAAAGATAAATTCCCTTCTTTGTGACTGGTCCATCACAGCTAATTTGTGGTATAAGAAATAAAAGCAATATTATGGTTTAGAAAACTTCATTTATTTCACTTTGCTAAATATATTGTATTACTGAAAATTATACTAGGAATATATTTTGATAATGAATCAAAGTAGAACATGTTAGCATTCCCGGAACAGATTAGAGAGGATTAAAGATCAAGGAAGGCAGCCGGTCAATTTTCCACCCTCCATGTTGACATGGAAGTGTTCCATAAGGAGAGACTATGGGACAAGGTAATGGATGAAATGCAGTAATTATTTTAAATATATAATCATTTTAATTTAAAAAGACCATATAAAGAATTATTAGAGCAGAGACAGTAGAAAAGATTCTCTACTAAATTAATGCAAAATAAATCCAGCCAAATGACGGGATGGTATTATAGTGGCTAATGATCAAGAATGTAGTGCAGAAACAATAGACTAGAACCAAGCAAGTCTCTTATAATCTGCTTGGAAGGCTTAAAGTCGAATCACCTCTGTTAAGAATTATAGCAGATGCACCCAAGAACATGGAAATGAAACCCATCTTCCACATCTTATCACAGTTGTCTTCAAGCATGGGAAACTGTGAATTATCATGTGATACGTCAATCCCTTCCCTTCTGAATTTAATGAAAAAAATCCTAATTGGTAATAAACTCCCCCTACTAAGTGTAGGAATTAGGGGTCAAAATAATACTGCAACAGTTGCATAAATTCATTAGTTACTTAATTCCATAGATATTTATAGACCAGGCACTCTTCTGTTTATTTCATGTGAGCAGGAAGCATAGAGGATGGAAATAATTCAGATTTTGGTTATAATTATAATAAATTATTTACAGCTTAGCACAAGGGTAGTCATTTTTTTTTAAACTGAGAGCCACACTTGGTCTCTTCTAAATAGCATGCTGAATGCCACACTCCAAAAAGAAGTAGGCAAGGTCAGGATGAAAACAAAAATTAAATTCATTCTCATTGTGTTTGAATTAAATTAAAATAAAGTGTGGCTTACCTTATTAGCTATTCATCATGTATTTAACTATGTTTGCTCTGGGTCATATTAAAAATAAAAATTAGATCAACAAAATTTAGGGACCATACAGCAATAGCAATAGCACTTAAGAGTTTTTAAAAAGTATTTTATTATTTTTCTATTGTTACAATTAAATAGTGCTTAATGAACAACGTGTTGTCTGGGTTAATTTTTTGCTTACTAATAGAAGTTAAATTCTTACTCTCTATCTTGTTTTTCCAGCCATTGGTAAAATAAGTTCCATGTTTGAAAATATTCTGTGTCTTCTTTCTCTTTGATTCTCAATGTAAGTTTATCCATTTCAGCACAGTCCAGTATTTTCATAATTATCTCTTCATCCAATGGTGATTTTTCATTTTTCCAGTGCTGAGCAAATACAATCCTCACTGCTGTTAATACATGTAATGTTAAATATACACTTTGTTTATCATGTTTTTCTGGAATTATAGCTAATAAAAAAGTTCAGGTTTAAAATCTACATGTTTCCCTAACATCTTTTCTAACCAAGTATGTATTTTTGTCCAAACTTTTTTTGCTTTAACACATGTTCACCACAAGTAGCACTTAGACTTATATACCACTTCACAGTGCTTTTACAGTTCTCTCTAAGCGGTTTACAGGTCCTCATTTTATCAACCTCAGAAGGATAGAAGGCTGAGTCAACCATGAGTCGGTAAGACTCGAACTGCCAAACTGCAGGCAGATGGCAGTCAGCAGAATTAGCCTGCAGTATTGCATTCTAACCACTGCACCACCAGGGCTATATTAGTCTTTTGAGGCCTGGACTTCAAATTGTGCAATATTGGCCAGCATAATCAGTACTAAACATCAATATTATCCCACAGGTTATAAAATATCCTTTAGAAACATTTCTCTCTCTTTTTTAAAACATATCCCTATTTTTCTTACCATCTCCAGTTAGACAGAATGTTTCTTATTGGGCAGAGGCACTGTGCTATTTCTTGTTTAATGCATAAATGCATAGTAATCTCGGAAAAGATATCTGGTAGGACTCAATTTTGACCAGATAACCTTAGCTTCATTCTATGTTTGTTTGTTTATATTTGAATTCCATCCAATAAAGGTAAGCTTTATGAGTGGTTTTCAATAACTAAATGGATGATGGCCAATAGAAGCTTTTCTTCGGAAAAGAATATGTATTTTCAGTTTAAATACCTATATGGCTTGCAAGCTGAAGAACTTGTAATGATTGCTCACTGTATGAACTTCATGTGCATTTTTACATATGGAACATATGTATATCAATTGTCATTGTTTGTATCTCAGTTTCTTCTGGCTGGGCTCTAAGATTGAACTTTTGCCTCATTTCAGTTATAAAATGTCCGGTCATTTTAGCTGATAATGACTCAAAGTAGCTCACTGTTACTTTGCAGGTTTCAAAATGTTTTTCTTGCTATTTCTAAACTCTGCAACTTGAGGTCATTCTTAGGATAATGTATTTAGTTCTACTGAGTGATGGCTTTTTAGTGGTCTATTCTGTATTCTGGCTTTTGTTGTTTATTTGTTTGTTTGCAGGGTCAAATGGCTGTTTACCACCTCCTCATTTCTTAAGATTAAAAATGCTGATGGTTTCCTTTCCTCTGTTATAGAAGTGGAAAAACATTGCTGTCAAATGCTACCATGGCAGTAACTCTTAAAAATTGTACTTGCCTGCATAAGTCTACTCTCAATTGTTCTTTTGTCACTGCTGAGAAAGATTCAGGATGCTGAAGCAGCTCATTGCCATATAAATATGCACAGACTTTGCAGCACTTGCAGTAAATAGATCAGATTCCATAGCTGCCCTACCCAGTCGCCATTGATTATGCCCAGCTAGTACTTGACATATCATAAAAGTTTAGGGAGCCTTGGACTTGGGCAAGCTAGAAGGCATCACTAGATTGGTAAAGAACTGCTCTCTGTCCTGGAGAAGGACTTTTGCAGGATCTGGGAAGTTGGTGATGGTTCTGCTAACATTTATAGGAGTTGCACCCTGCAAGTAATATCTAAACGTGCTGATCACATCCAGTATTGCATTAAAGGTTCATTGGGAGACATAGATCTATATTCTAGCATGGTATTTTCGGGTGTCTTAGGATTGCAGCTCCCAAAATTCTTGGTAAATAGATTACCTGAATTTTGAGGGTTGCTATACAGCACACACTGTAAACCATTTTTGATATAATTGGCTTCAAGTCCCAGTTTGTTTGTTTATTAACTTTATATGCACCTGTCTCAATATCCAGAACGAATCTGGCCAGCTCACCATGGCATAAAAGCCTAAATATGAAAGCATTAGAATTAACAACAATTTTCTCTTGGGCAGCATCCAATAGTGATGTGCATGCTTTGTAAGTTATTTAGTAGAACTTTAGATTTTGTGTGACTAGAGCACTTTTCCACTATAGTATAATCAGTTCTGGATAAAGATGAGAAAAGGTGCAGGAGAACATCAAGAGAAAATTTTAGTTGGTTTTTCCCCCCTCAGTGCTGGGCAATATCTTTGCATAAGCAGAAACAAACTAATGGACATCATGTCTGGTGATTTCAGAGTCTACAGATCCAGTTTCTCAGATAGGCACCAATTTTGAAGGTTGTCGTGCAAGTTATATGAGGCATTTTCATAACATATGGACACATATGTTATACACAGGGTATCCATGTTTATATTATTTGCATATACATTGATCCAGAGTGTTGAAACTACAATGGAATAGGTAAGTATGAACTTTGAGGTGCTGGTTGAAGTAAGGTGTAAAGAAGGTCCTTCAAAAAGCAAGACAAAATTTCTTCTGGAGAGACTCATACAAAGTAAGGGGGGAAAAAGACAGGCAAATGGTTAATAATAGAAGAGAACACATGTAGCTCAGGGTTGAACTGTGGAGCCCTTGGTGCTCTCTGAGCTTGGTTGTTTGCTTGCAGATATTTCATTACCCAACTATACCTACTAACAGTTAACACCCCAAGGCTCAATTTGTATGCTCTGTTGAACTACATAGTAGACTTTTATTTATTAAATAAACACATTTATATAGAATTTCAGTATGACCAAGAGAAAGAAAGCCAAGCTGAATTTTCTTCGGATGTCTCTGATTTTTTTAAGAAGTTTATATTTTTCCTTTCCTTCCTTCCTTCCTTCCTTCCTTCCTTCCTTCCTTCCTTCCTTCCTTCCTTCCTTCCTTCCTTCCTTCCTCCCTCCCTCCCTCCCTCCCTCCCTCCCTCCCCTTCCCCTACAAACCTGGAGCAGAATCGTGTGATGTCTCTCTGTGAGTTCCCTCCAGGTAGGATTTGAGAGTGTGCCGGTACAAATAAGAAGACAAAATGAGGAGAAGTCCCATTTCATAAACAGACATTTGCTCGCATAATATTGGATTCAGTCCCCGCAGCCTGAATTTATACAGTCTAGAAATAACCTTTAGCGTCTATTCTGGGGAATTTAAGGATAAACTCAATCACAGCTTCTTCTCATGTCTGTTTGGTAAAGCATCGGGGCCCCTATATACATACTGTACATTACTGTCCACTGGGCTTCCTAACTTTGTCAGTTTTATTCTATTTGCACAGCAGCATTGGCAAGGTTTATGCTTACCAATTACATAAAGCTCAAGTAATCTTTGAGAAAATAAAGCTGCCAGCACCACAGGTGAGCAGCTCGCACACTGAAGTTTTGACAATTCATATATTAGAAGTTGATAAGCAGCAAGAGATGGTTTGGTGCTCCTCTGTCTCAGGGGCTCTTTGTATTCCAGGACTGAAGCTATTGGTGCATCACAGTGCATCAAGCAACAATCTCTCCTGATTATACCAACTTGAAACCTAAAACTATTTACGGCTACACACAAACATGACACTAACGTTGCATTTATTACAAGAAGCTGGAGGGATTTATCTGCATCACTCTAGTCTCCTATGTAGGCTTTATTTTTGTTCGGAACAATTCCATGTTGTTATCTCAATATGTACAGTAAAAACAGCATGAGTGGAGAATCTTTAATCCTTATTTCTCCAAATTATATCATGCTTCCTACTATATTTGCAGTCTTTTAAATAAAAAAAAATCTTCTCGTATAACAAGTCACATTGACACTGCCCACACACCCTCTCTAAATCTTATTCAATGGCATTTCACATCTTAGCTGGATAGAAGGCCGTATATGTAAATCTTTCTAGGAGATTATAGGGGTCACCTTCAATTACCTTTCTGGTGTCTCTCGAAGAATTCATTTAATCATAACTGGTAAAATAAATGCCACATAACCCAAAATTAAATTAAAATCTCTTTGCAAGAAGGAAGATAACATTAAGACATATTCATTCTGGTTCTCTGTACACAAGATAAACAAAGAGATTTATAAAGCTGGAGTTATTGCTGTATTAAAATAGAAAACCAGCAATATTGAATTAAACTTTATGTATTTGTCAAAGGCTTTGCAAAATGTAGTTAGAAGCCATGCTGGGTAGTCTTTACCAAGGTTCAAGGTGTATTATAGAAAAAAAAAACCAAAATGTTGCACTAAATCTTAAGTAACTGAGAAACAGAGCCAGTGTGTTTTGAAGTTACTCAATTAGTTCCTATTGTGATTCTGTATTATCATGGATTCCTAAGGATTCCTGTAGTAAAATAGGCCTGGTTCTTATAGGATGAAGATGATTTACAAGAGCTTTCCAATTTCAACTCAGGGAAAACTGTGTTGGGAGAAATTAAATTGTAGAAATCATGATCCACAAATAAGCCCTGTTGCTGTTTTGTTGCGATTACATCATTCTGCTGCATTGGCTGTAGAGGAAAAACCAACAAGCATTATTAAATATGCTTCTGCTCCAGATTACAGGATATTAGATCAGACTCTGATGAATGGGCAGGCAGCCCCCCCTCTCCTTCCCCACTTTCAGTGACAACTCAGACATTCAATGGTAACATTTCTCTCCCTCAAGAAGGCTTTTCCTGACTGAGGACATTTCTGCATTGCCTCTTTATGCTGCTCCTGCCGTGGTCTCTTGGTTTGATAGAATCCGATATGGGGATATGGGCGGATATCCTTGGGCAGCAGCTTGAAAGTTTTCAGTCCAGACAGTAGGCTATTAGGTCTTCCCACTGGATAAGTGCTTTACAGTTGGACCTTCTCATTTTCCTGTTCTAGAAAAGCAGTTTCTAATTGTGTATGCTTGCATGTACAATATGTCGTGGTTGTGTAAATATATGCATACATGCATACGTATAAACATATTTGCATCTACTGTATGTTGAATTTGTGTAGAAGTTAAACAGCAAAATGCACCTACAGTATATGCACACATAACAATAAAATATTTTTCTAGTGTTTTTCTTGCTTTCCTGAATAAAGTTTGCTACTGAGAGCTCTGTTGCAGCAGATCTTTTTCTGTGCCACAATGCTTCTAACACTTGTCTAATATGCAAATTGTTCTCAGTTGAAAACCTGGCAAAACCTTTTTTTAAAAAACCAAACCCTGGGCTACCAACTTTTCTGGTGAGCTTCTAAAGTTTTTAAAAACACTGGTGCACAATTTAAAATGATAAAATGGTGTACACATTAAATCTCTCTCTCTCTCTCTCTCTCTCTCTCTCTCTCTCTCTCTCTCTCTCTCTCTCTCTCTCTCTCTCTCTCTCTCTCTCTCTCTCTCTCTCTCTCTCTCTCTCCCTCCCTCCCTCCCTCCCTCCCTCCCTCCCTCTCTCTCTCTCTCTCTCTCTCTCTCTCTCTCTCTCTCTCTCTCTTTCTCCCCCTACTCCAACTCACTTTATTCAGGAAAATGAGCTGCGTTTGTAAAGTAGCCAACCAACGCTTTCTAGAAGAAAGTTAAGGGCAAACTGGACAGCAAGGCTTGAGTTAACAGAAGCAGGAAAACTCTTTTTTGAAAGCGGAGCAGGAATATGTGTAATTAGACTTCATCTACTTAGATTTTCAAAAAGCCTTTGATAAAGTCCCTCATCAAAGACTTTTCAGTAAGCTTATCAGCCATGGAATAAAAGGCCAGGTTCTCTTGTGGATAAGTAACCGGCGAAGGAATAGAAAACAAAGAGTAGGAATATATAGAAGGGTATAACTACGGTAAGAGGATCTCCCAGGCTTCTGTCCTGGGACTGGTGCTTTTAACATATTTGTTCATGATCTGCAATTAGTGCGAGTAGTGGAATAGCTATGTTTGCTAAGATCACTAAATTGTTCAGAGTGGTAAAAACAATAAGGGATCTCTGTCCTTTAGGGGAAAAGGCATCAAAATGGCAGGTGACATTGAGTCTGTACAAATGTTGAATGATGAACATTGGTGCTAAAAAGCCTAAGCATTCATACACATGAGTGGGGCCAGAACTAGCAATGGTGAAAAGTGCAATGAAGTTGTCAACTCAGCATGCATCTGCTGTAAATAAAACGGCCAACAGCATGTTAATAAAAATGGTATGAAAATAGAGGTGCCAATATCATAATACCATTTTATAAATCAATGGCATGACTGCCTCTGGAATATTGTGTGCAGTTCTAGGATTATTAAGCAGTTGGAGTAACTTCCCTATAAGAAACTGTTGTGACATTTGAGGCCTTTTAGTCTAGAAAAGAGGTGAATGAGACTGGACGTGATTGAGGGGTATAAAATTATACCTTGTCTGGATAAAATGAACATGGAGAAACTATTTTCCGCTTCCTAAAATATAGAATTAGAGATCAGCCAATAAAATTGAATCTTGGAAGAATCAGGACAGACAAAGAAAATATTTTTTATACAATGTGTAATTAAACTTTGGAATTTGATCCCACAAGATGCGGTGCTGGTTACCAGCTTCTCTGGCTTCAAAAAAGAGTTGGACCTATTTATGGAAATCATGAGGATCAATAGCTATTAACCTTGGCGGCAGTGTGGCTGCCTCTGACATCATCTGCTATGAGACTAATAAGATTTCCTGTGCAGTTGGTTGTCCACCATGAGAACAGATGGGCCAGTGGACTAGATGGACCAGTGATCCAATCTAGTAGACACTTCTTATGATCTTACGCTTTTTCCTTCATTTATCATTCAGGTTTTCCTTGCGTATAAACCATCCTTCCTCTGCCATTTCTCATTTGCCAAATCCTAACTCCAATTTTCTTGGTTGATGGTATGATTATTAGAAATTTTATTTTGATACGTGAATACAAGCTGAATTCCTTTGCTGCATACCTGTGGAAATATTTTAAAATTGCGTGGTGAGCTGAATTGTCAGCCACTATACAGTAGCTATTCCCCATGTTCTTGAAGGCCATATGTTTTTTTTAAAAAAAATACCCATACCCATCTGGACATTTGTACATGTGAGAATTTATGATTTTGTATGGAGCTCTTACCCCCCGTGGATAGGGCTCGCAACTTGGGAGTCCTCCTAGATTCACGGCTCACCCTGGAAGATCATATAGTGGCCGTGACTAGGGGGGCTTTCGCCCAGGTTCGCCTGGTGCGCCAGTTGCGGCCCTATCTGGACCGGGATGCCCTGTGTACGGTCACTCATGCGCTCGTGACCTCTCGCCTTGACTACTGTAATGCTCTCTACATGGGGCTTCCCTTGAAGACCACTCGGAGGCTCCAACTGGTACAGAATGCGGCCGCGAGAGTTGTCTTGGGAGTTTCCCGGTACTCCCATGTTACACCTTTGCTCCGCGAGCTGCATTGGTTACCAGTTGTCTTCCGGGTGAGGTTCAAGGTCTTGGTTATGATCTTTAAGTCCTTACATGGCATGGGTCCGGGTTACCTCAGGGACCACCTGCTGCCGGCGTCAACTCCCCTCCGCCCTGTGCGTTCCCACAGAGAGGGCCTCCTCAGGGTGCCTCCAGTCAGGGAATGCCGACTGGTGGCCCCCAGGGGGAGAGCCTTCTCTGTGGGCGCTCCGGCATTATGGAACCAACTGCCGGTGGAGCTCCGGATGGCATCAGACCTCCGAACCTTCCGTCGCGGTCTGAAGACCCACTTATTTGAATTAGCTGGTCTGGCCTGATGGGGGATTATGGGTTTTTAAATTGTTGTTTTGGAATTGTATTATTGTTTTTAACTGGGCATTGGTTTAATCTTTTTTAACTTTTGTATTATTTATATATGCCCTGTGAACCGCCCTGAGTCCCTAGGGAGAAGGGCGGTATACAAATTAAATAAAACCTAAAACCTAAACCTAAAAAAGACACACAGGAATAGATATCTAGGTTCCTTCTTTTGTACTGTAATGGCAATCTTATCTCAGACTGCCATAATGCTTTGATATGGTGGAGAACTGCTACAATGGTTAATCCAATGCTTTTTATAGTGCGTAAAGATTCTGATACCATTTATTGCAATTGACCTTATTACTGTGCTCATTAACTCTAATGTCTCTTTCACAGCCCCTACTCTTGCAGAACAATTTAATTTTAAAAATTCCATCCCCAATAAGCATTTTTCTGGAACTGTGACTCTTTCTTTCAAGATAGATCTGACTGGTGTATTCACTATTGAGATCAGACAGCACTGTATATGTTATAAGACAGTGTATCTGAAAAAAAATCAAGGTGAAAGAGAAGAGAAAGCAAGCTTTCTTGCAGAAGTTAGAATGACTGAGCAGTGGGTTACTGATTACTTTATAATTATGAACAGTTGGAGGGGCAAGATACCTGCAGACATCTTCCTAGAAAATCCTTCTTTGTAGAAAGGATTTGTAGAGTCCTTCTTTGTAGACTGAAGCTAGTAAAAAAATAAATAAATTACAATTCAGTTTGCAAAGCTGAAGGTGGGACACCCTAGCCAGGGCCAAAAGAACCAGGGAGGTTCTCTAAAGTAGCCCTGGTACTCTTAGATGTATTAGACTATATGCTGTTTTAGGATGACAAGAATAATGGTCTTCCTGGTAACTGCAGTGTTAGAAAACCGGGACAGTCTGTATGTGCTTTAGAGTCCTTGAACAGACATTTGTTCTTTTTGTGCAGCTCATTTCAAAGGTGACCCTAAGCAGATGCAGTTTCCCATATGAGCATATTTAAATCAGGATGATGGGTCAGAATAAGCTACATCCACAGAGCCATCAGAAATGACCATGCCACAGATGAAAAACACATACCTTCCCCTGCAAATGTGTTTGCCTTATGCTATGTAATTGCAGGCCTCTACTGGAAATGCTTTGCTTACATTCTCCATTACATTCAGATGGTTACATCTCAAAAAAACGGCCTTCTGGATAGTTTTTAGTTAGGATTTTGTCCTATCAATACATGAGCAAGCAGCCCCCTAACAGTGGCTTGGTACTAACAGGATAACATCTTGAAGATGCCAATTTATTTATGTGCATGGGCCTTGATTGATCTAGTCTTCCATTCCAAGTCTCAAAACAATAAACAATTTTATGCAAAGATCTCTTTGCCTGAAGGGCTCCTAGATCAATGACTAGAAATATAGTTATCTGGAAGTTAAGATTGAAAAGCAGTCAGATGTACTTACTGGTAAATGCGTTCAAAGGCGGGCCCCTAATAAACCAGTGACTGAAAATGCTTTCAGAAAAAGGGGGGAAAGATAGGAAGACTATGCCATTTATTATATGACTGACTTGTTTCTTTTCACATATATGCTTTTGCATTCCATTTCCAACTCTGTCTTCCCATGTATCTAAGTGTTTATATTTAAGCATTACAGGCAATTATTTGTCATGCAATATGTTTAATAGCAATATGTGGAGCTGTGTTCCGTGCCCCTGGCCACTACTGATCACACTTCTATTTGAACATAGAAAAAACCAGGTTGAGGTGAAATGTGTTGTTCTGAAAGTTAACATTTACACACCTTTATGCAACAATGCATAATCCTCTTTTAGAGACCACAGTTGGGACTGGCAACTTGATCGTTAAGTGAAGTGGTGAGTAAGTGAAACTATGACTGTGCTTACGATTTTACCTCAGTTTTCCTTTGCTTTGCAGACCTGCCAAGTTAATTTGGCAAAGTTAATTTTCACCATTGTTGTAACTGCAAACAGTCGTTAAATCAGAGAGTTGTTAAACAAGGACTGCCTGTTATTTCCCTCTCCTATCCCACTGCTGTCCAAACTCGCTCCAGTATTTTCTGAGAGGAGTGTAAACAACTTTGGTTGCTCCTGCCTTTGTCTCACATTCACAATTCTACTAATGCTCAAACGAAGAGGCTTGTTCTCATTACAACAGGAAAAAGGGAAAGTATCCACAGATCTTTCCCACTTTCCCAAAAATGGAACTGTACTTAAACTGGTCCATCTACCAGAGTGTGCTCAGTACACAGAGCAAGAATCAAGACATTCCCAGCTGAATCAAGACATTCCCAGCTGTAACATTCCCACTTTTGATTTTTAAATGGCTCTTTTTGTCAGTCTTGATCTGGAAACTCATGTAAATAATTGCCATTATTTTTCTATGGTATTAATACCTACCTGCCTTATCCACAGTTGCACTTCACAGGAGGGCAAATTATGTTCAAGTGCAGGATTTTCTATAGTATGTGGCAAGCATTATGATGCTTTTCCCACCGGTTTTAATATTTAGTGAGTGATTGTATATTGATATATCAGTTCATTCTGATTTACAACTGACTTGACTTGTGACTTTTTGGAGAAGGGATATATAAGATCATCTCTTTCTCTCATACACACACACACACACACAAACACACATACACACACACTTTCTCTCTCTCTCTCTCTCTCTCTCTCTCTCTCTCACACACACACACACACACACACACACACACACACACTTTTCTCTCTCTCTCTCTCTCACACACACACACACACCCAGAGTACATGAGCATGTAAGAGTATGTAAGCATGCAAGCATTTGAGCATAATTTTATTATTGTTATCTGTGTAGTGAATTGCTGTTGCACCCAGGTTTTAAATAAGAACTCAGGGAACCTTTATTCTTATTAGGTTTTTAGCAAAATAAATAAATAAATCTTGAGTGGAGCTATAAACGGGCTCTCCGTCTTTTCCTCTCCTCTCCATCTGGGCTTCTCCCATCCGGCCACCAGGGGGTGGTCTTGACATAGGATTGCCTTCCCCGGAGGAGATTCTTAATCTCCACTCACTCGGCTGTCTTCACATAAAGAAAAAGCGTCTGAACCGGGAGAGATCTTGCTACCTTGATGAATCAGAGCTGCCACTCAAACTGTAGTGCTAAATTATATTTGCACAAAGGCAACCACTCTGCTATTTTAAGCTGTGTCTTTTTAGCTGCCGATAAATGAAATGAAAAATAGCATTATATCTTAGTCACAAGTGTTCTTATTCCTAGGCACCTTCACATTGCATCCTTCTTTTCCACTCTCACAATCACTGGGATTTGTTTGTTTATTGTGTGTTAGGTGGGTGATTATTTTGATTTCAATGCATGGATACTATTTTCCTCAATTGAAAAGTAATTTTGCTATTAATTTACATGGGGTGAGGATATCCAGTTCCTATTTCTCTGGGCTCCCTTCCTACCTAATTCTCTGCCTATTTATCCATTTCACTCCCGCCTAGGTTTTTGTTTCCCACTGATATTTCAGAATTATTGAGGAGGGTTTATTTTTATCCAGCTTGGTCCTGGTATCCCAGTTTATATTTTGCATTAGATATCATATACATGCCAAATATGTAAAATGCTATACCAAAATAACTCATTAAGGCCAGATACCGGTGCTTCTTTTTCAGAACCATCTCACAGGCCTTTAGAAACTGGGCCTCCATCATTGCCTATTAGGTTCTTTGTTCCACCTGCAACTATTTCATTGTAGATTGTTTTTATTTAGAAATTAAATGGCAAGGACCTATCTGCCACATCATCTTTATTTCCAAGAGTATCCCTGGGCACTCCATAAACTCCAGAGAAACTCTTAGAAAATTAAAACCATGGAGATCTAGTCTTTTTTTTAGAATTGTGCCAACCTATATACTTAAAGCAAGGATGAGCAACGTTTAATCTGTCCGGGAGGCCCTCATTTTTCCAAGTTAAATAGCAAATGGGCAAGTTTTGGTGGTTCAGTTTCTTTTATTTTTATCAAACTCACAAGCATATTTTTAGTCATAAAGCAATACTAAAATACGTTCACCACCACCCTGTCAAAATTTTGCACCTTTTTTGCACATTTGGGGTGTGTGTGTGTGTTTAAGGGTGGGATTAGAAGTAACAATTTTCTAACCGTACTTTAATCACACTATAAATCACCTTTCTAACTACTTCATTGTGGCTTTTTAAAGCTGAGAAGCAAAAGAGGCACTCACAACGTGCATCTCTCTCTCCCCCTCGCTCTCGTTCCCCCCCCCCTCTCTCTCTCATGTGGCTCATGCTTGTCACAAATAGAAGGTGCAGCTGTAAACTATTCTGCAAATTGCTTGAGTTTTTGCAGTTGGGCAGATGTGCACCTGTGGAACAGCCATTGAAGCTGGTATCTATACACAAAAGGTATGAAGGACTGTGCTGGATCAGCTGAAAGCATTGCTCCCAGTTTTCTTGCAAGCTGAGTGGGGAGGGGCAACACTGAAGTTTGTATGGCTATGTAGAAGGCTAAAGTTAAACGAGCTTAGACAAATGCTAAACAAGGCTGGGCAAATGCCTTTTGGCCCCATTGAAAATTTGCAAATGCTGGAACAAAAGTATCATAAATCCTGGATTGTGATTTAAATTTTGCAAGAAAGCAAATGTGAAGTCAGCTAAGGATGGTCAGAGGCTAGGATGTATAAGCCATATGCACAGGTGTCTTGTGATTAATTTTTAGTTGTATTTCTTTTGTAATAGGTGAAGCATTAACTTACATATTCTGTATGCATAATGCTTGTTTGTCCACTCATATTAAAGCTCTATCAGGTGGCATTTCAAACTTTGTTTTAGAGGCCAGTTATTTTATGCATTCTCTGATTGTGTTTCTTTCCCTCCCGGCGGTCATCTGAATTTTTCCAGTGTTTTCTGATGCTTGCTTGTGAAAGATCAAAATGTCTAGTTTAAGAAGTAAGTTTCTCATAAGTCAGCACTGGAGTGGATGTATTCCTCCCCTTGGTTTGTAAACAGATCAAAAACAAACCAATTATATAAGAGGAATATGCTGACACAGTATTTTTATTGGTTTCTAATGTACCAAACATGCAAAAAATGGAGGAAAAACAGATAACAATAAATAATTTAAAAATGCAGAAGAGTCACCGCACAGATTTCAAGTATTGATAGCCAATTGTCAAAAGCATATTTACATCTTTTGAAACTAGATGAAATGTTCAATTTGCTCCTTGCAAAACACACAAAAAACCCCTAATAAATAAATTTGAGGCTACAATTCCATGCATATATTTACTTGGCAGGAGACCCCACCCACAGTTATTTGGGGGTAGTGGTAGAGAATTGGACTTTATATGTACATAAAATATACTGTGATTCAGTGGTTGGTTGGGGTGCTAGACATCACTTCAACTCTGATGCAAATATGGATCAAATTGACCAGTGACTCTGGGTTAAGCGATATAGATTAATTCCAGATGTAACATGAAAGTCTAACTAATTTCAAAATGGGAGAAAAGGAATCTGCAACTCTTTGTAGCCATACCAAAGAAGAAGGGAAATCCCCAAGCCTGATGCATGTATTGCTCTGGTACGGATGAGAGGTGGATCTGATTGTGACATCTGTCGCCCTATTAAACACTAGGGTTAATTTGGCTCATCTGGGTGACAAGAAAGGTGTCTCCTTCCTACATCACTGCTCTATGTGCATCCCTCCTGAAGCTATGCATTCGGTGGAGGAAGATGACCATCCCAGATAGGATTATTGTTCATGTACCTAATTCCAAACCTAGAGTATATAAAATGAAGTGGCCTTATTAAGGCCAGTTTTGCACCTCCCAAAAAAAGGCATAGATTTGCACTAGTGTTTTCACCAACATATCCAGAAATAATATTGATCTATCATGAGTTTATTTATTTACACAAATTTATATGCCTCATTATCTTAAGACTCTAACATATATCTGAAGAAATCAACAGGGGAATAACCATTATGATTTCAATAAAAGTACAGTACTTTTTGCCACTGAATTAAAAAACTGTGATGAGTTGAAGTGATTACTTAGCTTGTTGTCTAAGGCAGTAGATGAGCATTTTCCATTTTTTTATACATGCTCCATGTAGTAGTTTCAATAAAGCAGAACACATAGTATCTTAAGCAGGTAGTACTTTGTGTAAGGGCACAATCCATCAAGCCTTGTTGTTCTTCAATCAAGATAGTTCTACTCATTTCAGCTGTGGTGTATGCACAAATCTTGTCCAAATCTCACTGTCCTATGTATTAACAGTAAGCTTAGCTGGTATAGGTTGTTGTCACATGGTTACCCATTTAAAAAAGAGGTGTGAGGTGTGAAGAATCAGAATCACACATAAATTCCAGTTAAGAAAATGTACTGCTCAAGCCTATATACAAGAATCTGGTCAACTAATGGTTAGCACTAAATTGGTGCTAGATACCATTTAACAGAACTCAAGGGAGGGGGACTGGACCTGAAGTGTTTGTAGATACGTAATGATTCTAGACTGAGTTCTCTCTTGACTCTGCCACCAGGTTCTGCCTACTCATCTCCTACATCAGGCTATTTCTTCGCATAGGTGCTTGATAGGTTACATCTCTGGTGCTGATGCAACTGGTTACCATTGTTTACGAAATAATAATTTAACCATGAAGGGAGTTGGAAAAAAGAAGGCGTCTCATTTCCAATTCTGTAGGAAAGGTGTTGAACAATGACCTCAGAGCAATGAAGATGAGTTGTAATTATTTTAATATAAAGAAGGGAGCTGGAACAAAGATGCAACACTGGAGAAGAGGTGGCAATGTCCAGGATTGAGACTAAAGTTCCCTGTCTAGTTGTGCCTGCCCCTGTCTGCTGCCATGTTTTCACAGAAACAAAACAAAAATACCCTTTTCTGTCCCTATGCCATTGTCAGAGCTGGCAGGTGCTTCTGACGTTGGTTTTCACCGTGCACTTTTCACTAATTTGAACCCAGTAGGGTGGAAATCCAACTTCGTGCCAAGTTTCTTCAGGGTTTAACTATGAAGTTTGTTTTTGACCTCTTTCAATTCCCACCCTTTTCTTTTTATCTCCCTTGCCTTCTCCGCCTCTTACTGTTTCTCTTTGAATCTCGCTTCTTTAAAAACGTTACAAGTAGCTCGTGTTCCCGTATTATTCATGCAGACACTTTAGAAGACTCTTTCAAACAGTCTGTGAAGGAAGGAGTTCACTCTTGGGCAAAAGGGTTCTGGGGAAAGGTGACTTTATTACTCAGCCAGGCACTCTGCAGAATACAGATAAATGTCTTGCAGCAAGCTCCCTGCTTCTTCTTTCCTAGCAGCGCCGGAATCTTTGCAAACCAGACTGGAGGCAATTCAGCACTGCCAACCTAAACTGCTTCGCTCCCCCGTGCTGCTCCCGCTTGTTCTCTTAATTTAGAAAATTCCAGCCCAAGTTTCTGTGGTTTGTCAATGAGGCTGGACTGGAGCTCAGTTTGCCATCACAAAGGACCTGAGTGGTGCCTTTTTCTATCGGTGCAGGGAAGGCAAGCCTCATTGCTTCACTCCTGTCTAGACCCCATCTAGTGGTCCTGCCTTTTTCCCCTTTTAATGATTGTTCCTTTTTCATTGACTCCCACGCCTTGCCTTTGCTTTGCCAGAGCTTTGCACAAGAGGATGACTTTGCAGACCCTTTCCGTTCTGTTTTTTTCCCCCCTCCCTTAGCGCTCCTTCCTTGCTCCGAGGTTAGAATAATCAGAACAACCGGGCACAATAGAAACTTGCAGCCTTGAAGAAATATTAGTTCAGGTTCATGGAAACAAAGTAACAACCTTCCTACAATTCAGCTTAAGGAATTATTTTAAAGAAAGAGAAGGAACATTATGCAGAATAAGACCCCAGCACCGTCTATTCAAGAATACTCATTGGGAGAGCCATTTGATTGTGAATCTTGGATTTTACCTGCATTTTAGACAATCAAAATTAGGTAATAGGTTAGTTGCGAAGTTTTTTTTTTTAAAAAAAGGCAATGATTAATTACTTTTGGACTGTTGCTAGAACACTGGATGGATGTGTCTATGGAATGAGTAAAAGCTGAAATGAATTGGAGAAGGGAGAAGAAGGTTTAATTAACACTTAAATGTGACTTCTTTGGTATTACTTCTCTGTTTTGTTTTAAACTGCACTAACTGTTCCAACAGGAGAGAATATCTGTAGCTCGGATTGAACTTGAGGAGTTCTAGGTGCTCTTTGAACTTGGTTGTTTGCTTGCAGGTGCTTCATTATCCAACTAAGTAACATCATCACTGCGTAACTCTGTTTTGACATATTGTCCATTTTTGCTTTTAGATTTATTCTTTGCCTACTTATCAGATAGTAAGTTCTAATGACCACAGTGGTACTCCTGAATCAGTGACCAAAGTGGAACATGGTTTACATAAAGGGGCTGAATGGAAGCACTTTGAAGAGAATGGTGGAATGTAAGTCACCAGTCAGAATAGTAATTTATTTATTGAATCTAACATTTGTAGGGCCACCCATCTTAAACAATTCCAAATAGCTCACAATTACAATAAACCCAGTAACTATAAAATCATAAACCGTAAAACAAAAAGCCAGCAGCTCAGTCATCCCCTTTGGATGCCCCACAGCAAAATCTAGTTATCCTCAACTCCATCTTGACATCTTGGTAAAAGCTGGATGCTACTGGTGAAGATCTTTGGAAACTGATGATCTTCTGAAAGGCTAAAAGGGTGGGGGCCTGCTGAATCACGAGGAGGCAGGTGCTCCCTAAGGTAGGGAAAAGCAGTCTTTGGGGATACCAATAAAGGAGAATATTTGTAGTTCAAGGTTGAAATGAGGGGTCCTTGGTGCTCTCTGAGCTTGGTTGTTTTCTTGCAGATGTTTCATTACCCAAACTAGGTAACATTGTCAGCACTGGTAATGAAACATCTGCAAGAAAACAAGCAACCTCAGAGACCATTGAGGACCCTATACTTTGGAGGTCCCACCAGGGAAGGGACCTGGAGCGTGCCTATCCTGTGCAATCTTACAAAGCACTTATGAAGGCAAACATACCTGTCCCGGGATAATGTTGCAGGATCCAATCTGAGTCTCACATTCTAGTGAAAGAGAGGTTTCCTGAGGATGGGCTCCAGCACGAGTCCAAAAGCTCCAAGACTAAATTTTCTGGTCCTGGCAACTGACCCAGATTGGATCCTGCAGTCTGGCAGGCAGTCTCACAAATATCATCATTGTCATATCATTACCATCATCATCATCATCATCGTCACCATCGTTTGTCATGAGACAAATATATAGTAGGAGGAAGGAAGTTTGTCCTGTGTATCTAGCTGTGATGGAATGTACTCTGGCAGTAGGAGAGGGGGAGGATTTGGCTAACTCAGAGCTTTCCCAGAAAAAGACTCGGACCAAGAGACTGTGTAGTCCTGAGCTGGCCAGGGGAGGGGGAAGGGTTTCAGGGTATCCACATCCTAGACTTTCTCGGTGATATATCTAGTATCTTAGGAAAGGTGCATCTTTAGTTTGGCAAGATTCTGTCTATTAGGTGTTAGCAAATAAAGACTTGGACTCAGCTGGATCTCACTGTCTCATCTCTGGGCTTGGGCATGACACAAGCAGAATAAATGCTGATTTTCGGGTAGATAGAAATTGCTGACAGTGGCATCGGAAATGATACAACATCTTTGTGGCCTTGTGCAAACAGACATCCTACTGCACTAAATTTGTTATAGAGGAATAATAACAGAATAATAACAGAAGACGATTTCAAGTGCCCATTTTCAGGGAAGGGATGCCAAACACCTGCTGTGACAGACCCCCTTAGGCGTCTCCGTAAGCTGCAGGGCCGAGCCTTCTCTTTCCACCATTCCATTTTGATCAGAAGCAGGCTAGGCTCCATCAATGCAAACTGCCCATGAAACCAGGGAACTAAAGGGAGTCTGCATTTAATATTTACATTGTTCCTTTCAAAGATTTACCATGAAATATTTGCCGTCACAGTTCAAACTCGGAAAGAAAGTCACTCCCCAAAATCTGTCTGAGGCTCAACTATACTCAAGTGTTAGCGTTTTTATTCTCTATTTCAGCTGAAGGCACCAATTCCACCCCTGCCAAATCTCCAAAACCTTTCAAGGGGCTTTAAAAGGTAAAACAAAACAAACTCTTGCTCAAAGCAGACAGAATATGAGGACTGCCATGGCAGTAAAACTAGCGCATCCCCAAGTATTTAGTAATAAAAAATCTGTTGTTCTTTGGTCGCCAGGATTTAACAAGCCTAATCCCTGAGAGAGGTGATAAAAATTCATTAATCTAATTAAATACTTCTTATTGCCAAAGTGACTTTGTAGAGTAGCTTTGCTGAAGGATAAGTGCAGAATAAAATGGAGTCCCAGCAGAGAAGCGAGCGTTAGACTTCAGCAAGCTACTACATGCTTCATTAAACTCATAATTATCCTTTGGTTCTAAGTAGGTGATATTATTTAATGAACATCCAAGATAATTTAAAGAAAATGTTTGCTAATGAGAAACAAACAGTGGTATGGAACACTGATAACTGGGGTGCAATAACCATGTATCTTACCTGATCACTCTATACAAATTGCTGGAAAAGGGCATTTTGAATTAGATGTTTCTAGTTCTGTAGCATTTATATGTTTTCATTGAAAATTTATATATGTGTACAGACACACATACACACCCAATCTCATTGAAAACAACCAGAATATTTTAATAGAAACTAAAACTAGAATTGAAGAAGCGCTATACTAAAATATCTTATCTCCCCATGAAGAAAATTCTTGCAAACTGAATTTTACAAGGTTGGTCCTGGGCCCTGTTTCCAGAATGCTGTTCTTAAACTTTTGGGGAAGGGCAGTCAATAGGTGGTAGACCGGACTTCATAGGAAGACTTTGTGATTAATTTGTAAACCTTTTGGCAACACATAGTTAGTCTGTTACTTTGGACAATCGGTGAAAAGATGCAGTGAATGTGATATAGAGACACAAGAGTATGCTTTATTTATTTTTGGCCAGCTGAATGAATCACTGAAACTAACCATTGCCAACTAATCATAGCAAAACCATCACTTATACTCTCTTTTCCTCTTACATGCATCCCCCCCACACACCCCTCCTTTAGAATTACAGAATTTCAGTCAAAATATGAAATCTGGAAAAAAAATATTAACCTGAAAGGGGAAAAATGGCCTCTGTGGCTATTTCATGTACATTATAACTGTATTGTATAGCTTGTTCAGACCAGAAAGAGTGTGGTATTCAAGGATTATGGTGGTTTTCCATCTTAAACATTTGGCTATTCCCGTTTGTCCACAACATCTCTACATATGATAGGATTACAATATTCACAATTCTCAGCCAATGTACACTACACAAAGATAAATTTCTTCTGAGAAGTGTCGCCTACTGGTCACTATTAACAGATGTGCTATTTCTTTTCAGTGACCAAATATGTTTATTCCACATTGGAATAAACGTGAGATATAATTACACTGACCAGCTGTATGGAGGATGTTTTGTTGCTTGATTTTGACATATTTCTTGAGAGCCATTTGTTTCTTAAAGTTTCTGGATACCTCATACTTTTTTTTCCATTCTATTTTTATTTTATTCAAAAGAAAGTTAAAATCCAGAACTCCCAAAAAATCCAAAACGGACAAAAAACAAAAGAAAATACAAGACAAGCAAGACATTAAAAAGTGCATCAAAAAGAAAAGGGGAAAAACCCCCCCCAACACATATGCACATATTATCCGCCTAACTCAGGGGTAGGCAACCTTGGCTCTTTTATGACTCGTGGACTTCAACTCCCAGAATTCCTGAGCCAGGAATTCTGGGAGTTGAAGTCCACGAGTCATAAAAGAGCCAAGGTGCCTGGCCTAACAGAATACTGATTAATACATTATACTTCAATATTGATTCCCAACCCTTGTGAAACAGCCTCCCAAATTTTTAAACTAGTGATTTGTTTTGCAAATTATTCACCTGTGTTCTATATATTATATTGACAAAATGGTTAACAGGAAGAAGAAGAATAAAACAAGAGAAGATTAAAGGTTCAGAACTCTCTGTTAACAAACTGTTATTGTAATCCACTTGTAGAAAGTTTACCACAGCATCTTATCTGTCCCAAATCATCCCAAAAGCTAAAAGTAATTCATCCTGATCACATATCAATGCTTATTTCTTAATGTCATCTCTTACCAATTGTTGTCTAATTAAATATAATAGATTCAGTCTCCACAGTAGGTCTATCTTTTACAACATTAAAAAACCCATAAAATCTCTCCCCTCATCAGACCAACCACTTGATTAGTTTCATCTCCATTGATGATCCCCAGGCCTGCTGACAAAATAATCTGTTAGGGCCTTTTGGAAGAGTAGCAGGACCTCCACAAGAATTCTGAGAAGGGGCCACCACCAAGAAGTCCCGTTTCCCCCCATTTTCTTTATTAGTCTTATTTATTTATGTGCCTGGCTGAGGAATTCTGGGAGTTGAAGTCCATGAGTCATAAAACGGCCGAGTTTGAAGACCCCTGATTTATAACATAAAATGTGAAAATACAAAAGCAAATAGTACGGGACAACAGTAGAGAAAAGGAAAACAAAAAAGTTGTGAAAAAAGGGAGGGAAAAAAACAAAAGGCATTGACTTCCGACTCTCTCTGTTGCAGTAAAATCAGACATTAAAATCAAATCTCAACTTTTTACAATTCTATAGTAGTATGCACTAGCCATTTCTGTATCGGCAAATCAGTCTAATCGGTAAAACCCCAAAACATAATACTGTATCATTTTTTCCACCTCAAGCACAAAGTCCAGAAGCGGTTTCCAAATAGAAACAAAACTACTTACGTTCTTTTCTTATATCAGCACAGTCAGTTTGGCCATTTCTGCTGATTCCATCAGCTTTTGTAACCATTCGTCTATTGTAGGAATCAAGGCATCCTTCCACTTTTGTGCATGGAGCAATCTTGCTAAGAGGGCCTGTTTCTGTGGTCCCATCTGAGGTACAGATAGTCCTCAACTTGCAACAGTTCATTTAGTGACCATTCGAACTTACAACAGCACTGAAAAAAGTGATAATTTTTCACACTTTTCCCCATGGTCACATAGTTTACATTCAGATGCTTGACAATTGATTCACATTTATGACAGTTGCAGTGTCCCAGAATCATGTGATCCTGTTTTGCAAACGTCTGACAAGCAAAGTCAATGGGGAAACCAGATTCACTTAACAACCGCGTCAATTTAAAAACTGCAACGATTCACTTAACAAATGTGGCAAGTAAAGTTGTAAAAATGGGGCAAAATTCACTTGACAATTTTCTCACTTAGCAACAGAAATTTTGGACTTGATTGTGGTCGTACCAAGTTTTCCCATCCTGATTTGATATTGAAGGAACTGTGAATTTTCAGAGACTTGAAGTGGGCTGCAGGTAGATTTTTGCCTCAACCTGAAAAAAAACCACCTCAGTTCCAACAGCTGCTTTTACTGTTTTTGAAAACAGAGTTACAGATGTGTTGCCTATAATCTTGCATGAAAGATGTCAGCCTAATAATCAAACATCAATATTTTGAAAAAAGGCTGACTGAAAACACAAGGCATATAAGACTCTCCTAGTTTATATTTTACATTTTCTTGGCACTAGATAGACTCTGTAATGCATTTACAAGAGACTTGAAGAGAACAGCCAAATATTATGTGGTGAATTTCAGAAATGCGGGCTGTACCGTTTAAGATGTTTGGTTTGCCTTTTTTTATTTATTAGAGTCAAAGTACCCCTTCAAGGTAGCTTTTAGACCTCTAGATTTTTTTTCATATGAAGCAAGGTAACCATTGCTTTTCTGCTCTGTTGCCTGGAGAAAGGTGTTTCAGAAAGGTGCTACAGAAAGAAGGTGGTTTATGGAAAAGTGGAGTTTATGGTGAGAATACAGTTGATTGGTTTTACAGAGACCTGCTCCAATAATTATTTCTCCAAAAATCATGGACTCCAACTCTTATCATCCCTTTTTTTTTGGGGGGGGGGATGAATGGTGTTGGTGTGACATAGTGGCAAAGATTTCCTCAATTTCCTCAGCCCTTATGCACATATTATTCAGGCCTTTATATTAATATGCCATCACGTCTGTGCAAGTGACACCACCTGATCAACCTGCCTGGTCTTAAAATCCAGAATAGTAGTTCTGAATCCAGGGAGTACGAAGGTTATAGGCTAGATTGTGAAACAAAAAAGATCTGTAAGAAGGTTTTGGCAATATTCTACAGATCTATCCATGAAGTCACTAGGAGTCAGGCAAAATTTGAAGATAATTTTGCCTTTTAAATTTAAATGTGAAGACTGAAATTCCAATGGTCCCTGATTCTAATCCCCATTCTATGAAAATTCACTACAGTCAACATTTATAAAAAAAATGGGAAAAAATGTTTGTGGAGTTGGACCATGTCCATTGTTTCACATTTCTGAGAGATATCTTAAATTATCAATGCAATAGATAAATAAAATAAAAGGCACACATTGCCTACATAAATCGATGGAGGAAACTACATGAAGCTCAGGGTTGAACCATAGAATCCTTGGTACTCAATAGTTGCTTGCAGACATTTAATTAGCAAATTAGGTAACATGTTGGTGGGGGTATGTTTTTTTCCTTGGCGGTTTCTTGATTACGGTATTGTTTTCTGCTTGACTGAATGATATTAATACCTCCATAGGTGAGTGTTGGATGCTAGAGGGGATAACTTTTGTTTTGTTTTGTTTTTGTTGTCTCTTTAAATGGTGTGTAAATATGGCTTATTTCCAGTGGTGGCATTCAGCCAGTTCGCACCAGTTTAGTAGAACTGGTAGCTAATTTTTTGTTGCCCAGGCCCAGAACGGACTTCCAGAAGCGGCATCCACACAGAGAACCAGTTGTTCACATATTTGAATCCCACCACTGCTTATTTCTATGTGTCAATTGTTGGCTGATTTGTCTAGATGCTAAGCTTCCAGAAATTCCCCAGCATTTTTGGATTTGCCTTGGTCAGAGCTTCCCATTTGAAAGTTGACTTGGTTGAATCTGTCTTTATTTATTTATTTATTTTATTTATTTTATTAAATTTATATACCGCCCTTCTCCCGAAGGACTCAGGGCGGTGAACAGGGCATATATAAATAGAAAATACAAAAATTAAAAAAGAATTAAACAATTGCCCAGATAAAAACAGTAACAGTATAAAAACCCATTAAAAACCCTGACGCCCCCCATCAGGCCAGGCCAGCTTGTTCAAATAAATGGGTCTTCAGACCGCGCCGGAAGGAGCGAAGGTCCGGTGCCGTCCGGAGCTCAACCGGCAGTTGGTTCCATAAAGCCGGAGCACCCACAGAGAAGGCCCTCCCCCTGGGGGCCACCAGCCGACATTCTCTGACCGGAGGCACCCTGAGGAGGCCCTCTCTGTGGGAACGCACAGGGCAGAGGGAAGTTGACGCCGGCAGCAGGTGGTCCCCTTTATGTTGTGAGATTAAGGAGTTTTCATTATACTTTTTGTCTGCTAGTTGGTGTTTATGGATGCACTCTATAAGTCTTCTACCTGTCTGTCCTACATAGTGACTGTTACAGTCCTTACACTATATACTGTATTATAGTTCTACATTATTTGAAGGGACTAAAAATCAAGGTTGTTAAGGGATATAAAGTTGGTTTATCTGCCCAAGATTAAAATAGATATAGATATATATTTATCTCTGGTAACCCTTAATGAGTTTTGCTGGATTGAATAACAAAGCTTTCATGTTTTTTATTGATTAGAGATGGATAGCGGAAGAAGGGATCATTTGTTGTATTTTAAGAGAAGATAAGTTACTAAAATTGTTTTGATTTGTGATGAGGAAGAAGTCTTCTTTCTATATTTCCTTCCTTTTTTGTTTCTTTTATTTTCTTACTTTTCTATTTTCTATTTTTTATTTCACAGTATTCTATTGTTTCACTTTGTATTCGTTATCTTTTTAATTGCATTAGTATATTTCTAATTGTATTTAATCTGTTTTATGCTATTCATATCTTTTTAACTGTAACTTGATAAATTGCCATAAAAATGCTTGTAAAGGAGAAGTGGAAGTAAATCAAAACGATGTGGTAGCCTTTTCCATATTATATTTAGTTTGGAACTTTTAGAATGAATTACCAAGATGTCATCTATTTTCAGCTAACATCTATAATTAGTTTTATTTAGTTTGATCTGGTGACCTTACAAAATGATCTGGTGACCTTACAAAACCAAACAAATATTTTGTTATTCCAATAAGAATATGCCTAAGTCCAGAGCTCCCCAACCTTTCCGACTTGGCCGCCAGAAGGAAAGGGAGCAGCAGGGAAATGTGCGTGCAGGTGGCCCCACATGCGCATGCTTTAATGGGAACGCACACTATGATGGTGCTAGCATGCACGTGCATGTGCAAACAGGCCACAAGCACCCATGGCAAGCGCACTGGCATCCGCATGCATGCGCAGATGGGCCTCTGGCACCCACATGACGCTGGCAGCAGTGATAGCATCCCCATGCATGCACAAATGAGGCCACTAGCACTCACACGGCGGTGCTACCGTGAGTGGAAGGACCTCACCAGCTATTCCTGGGGCCTGGTGGCATGGTACCGGGCCGCGGAGCACAGGTTGGGGACCCCTGCCTAGGTGTACAACAATAATGAAAGTGTTCTTTGAGTCAGAGTTCTCCAACCTTTTGCACTGATGACACATTTTTAATTTTCAGTGATACTGATGGGTTCTTCCACAAATATTTACCAAATCTGATATTGCCAATTCTAAAAGAAATAGCTATTTACTGGAATCTTCTGTCCCACCTCAACTTTTCTTTCTTTTTCTGGGCCGGTGGATAGATTTCCAAACAAATTCCCAGAATGTATCCACTCACTATAACTGTTACTATGATTATTACTATTTAATGCCATTTATCTACATTGGACCCAGAGGCATTGTTGAAAGTATAGTTTTGTTTGAAGCTGGAGTTCTGCAGTGCAGTACACTTCATTTTCATTTATTACAGTAAAACCTTCATTTTAATACACTAATTTGGAGGAGGTGATCTCTGTTATTCATGAATATCCATTAAATACAAAAATACACAATTGCAGTGATTTACATCATTTGCATGATAGGTTCATTATGCAAATGAAGTAAATTGTTGTGGAAATTTGGTCCATTGCATACAAAATCCATTGTGCTAGGGTCTGCTAAATTAAGGTTTCACATTATTTATTTTGAAAGGGTTGTTAAGCAGCTTGTTGAAAATTGCAATAGTATTAGTATTCTAATTCTACTCATTGTGTATCATAGCCAGTGATGGCTGATTTTCATCTTCCTGATATGAGCTCTATCCAAAAGTTTGGGAATCATAAAGGTAACATCTAATTATGTACATATGAGATGCTCTACAGTATCATTGTTTACAGTTAGGGTGTTATTTTAAGTTAGACAATCCAAATTATTTCTAAATCCCAATGGCTTTGTATTGTGGCTGGTGCTCCAACTGACCACTGTTGATAACGTTTTCCAAATTTTTGAGATCTCTATTTGCAAGTATCACTATTTTGTAATCATCTCCAATTTTATGTCTTCAACATTACTTTATTTTGGAGTCAATACATCAATCAATCAAAAATATAACATTTATATAAGCAGTGGGCTAATGCCTCCTTAAGTAACACCAGCTGCCTGCAATTAGTGCAGGTTCGCATCCCACCAGGCTCAAGGTTGACTCAGCCTTCCATCCTTCCGAGGTAGGTAAAATGAGGACCCAGATTGTTGGGGGCAATTAAGCTGACTTTGTAATAATGCCGCTTGGGGTGTGTGTGAAAGCCCTAATAAGCAGGCATATACATAGAATGAAGGCTACTGCTAAGCTTGTAAGCCGCCCTGAGTCTTCGGAGAAGGGCGGGATATAAATGGAATAAAAATAAAATAAATAAATAAAAATAATTTTAATGTCTTTATTTTTGGTTTCATATCTACTGGCTGCAGATCCATTTTTTTATATAAAAATGCCAGTGTAATGTCTTCTCAACTCTATCATGCTTGTTTTTGATAATCAGTCTTTACAATTTGGCTGTATTCAGTTATTATATGATCAACTGTTTCATCTTTACCTCTATACAATTGGCATTTACTATATGAAGTGGTGTTTTCTCAAGTCACTGCTATGTTCTGATGTTATCTGATTTTCCTTCAATAACTTTCAGAAAAGATCCATAGTGTGTTTTGGTTTTCTAATTTTCTAATGTAATATATTTCAGAAATAGTTAACTGGACTTAAATTGACCAAGATAGATAAGATAAGATAAGATAAGATAAGATAAGATAAGATAAGATAAGATAAGATAAGATAAGATAAGATAAGATAAGATAAGATAAGATAAGATAAGATAAGATGATAAGATAAGATAAGATAAGATAAGATAAGATAAGATAAGATAACCTTTATTGTCATTTTTTTTTACTGTGGGCACAACGGCACACATCAAAAATGAAATTTAGTTGCCCCCTCTCAAAGTGGAACACATACATGACACACACCTAACCATACTATATACACATATGTATATAACCTGGACTAGCATACCAGAAGGTTGATGATTATAAATAATACCCTACACCTTTATAGTGATATCAATAGATTATATCTTCCAATGGATTGTATTGATGTCTATGTATATATACACATATATATTATTTATATGGCCTTAAAAATTCATTCATTCATTCATTCATTCATTCATTCATTCAATCAATCAAATAAACAATTAGATCAAGACAAATAAATGAACTTCATTGAAATAATCTCAGAAATGAGCTATCTGAAGAAATAAGTCTTAATATGACTAAAAATAATAGCTTGAAATCAAAATTAGAAAACTGTGGCTAGAGGGATTTGATGACATTAAAAAAAAGGAGAGAGGTAGTTTAATCAAGCATGGTTTGGCCAGATAGAGAGTTATGGAAAGGTTTAGCAAATGAGCTGGGAATCCAGTTTAGCTATGCTTGCTTTTCTTATCTCTTGCATTTCTTTTCTTTTCTTTTCTTTTTGATGTCTTATTCCTTTTCTACACTCTTCACAACAACACAGTTTATCTAGGAAGGGAATAGCACAGAGAGGGTCTTTGTATAAACTGCAGCGTTTAGCTCATTTATGCAGAAGCAGAATCCTGCAGAAGTTAGCTGGTGACTATATACAGTATATATAAGTGGACAGCCCTGCCTTCCTTTGCCTTACCTCTCCCCCTCCCAAATTTACCATGGGAACATTGGATAAGAGATCACCTGGAGATCAGGAAACCCAGGACTGTGGGTTAGTCTGGGAAGTGAAAACAGAGTTCGGAGACAGATACACATACTGAATTTACAGCAAGAAGCTATTTTCCAGTTTAATTTCCTTTGAGAGAGATTCTGCATTGGTACAATGCACCCTGTGCCAACTGTTTCCCAGCAGAATTTCCAAGACCAGTTGCTGTCTCCTTTGCTGTATTGTGTAGTGGGACATCTTCAGGGAAAGCAGGTGGAAAATGACATCTCTTGTAAAGGAGGCTACCTAGCCTGGAGACAGAGTATTAGGTGCTGTGTTTTGTGCATGTTTTCACTCAAGCAAAGGCAGAAACACCTTTCCCAGGATGTCAGGATAATTTCTCTCTCTTGCATTCTTTTTCTTCTTCACCTTCCCACCTGCTTGCCTTCTGTGTGTCAACGTGTCATGCCTTCCACACAGGCTACCTGTAAAATATTGATTTGCAGCAGGCTGCTCCTGTCAGGGTTAGACTCTTTCTTCTTTGACAGTAATTACAAGCTTCTACAGACCAGTGCAGACTCAGGACCAATTTCATTATCGCACTAGGAGTGCATCACACTGTCTTTTTGCATGACTCAACATAAGGCAACAAGCCCTAGAAAATAATGAAACAAGGATCTGAAAAAAGGAACAGAGCAACAACTCAAGAGGCATCAAAGGAACCCACGGAGGTTGCGAGTTGATAAAACGGTGGCTGTCCCCAAAAGCAGTAACAACTGCTCTACTTCTTCAAAGAAGATTGTAAAAAACAAAACAAAAAACCCCCTTCCTAAATGCACAAAGGCTAGGAAGACAAAGTCTTGTCTTCTCATTCCCAGTTTTGTATGGTGAACATCACAAACCCAAAATATCTTGGGGATTCTCTTGTGGTTACTGAAGCAAGAGTTTGGTTGTAATTTGAGAAAAGCAGATGGTATCTCAATTGTAGGTTGCAGCGTGGTGGAAATTATCTAGGGAGATGGCAACCTGATGTTGTGATGCAAAATGTATTCCTTTATGGGGGGCTGAATGTTTGTTTAGTTTGTATGCCATAAAAGAGTTCCCAACGTTTATGATCTCATGCTGTTTCTTCTAGATATGTCCCCCACCCTCCCATTTCCTTGTACTCCCAGTGATTTAAGATTATAATAAATTCTGCGAGAGGACTTTTTTTGACAAGCAACTAGAATCTTATAGGATGTGCCTTAGGGAAGCTGAAATAGTGCATACTTCTTTTGTTTTTCTCTAGCTTCCATTCATTATAGTTTGTTTTGCTAAATAGGCGTTTTCAGATCAACCCCCGACTAGCTATTTTAAACAATTCTTATGTGTTCAAAAGCATTAGAAAGTTTTGCAGTAATTTCCTGCCTCTCGTATGCCCTCTCTTTAAAGGAGATGGGGCGGGGGGGGGGGGAAGAGAGCAAACAATCAGCACCAATAAATCAATAGAACAAGATGATGGTTCAGTTTTACAGTTTTTTTTCTTGAAGCTTTCCAGAATGTAATGAAGGTGATAGCGGGATGATGGTTGCCTCCAACTACAAATCTCTGAACAGCTAAACTCCCAAATGTATTTAGTAATACAGAAGATCTGGCAACTCACAACAAACCAAGGTACACTTTTGTTGCCGTATTCAGTGAATTAGATGCACTGCTCAGAAAATACACTCTGCTACAAAACAGCTAAAGTTGCTTAGGAGCCTTTTTACAGATTCAAATGCGAGTCATCTTGTGGGTGTGTGTGAGACCAATGGGGAAAGTTTTACTGTGTTGCAGCCTGGTAAGACATTTGTGACATATTTATGCTGAAACATTCATGCTGACTACTGCAGGAATGGGCAAACCCACAGTCCCATTTCCAGCCCTCTGAGCCCCTTCAAGATCATGCCGTTAAAATTCAGCCACAAATCATGATTTTTGGCAGCAGACCTTTAAAGTTATTTCTTTTTTTTTAAAAAAAGGGGGGGGGGAAGAATAAAAACCTGAATAAAAATAATAAAATATAGTATAGTATATAGTATATAGTGCAATATAATATAGCCATCAGTCAGCAGATAGTGCATTTGTTTAAAGTAAATATACCATCACCTTTCATTGGAACTATTGGAACAATAAAGGAGAATATGAGGGTCCTTGGTGCTCTCTGAGCTTGGTTGTTGTTGTTTTTTTTTTTTTACCCAAACTAAGTAACATGATCAGTGCTTCTGATGATGAGTACTGATGATGTTACCTAGTTTGGGTAATGAAATGTCTGCAAGAAAACAACCACGCTCAGAGAGCACTAAGGAACCAACAAAAATAGTTACAGCTATACTTTGCACTGACATCATTGCATCACTACTATTGGATGATCACACCGAGAGGGCCTCCTCAGGGTGCCGTCGGCTAGACAATGTCGGCTGGCGACCCCCAGGGGGAGGGCCTTCTCTGTGGGAGCACCAGCCCTATGGAACCAACTGCCCCTTGAACTTAGGATGGCCTCGGATCTCCGGTCCTTTCACTGCGGCCTCAAAACACACCTTTTCCATCAGGCTGATCTGAACTGATAGGGATTTTAATAATGTCTTAATTTTTAACTTAATTTTAATTTTTACTGGGGCTATTAATTTAATTTTTTTCTTAACTTTTGTACTATTGTATCTTATTGTTGTTAGCCGCCCTGAGTCCTTTGGGAGATAGGGCGGCATATAAGTCCCAATAATTAATAAATAAATAAATAAATAATAAATAAATAAATAAATAAATTTTTTCCCCTTCAGTTTCTTACATTCTAGAATTGCCCTCATCATAATGGATCAGGGCAACCCAGTTAACATAGATTAGACAGATGAAAATTTCCAGCATTTGGGTGACTAGATTTTGCTACATTGCTACCTTGATATTCTGGATTAGTGTGCTGTCAGCCTGTGTCTAGTCCACTCCGTCATTGAATTCCCACAATGATGAACCTACACAGCTTCTGTTTCTGTTTCTGTCTCTGTCTTTGTCTCTTTCTCTCTGTTTCCTTTCCTCCTCTTTCCTCTACTCCTCTTTTTCCTCTCTTAACTGTCAACGGAAAGTGAGGAATTGTAGATGAGTCAAACTGAAACCCAGGGAAAAAGGCTTTTGAGAGTTTCCTTTCGTAGTCCTTAAGCCACTAAAACTGCACAGAAGTCTCACTGGTGTTACATACGGCACACACTGTAAAAATGCTATTGTACTGCTACACAGTTAGTATAGGAATATCTTTCTAATTTAATATTTATTTATTTTATTTACCGGTAATAAATTTATATACCACCCCTCTGTCTGTTTAGGGTGACTCTATTGTTGAACACGTGTTATCTTTATTAATAATAATAGGGCGGCAAGGAATTGTGGTTCTTTTTCAATCTCTCTTGTGTACATGCTTAGCCTAAAAGAATACTACGCCTTGCATAGTCTCTTTATTGGTATTCTTATGCATTACACCATGTAGCATAATATTTCACCAGACAACTCAGATTTTGTGGTTACATTGCCAAGGTACAAAACACAGAATGTGAAGGTTTCCTGGATATTTACAGTCTAGATTCTGTGCCATGGTATCGATAGGCCTACATGAAATGCTTTAATGCTTGCCTGCATATTATTCTTGTTTGTGACAAATTGTTGAGAGTCTCCAGTCCCAAGATTCTTTATAATTCATGTGTACTATTTTCCAAGAGTTTTCCTCCAGGGACCCACCAAGAGTAATGTTTTGGGTAAAAAGAGATCATGAATTTTCTCTTCTTATTATATCTGGAAACAGAAAGATGTGTGAGCCTATCCCATATTTTCATCTAATAGAAGAGGACTTGTTAATAGTATGACAATAATCACTGCAACACTACTGGATAGCTAGACACTAATTTCAACCTCTCATTTAAGCAACAGCCATGAATCAAGGCAAACATATAAAATGATGACAATAATCATTATTGGTGTCCTTTGCTACTGGAATCTGGCACAAGTGACAATCAGCAACGGTGTCATGTTTCCTTTTCCTTTTTATGAATGGAAACATGCCATTATTACTACTATTATAAATGTAGGCTCCAAATTGACATCTGCAGGAGACAACAAGGTTGGGCCAATGTTGAAATGTTTGCATCACTACCTCATGATGCAATTTCCAACCCGTGCCTACTTGGGTCTGATGCTGCGACACAACTATGGAAAGGCCCTTTGACATCTTCATTGTAGGGGCAGATGTCTGTTTCCTATTTTACCTCAAACACTGTCCTGAGGGCACAATGGCTCAGCAGTTAAAGATTCTGAACTTGTCAACTGAAAAGTTGACAGGCTGGGTTAGAGATCTGAGCTTCCAGTTCCTGCCAACCTAGCAGTTCAAAAGCAGGCAAATGCAGGTAGATTAATAGGTACCACTTTGGTGGGAAGATAACAGCGTTCTGTACACCTTTGGTGTATATCCATGCTGGCCACATGATCATGAAAATGTTTTTGGACAATGCTGGTTCCCTTGGCCAAGAAACAGAGATGAGTACCATGCCCTAGAGTTGGACATGATTAGATAAGAAAATCTTTACCTTACCTTATCTTTATGAGGAGAAAAGATTGTTCAAACCTGGTTTCAGTATGGGCAATTACAGGCCAGGTGGAAAGAAGATCAGAAAATTGGTTTTTCAATGACTGATGAAAATTTGGTAAAGCAAATTAGAAATCAGGGTCAAGCGCATATCAAACGGATATATCTTGCATTGATAGAAATTGATTCAGAGACAGAACTTGTTAAAGATTGTATGATAAAGTGGGCTCAGAATTTTCAAGAAGTTATTACAATGGATACTTGGGAAAAGATTTGGGTGAGAAATGTAAAATTTACGCAGGCCCAAAATTTAAGAGAGAATTTTTATAAAATGTTTTATAGATGGCATTTAGATCCTAAAAAATTAGCAAGTATGTATCCGAACTACCAGCCTAAATGTTGGAGGTGTGGTGGTGAAGATGCAACGTACTTTCATATATGGTGGACCTGTAAAAAGGTCAAAGCATTTTGGATTAAAATTTGGTGGAATATGCAGAAGATATTTAAGAAAAGGATAAAGTTTTGTCCGCAATTGTTTTTACTGGGCATTATTACTGATACTACTGTTGTGGACACTAAGTTGATGTTGAATTTAATTACGGCAGCAAGACTTTTAGTAGGGCAATACTGGAAGAAGGAAGAACTGCCGACTATAGAAGAATGGACTCTAAAAGTTTCTAACCTGGCGGAAATGGCAAAGATCTCAGCGTATTTGAAAGACCATTCGCAACAGAGATATATTGTGGAGTGGAAAAAATGGATTGATTACATCCAGAATAAATATGGGACTAAAAAGTTTCATTTAGCATTTGAATAAGTATTGATGTGATATTTATATTGCTTGTAGTCATTTTATAAGAGTTAAAGTGCGATAGACTTAATAGCTTATTGTTGTTTGCATATGGAAGATTATGATTGTTTTTACTTTTATACCTTGTATTTAGCTCTGGGAAGTCGGGGAGGGGGGAAGGGGAGGGAGGGAGGTGTTGGGGTGGGTTGGGAAGAGGAGTGGGGGGTGGGAGGGGTTTTGGTTGGTTAAAGATAAAATGTACTGAAAAACTTTTCAATAAAAAAAAGAAAATCTTTACCTTTATCTTTACTGTCCTGGACTTGAAGAACTATTTCCTTCAACATCCTCCCAAGCAGAATCCTTCTAGCTTCTCTCTTGTTCACTTACTGCAGACATGTCAAACACAAGGCCCGGGGGCCAGATTCGGCCCGTGAAGTGGTTTCATGCGGCCCGCGAAGCCATCCTGGAAACAGTGAGGGAACGGCCCCCACTGCCTTGGCCCTGGCCCAGAGACCCTCCTTCTGCCAGAGACCCTCAGATCTGTCCCACTCCTGCCCAGGCCCCCATAGGCACCCTTGATGCGAACGATGTAGAGCTGGCCACGCCCACCCAGTAGGCCATACGCACTTCAGCCACGCCCACCCAGTAGGCCACACCCACCCGGCCCCCTGAGGGCAACCGCAATGCTGATGCGGCCCTCAATGAAATTGAGTTTGACACCCCTGACTTACTGCAAAGCCTGCTGGATGGTAAAACTTACCATCCTCCTTTTCTGCATTTCCCCTGTCCAATCTGTTAACTGATTGATACTCCCCAAGCTACTCTTTCGCCTTTAAGTGAGTGCATCCTAGCACCGGTGATGTTACCTAGTTTAGTAATGAAATGTCTGCAAGAAAACAACTAAGCTGAGAGAGCACCAAGGACCCACAGTTCAACCCTGAGCTACAAATATTCTCTTTTATCAGTACTTAAAGCTTTGTCTCTTACCTTCTTTCTCTCCTTGTGTTACCTCTATTTGAACAAATCTTTTCCATCTCTTTTTCCTAATCATGCCTCCGGAACTAACTTCTGCTCACCTCCTTTCTCCTAAAGAGTGTCTCTGTGGGCATCTGCAGCTTTTTAAGTCTTCTCTCTTCTGAATTTTGCTTTTCTTACTCTGTGTACCATGGATTAAATCTCGCCAGAAATTTCTAATTCTGATTACTTTCCTTACTCCAAGTACTGAGATGCAGCATGAATAAAGATTTAAAAATGATAAGACAGAAAGAAAGGGGGGTGGGGGAAGGGAAGACCCACCAATCTTAGGAACATCTGCCAACTCCCCAACATGTGATGATGGAATAACCTTTAAATATTGTTTAGTCTAGTATTGTTTAGTTTGTGTTTGGTATCATTAGCTTTTTATCATGGAAGGACATGCTATGTGCTCTCTGTGATGCTCAAAAACTAGCAATTAATGGTGAAGAAATTTCTGTTTTCTCCTGAGTCTTCTAATGGGCTTTTGTAACTTTGGTATGTAAGAGAACAACAGTATTAGAGATGGGATTTCAAGAATCAAAAATTCCTACTCTTCCACCTCTAGAAGAAAACCCACAACCAGAGGGATCTCCATCCAGGTTAGTAATATTAATAGAGCTGTGCAGAGACTCAAATGATATTCTGAAAATTTATTATTGGGTAAATCTTAATCATACCATGCTTTAACCATCTAGAAATAGTAGCTTAGTATCCATGGGCTTCCCTTGAAGACTAACAAAGCCTCCAGCAAATAATTTTCATCGTCCTTAGTGAAAGAACCTAAGTGCTCAGGGCAAATGTTGCCAATGCTGCACTTCTGAGAATGAGATGGATTTGAACCAAATGTAGGAAGAGAAAACCCATGTGAACCAAGGAAAAGTCAAATGCAGGGGAAACAGTACCTCTACTATTGAACTCTTCCTACAATTAATAATAATAATAATAATAATAATAATAATAATAATAATAATAATAATAATAATAATAATAATAATAATAATAATAATAATAATAATAATAATAATAATAATAATAATAATAATAATAATAATAATTTAATTTCTATACGGCCCTTCTCCCGAAGGACTCAGGGCAGTGTACAGGGCAATAAATACAATAAAAACACAATGTACAAAAGTTAAAAAAGAATTAAACATTGTAGCCCAATTACAGTAAAAATAATAAAATTAATATTAAAATACCCCAAATCCATTAGACCAGGGCGGCTTGTTCAAATAAGTAAGTTTTTAGGTCACGGCGGAAGGAGCGAAGGTCGGGAGCCATCCGGAGCTCAACCGGTAAATGGTTCCAAAGGTCTGGCGCGCCCACAGAGAACGTCCTCCCCCTGGGGGACGCCAGTCGACACTCTCTGACCGACGGCACCCTGAGGAGGCCCTCTCTGTGGGAGCGCACTGGACGAAGGGAAGTTGATGCCAGCAGAGTTAGAAAAAGGAAGCTTTTTCTAACTCTGAATCTAAATCAATCTTCTTGGAACTGAAATCCGTTATTCTGGGTGCTGAGCACTGGCACAATGGCCTTGGCTGGCGCTTGTGTATCCTTTCAGTATTTGAAGAGTGTTATATCACCCCTCCGTCTTCTCAGAGCCGAAACATGTATCTTTAATCACTCTTATGGGTATTTAGTTTCTTTTTTTTATTAAAGAGTTTTACAGTACATTTTATTTATAAAAAAACAAAACAAAACCCCTCCCAACCCCCTCCCCTCTTCCCAACCCTCCCCAACACCTCCCTCCCTCCCCCTCCCCCTTCCCCGACTTCCCAGAGCTAAATACAAGGTATAAAAGTAGAAACAATCATAATCTACCATATGCAAACAACAATAAACTATTAAATCTATCGCACTTTAACTCTTATAAAATGACTACAAGCAATATAAATATCACATCAGCACTTATTCAAATGCTAAATGAAACTTTTTAGTCCCATATTTATTCTGGATGTAGTCAATCCATTTTTTCCACTCCACAATATATCTCTGTTGCGAATGGTCTTTCAAGTATGCTGAGATCTTTGCCATTTCCGCCAGGTTGGAAACTTTTAAAGTCCATTCTTCTATAGTCGGCAGTTCTTCCTTCTTCCAATATTGCCCTACTAAAAGCCTTGCTGCCGTAATTAAATTCAACATATTTAGTTTCTATTTTCTGATCATCCTCTCTGAATCTCTTCCATTTTTTTTTCCAGAAACCCTCTTGATTGTTAATACATGGAAGTTGATGCAAAATTCAATATGTGGACTGAGCGATGCAGAATCATACAGAACTATTACTTCTTCCAGTTTAGAAGCTAGACTGCTGTAGATGCACCCTAAAAGCGAGTTTGCCGCCATATCACTGTGCTGATGCATATTTGATTTATGATAAATTACTATTCCTGGATCTTATTCACAAGCATTATGACCAAGCCGAGCATCACGCACTTTATTCCTGTTTCCTAAGTGAGGAATGTTGCATTTGTCTGTTAAATTTTATTCTCTTATATTCAGTCCACTTCTCTAGCCTATCAAGACTATTTGAATTTTTATCTGTCTTCTAGCTATCCCATCCAATTTTGAGTCATCTCCAAAGCTGACAAGGGTTTTCTCCACTTTTTCATACAAGTCATTGAACACAAGCCCTTCCCTCTTCCTAGGTGTGAAAGGGCCTCTAATCCTCACCTTCATCCTGAAGGCTGAAAGAGAGTGATTGGCCCAAAAAATCCATTTAATTTTTTTAATCTAAGGCAGAACTAGAACTTGTGATTTCATAGTTTTCATCCTAGTGTTTTAACGTTACATTTATATGGCGCATTGTTTGTGTGATTTTTAGTTGTTAATTGGGGTATGGATGGCCGGCTATGAAGTCATTGATTGCTGTTTCCTTGTACTGCTGTGCACTCTGCTCTTAAGTACCAGGTAAACTGGTGGTAAATCAGCATTCCTGTTGACTGACAAGGGACCTTTTTTCCAGGCTTCAGTCATTTCTCTGGCCCTTTTTGTCCTTGCTCGGCCAATAATCTTAGTAGCTGCAAAATTGAATTAATGTTTTATTATGGTTCATGTTTGTCCTGCTGGCTATTCTTTTAGTGAAGTGTATTTCCCAAGCATAAGTTTTTTTGTTTTTTTTTAAATCCCATTTATATCCCGCCCTTCTCCGAAGACTCAGGGCGGCTTACAATCTAAGAAGCACAAATCAATGTGCTTAGCAATAGCCTTCATTCTATGCATATGCCTGCTTATTAGGGCTTTTGCCCCCCCCCTCAAGCGGCATTTTTACAAAGTCAGCTTATTGCCCCCAACAATCTGGGTCCTCATTTTACCTACCTCAGAAGGATAGAAGGCTGAGTCAACCTTGAGCCTGGTGGGACTCGAACCTGCACTAATTGCAGGCAGCTGGTGTTACTTAAGGAGGCATTAGCCCACTGCTCCACCAAGGCTAAGTTATAAAGAATGCTTAAAACTTTCAAAGTATAATAACCAAAGACGGGATTTTTTAATTGCAAGGCATTGCTGTATCACAAAGCATCCTCCACAAACCTCAGAGGACTTCCCTCTTCTTCCTTTGCATCTCATCTTCTTATATGCAGCCTTCCCAAACTTGAAATCCTCAAGAAGTGTTAAAAATGATAATATCTATAATTTCTAGCCATCATATCTATTAGCTGATGCAGGTTGGAAATTATAGAAGTTATACTACAACACATGTGGAGAATATGTGGGGATTAGTCATTCCTTCTGCAATGGAATTCAGGAGTAATTTTTACAATTTCTACTTGCCATTGGAGTATAAATTCTCTACTGGACAAGGATGCCTCTTGAATAATGACACTACCTATAGCCCCATGATTGCATTGTAGTCTCTGGGCTGTGTTTGTATATCTGTGGTGTTATGATCTCAGTGTACTTCCTATATCTATAGCTATCTTATACATAGCATTCCATATTTTATTCAGCCAACCAGAAAGCTCTGTCAGTCATAAATTGTTTGTGTATTCCCTTCTTGGTCATCCAGTTGGCAGCTAGAGCAAACTAGTCAAATTATATCAAAGAGATGTTGGATTACAGTCCTCTCATTCATGAAATCCTCAGTGTAATTGCTGGCAGATGCTATCAGTCCTAGAGTATCATGCTGTTACCAAGGTTGTTGGTTTTAGTCAGAGGCAAAATTTGCCTTGCAAAAATTGTTAGCCAATTACAATTTTTAATGGGACAGAGGGAAAGACGTATGAAATAGATCTGGAATAGTCAAGTAAATTAAGCTGCAATTAAATTTAATTAGTTGAAAGAAAATGTAATTCTTATTTTAGCAGTGCCCCCTTTGATGTTTACAATGCTACAAAATCCTGTTGTGTCCTTCACTTCTTCCCAAACAACACCATCCTGATTTGGACTGAGAAAAAGATGAAATACTGCCTCTCACATTCATCCTGATCTCATCTACAACATTTATATTTCTATTTCACTCTCATTCTCTTATGTAAGCCCTATTTACTTGACTTTCAGCTAGGATTTGTTAGTTTGCATGATGCTAAGATGTTATTCTGTGGAGCCTTTTAAGGGAGGCAAACTCAGGATCGCTTGTTTGACTTCTGGAAATATCAATATCAATGTAACTGTATCTTGACCGCTGTCAAAACAATTCTCCAGATCAATTTGTACCTAGCATAATTAAGGTAGAATAAATTTGAGTATGTTTCTCACTTTTCCCCCATCCCCTGAACTCAAAAATATTTTCTGTAACCACCCTGCTTCCTTCTGTAATTGTTGTATTCCCTCTTCTACTTTCTGAGGGTCTGTTAGTGATATGACCATCACATATATTTTAAGAATCCCCTAAAGCTATGTAATCTGCGTGAACCTAGACTTTTCAAGAGAAATCGCAGATGGAATGGCTAACATTTATATTAATATTTCAAGTTTAGCCAATTCTGGTGGAAGGCCTCAAAAAGTATCTACATAAAGATTCTTCTTCTTCATTGCCGGCGGGTGACACCCAGGGATAGGGCCTTCTCAGTGGGGGCGCCTGCCCTCTGGAACCAGCTGCCAGTGGAGCTGAGGACTGCCCCCGACCTCCGATCATTCCGCCGGGGCCTGAAGACCTGGCTCTTTGAGCTCTCGGGCCCAGGCTGAGGAGAAATTTATTTTAATTGGGGTTTTTAATTGTACAGGGTTGGTTTAATCTTTTTTAAATTGATTTTTAACTTTTGTATGGTTGATTTTTAACTCCCTGTAAACCGCCCTGAGTCCTCAGGGAAAGGGCGGTATATAAATGCAATAAAATAAATAAAATAAATAAATTCTTTCATGCTTTTTCTTGTTTCTAAAACAAAACCACTGTTAGCTAAGGAAGCTATCTTTGAAGTCATTTCCTCTCCTTTCCAACATAAATTCTGGAGAAAGATTTCTAAGAAGGAAGGGTGAAAAGACATGGTAATTGCTAAATGTTGGGCTACTCTCTCCTAGTGCTTTGTTCAAAGGTTGAGTCCATCTGTGGGGAGAATGAAGTGGAAGGCTTGATAAGTAATCTTTTGGTGATTTGGTGATATCTCCCAAATGGAAATTCTTTGTGACAGCTGTGTAATTCTATACACCAGATGTGCCTAGCAGACCAAACTGGATGGTCCCATGGTTTAGCATTACGTGTGAAGTAGAATGAGGAGAGAAATTATTTACACAGTAAAGGTACCACCTGTTCCTGAAGAGCAATATCCACTTGCTGAATGATGCAGTTGTAGGCATAAAGAAGTACTTAGGAGTGGATTTGCACATGGAAAGGATACTCTGGTTAGGCATTCATGAGTTCAGTAATTCTGAATTGCAAATATCTTCCAGGTTGTTTTCCCACTGCCAAAGGGAAAATGATAAACAGAAATTATTAGAAAAAGAAACAGCATATGATAAATAATAAGCATTACGCTTTGGAAATATAAATGGTGTTTGTGAATTAACAATAGAATACTTTATGGATCATTGTTACTGAATAAATAATGAAATATTATTTAAAATAGGTAAAAAGCATTTACAAAAGAAAGCTGCTAGTCGGAAGGGGTTAAATACTGTTTCTTTAATGGCTCTATGTACAAGAGTGTTAGAGGGCAAACATGGGGGCTGAAACCCTCAGATTTGTGTTGTAACCTGCAATAGTAGAGAAAACAAGCAATTGCGTTTATGTCGGCTAGGAAATGTCAAATATTTTCTTGCTTCTTCACAAGGAAGGAAAATCTATCAACGAGAAACATCATTTCTATTATCACACAAAAACATTTAGAAAAGGACATTAATTTAGAACCTTGTAGATTGAAAAGAAGCATTCAGATAATTTCTTGTGTGATAGAATATGTTTTCCATAGTTTTATACGCAGCAAAACATAGTACGCATTTTCAAAACTTCAACCTAATGGTATGTAAAAAAAAAAGCTATGAAAAATTGTGGAATGTTTCAAAACATTTTATCAATGCGGGATGGTTTGGATAGACCCAGCCCCAAGATCTTTAGAACCGATGGCAATTGCCTTCTAATGAAAAAGGGTAGTGAAACGAAGCATCAATGTTAATGTGAAGCCCCTGCTGAGAAATGACACAAGCAGAAGAAAGCTCTTCTCTAAGTAAAAGTGCATAAATATAAAAGAGACTTATAATTGGATTCTATAAGATTTGGAAACTAACACCCTTGCACTTACCATACTGAACATTTATGTTTTCTAGTTCTATTAGTTTTCCCATCTAGATTTTTTTAGAAAGCACGTTGTGCAATTTCTAAGTATCTTGTGAACAACAAGTGCAAAGAGCATTTGAATTCACAAATTATTATTCAGAAGTGGCACACTGAGACAGCAATAAAATTCCCAAAGTGACTACTTTGATTTTGGACATTTCAAAGGCTTTAAAAATGCCATTCTTTCGCCTAATATACTGAACTACAAAAATCCTTTTATGAATGCAGCTTAGCAGTTCTTAAAAATTCTTCCATCTGCATCTGATAAGATATCTAGTCAATGGAGTCCAGAACTATGTTAGTTAATGGATAGTTCTGCCCCAACTCCCCAATCCTTCCAATTCAATTTACCTGCATTAGCTAATGATAGACCAGGTTGCTTGGAAACCCTGTTGGCCAAGACAAACTAAGGAGCTCTTTGAAGGTCTGGTAAAGGAGCTGCAGCCTATCTATTTCATTTTTCAAGACAATGAAGTAAGTGTACTTTACAATGTTAAAATCAGGTTTGATGGCCTAGGGATCTGATTCCAGATACTATATATCTGTTACTTATATTGTTTGAAATGGTTTAATTATTTTTATAGTTTTAAGGACTGTAAGTCACCTAGAGTCACTGGTTGAGATATGCAGCTATAGAAATTGAATAAATAAAATATAATTCCAGAACTTACAAATAACTGATACTAGTTCATTGTTCATTTCCTTCCAAAACAATTATTACCAGTGAAATGAGTGCAACCAAAGCTAAGAACATTATAATCAATTGACATAAACTTAAATAATCCAGATGTGGGCAGCATTTAATAATAATCTGTATTATTTGTCTGGCTTTGTTTTGTATAATAGCCTAACCCAGAAAGCTGGACTATAAATAACATGAACATTCAGTGAACATTATTAAATACAAATGCTGAATTAAAATTACACTTTTCTTGCATACCCCGTTTTATTTATTAAAACCTGACATTTCTGAACAGTTCACGAATGTTTTTAGAAATATACATATTGCCATTTCCTATTTGTAACTTTCTTGTCCCCCCCTTTTTTTAATAGAGAAAATCAGCAACTGAAAAGAAGCTGGTATAGTGGCACAATAACTGTTGCTTGCTGGAGGGGATTGATGTCTATCAGGCAAGGCCATCTATCAGCAACCTGTTTTGTGACTTACAAAAAATGGAGGAGGAGGAGGTTATTTTAGTTTAGCTCATCATAGTTAGAAACAGGCTGACAAAGAAAGGATCCGAGGTTGCATAAAATCTGAGAAGAAATTTGTTTATTTATTTATTTGTAGAATGCCCATTAAGACAAAATGCTATTTTAAAGATGTAGCAAAGACAATGCCATACAAATATTCTTCATGATATTATTGGCTTCTATTCTACCTTCAGATTGGCTTTGCAAATGTGATTCCCAAGAGAAAGACAGAATTCTGATGTTTACCGTTATATTTGTGCTTTTCAAACACTAAGGTATGAAGGTATTTTGAGTCATATGAGTCATGCTTCAATTGACTGCTACTTTACATTTTGTGTAGAAGAAATAAATATGTATAATTGTTATGCGGGTGGAAGATCATATTGAACTGGGGCTGGGTTAGTGGAAACAGAATTAAAACAAGCAAATAGAAATGAATAGATATGATCTACTCCTGTCATTGTCATATGAATCAGCTGTGAAAACAGATGGCTTCAAGGAAAAAACCTACTGGATAAAAATCATCTTTAAATTTCTGGATGAAACCTAAATATCGCAAGTCAATCTTAAAAATGAGGGGAAGAAGAAAACATATGAATATTCTAATCTGAGATCACAGCCTGTTACTATGCATCTTTTTGAAATTGGGAGCCTTATGAAATAACTTATTGATATGACTTCTTAAGGATGACCCACTCTGCTGGAACATTATGAAACCTTGGCCTCATTTACCTGCCTGAACGCCAGTACACATAGTCCTCGCCTTACAACAGTTAATTTAGTGACCATTCAAAATTACAACGGCATTGGAAAAAGTGACATATGACCGTTTTACACTCTTATGACCTTTGTAGATTCCCGATGATCCTGTGATCAAAATTCAGATGCTTGGCAACTGGTTGATACTCATGACTGTTGCTGTGTCTCAAGGTCATGTGATCAAGCTTTTGGCAAGCAAAATCAGTGGGGAAGCCAGATTCACTTAACGACCAGGTTACTAACTTATCAGCTGCAGTTATTCATTGAACAACTGTGGCAAAAGGTTCGTAAAATGGGGCAAAACTCACTTAACAACTGTCTCAGTTAACAACAGAAGTTTTGGGCTCAATTGTGGTCATAAGTGGAGGACTGCCTATACATAAGTAAGTTCAGCTATTGATGACTAAGGTGAACAGAAATTGTACTGTTATTTGAGATAGACTGCTAGGTGAATCTGGTGTCTGTAGTAAACAAATGGAGTGAGTTTGGTCTAAAAAAGTACTTGTTCCTCTTAACAACCATGGGGAAGTATTTGAATCTTCATAGAATTTTGTTTTATTTAACCAGCGTTAGTTAATTCTTGTGCAGTTGATGGTAGTTTATTGTGTGCATCATCCCAAAGAGATGTAGAGGTGTGGTGGAATGTAGTATGGATTCCCAGGAGGGAGGGGCTCCATTCAAGAGTACAAAGAGGCTGCAGAACTTGGAAAGTCGGATCAGCATCAAGAGGGTTCAAATAGCTCCTCCCTAGCAATTCCTGGAGTATATCTATAATTATGCAAATATTTGCTTCAATCTGGCAAGATTCTGTCTATATGTCAAGAACAATAAAGGAAACTATTCAGGAGTAATTCCTCTTGGTTTTGGGGGTCTGACAATGGATGTGGGTACTCTGCCAGTCACCATAATATTTTCCATTGGTGTGAATTTGATGAGCAAATTATTTCCATAAAAAGTCTCAAGGAAAAAAAAAGCTTTCTGAAGGCCAGATCATCTATTTCAATATTCTAAGGAGGGAGGGGGGATCCCCAAATCTCTGTGCCTCCTGGAGGTTCATAGAGGATATTATCTAAACTTCCAGTGAATCATACAGCTGACAGTGTTGCTATTTCTGGGCCAAAGAAGCTCTCTTTGAACAAAATGCGCTCGTTGTGTCTTTTCAACCTGCACTTCAGTAGAGTGAAACAGCAGGTTTCCCGTACTGTATAATAACTGTCAGAAACAATTTCTGCTCTGTAAGTGAGGTGAAGTGAAATGTCAAAATATTTGAATACATTTCATTGAGGATATCTTCTTTTAAATTAGTAAAGGCTGGAGGAAAAGAATCTTATTCTCTCACATAATAAATATGCAAGTGAATTCTAATAAAGCAGAGTCCTAGCTTGTTAATGGTGTTAGTGGAACCACAATAATAAAACACAATAATTATGAGTTAAAGGAGTGCCAGCCATGGCCTTTTACCAGGCTTCTTGAACATATTATTCAGAAGAAATTTAGTAGTCTAAAAACTGTGTTAATTACCATATTTTATAAAATCCCTGGTATAGGAAGGAGCAATCAGAAGAGGCAGCCTGCAAGGATTCTAAAGCAAATGAGTATATCTCATTATTAGTACAACTGTACTCTTTGGAACTCATTAGCCTTGCTACCTTAGCCTTGTTCACTCCAACGTGTCCGTGAAACACCAGAAAAATAATGGCAAGGAGATCTCTCCAGGAACAACAGTCCCACTTACAGCTTGTCATCTCTTTGGAAATCAAAACACATTCCAAACCATCTAGTGGAATGAATCAAGTTTATGGAAATAATGATTTTCTTACACTCAGGGTTTCCTTCCTGAGAACCCTTTATTGCTCCCTGACACTGATTCAGATGATACCATGAGAGAATTAATTAGAAATATACCCCGTGCCAATAAAATACTAGATTCATTATTGAGGGGAAAGGGGAGGGGGAGAACTTCATTAATATGGAGGCAATTTAATAGGGGGTGGGAGTGTATCAAGATCTAAAGAAAACATTGTCGGTGGAGCATGCGGTAGATATTGGGCATAGCTTTATTTACTTATTCAAAACCTTTGAATTCCATTTCTTCACAGCTTGTGGTAAGTTGGAAGAAACTCATTAAAGCAATGAATGAGAGAAAGGCTTCCTATTCAAAACACTTTCATCCATGGCATTGTTAATGAATACCATAATTTTAAAGGCAAGTATTGCTGATACATTTATTTATTTATTTATTTATTTATTTATTTATTTATTTATTTATTTATTTATTTATTTATTTATTTATTTATTTATTTATTTATTTATGTGGCCATCCATCTCATAGAAAATGATTCTGGAAGCATATATAGTCAAACACCAAAGAATTAGTCTTGTGACAATACTTCCTTTAACCAGTGAGAAAGTTGGGCCTTCTTTTTCTTCCAGCAACAGTTTTTCATTCTGCCTTTAAAACTCAAGCTCCAGTAAGGAAATCTGTGTTTGGCAGATGGAATGGTGATTTCAAGGAGAGAAGCAATTTAGGACTATGGAGAAATTTCCTATCAGTGAGAAGAATTAACCAATGGGACGGCTTGCCTTCAGAAATTGAAGGCATCACTGGAGGTTTTTAAGAAGAGATTGGACAACCATTTGCCTGAAATGGTATAGGGTGGCCTGCTTGAGCAGGGGGTTGGACTAGAAGATCCCCAAGGTCCCTTCCAACTCTGTTATTCTGTTATTTATTGAAAAGGAAAATAACCATTATAACATACATTTATTCCATAAATGTAAATGATACCTTTAAATTGAGCAAATATTTTTCTACCCTACAGTATATACATCTGGATATCTAGCAATCTTGCTGGCTGATTGGGCAGAAATTACTAGTGATTGAGAAAAGACCTTCTCCATATATTGCACTGATAAAATTAATGAGAAATAGCTACATTTAACTGCATACTATAAATAGTTTTTCAGTCATCAAGGAGACATATATGATATGCATGAAATACTCCTGTCTAGAAGAAGGAGAACATGTAGTACATTACTGTATTACAGTCAACGTAAGAGATATGAAAGTTTTGTCTTTATAAGAATTAAATGAATCAGTTAAAATTGCACAGTCAAGTTAACATAGTTAGGATTTGACTGTAAAAACACAACTCATATTTGTGTTAGTGAAAGGTTTTTACAGAACAATAACTCAGAATCAGATTTTTTTTTAAAAAAAGCTGCCCTCAAGTGCTTTTGACCATTACTGCACAACTAAGAGAGGCTATGAAAACAATAACACTACCATAGAAAAAAAGATCTCAGGAACAACCAAAAGACTATTACAACCACATAGCATTACCATAGCACACAAACTAACTAAAACTTTCCAGAACCAAAAATAAAACCATAAGATCAAAGAAACAAAGAAACAAAAACAAGAGTCATCTACAACGTGCAGTGTAAGTACTATAACAGTCGCTATGTAGGACAGACAAGCAGAAGACTAACAAAGTGCATCCATGGACATTAACTAGCAATCAGAAGACACAATGAAAACTAGAGAGAACTTCCATGAAGATGGGCTCCTGCATAAGTCAGTTGCGGCCCTATCTGGACCGAGATGCCTTGCGCACAGTCACTCATGCGCTCGTGACCTCCCGGTTAGATTACTGTAACGCTCTCTACATGGGGCTTCCCTTGAGGACCACTCGGAGGCTTCAACTGGTGCAGAATGCGCCCTCGCGAGTTGTGATGGGGGCTCCCCGATACTCCCATGTAACACCTCTGCTCCGCAAGCTGCATTGGCTTCCGGTTGCCCTCCGGGTGAGATTCAAGGTGCTGGTGATGACCTATAAAGCCCTAAATGGCTTGGGTCCGGGATATCTGAGGGAACACCTGCTGCTGGCATCAAGTTCCCTTCGTCCTGTGTGCTCCCACAGGGAGGGCCTTCTCAGGGTGCCGCTGGCAAAGGATTGCCGGAGGGCGACACCCAGGGGGAGGGCCTTCTCTGTGGGCATGCCTGCCCTTTGGAACCAGTTATCCTTAGAGCTCAGGACTGTCCCAGATTTTCGTTTGTTCCACCTGGACCTGAAGACCTGGCTCTTTGAGCTTTCCAGCCAGGACTGAGAACTTTTAATTTTTAACCTATTGTAATTGGGCTTTTTAATTAGAGTTAAGGGTTTTAGATTTTAATTAAGGATAAATTAAAATTTATCTTAATTTGTTATTAACTTTTGTATTGTTATATTGTTTTAATTGCCTTGTGAACCGCCCTGGGTCCTACGGGAGAAGGGCGGTATATAAGTTTAAATAAATAATAAATAAATAAATAAATAAATAAATAAATAAATAAATAAATAAACAAACAAATAAATAAACAAATAAATAAATAAATAAATAAATAAAATGAGCAATCCAGATTGGATCCTGCAACATTATTCTGGGACACGTATATTCGCCTTCATTCATCATAATGAAAACTCATCAATCTCACAACATATAGACAGACTCAGTAATAGTTTCAGCTGAGAAACTGCGAGCATCCTAAACTAAGCTAAATCCAGAAATGTTAGAGAATTCCTAGAAATTTGGCATTCAGATAAACCAGCCATCAACAGATGCATGGCGATGAACCACATTTATACACCATTCAAAAGAAACAATGCAAAAGCTAAAAAGGAAGCAAAAAACCAGCAACCAATATCAAGATAATCAGGGATTATCACCAGACAATCAAGCAGAAAACAATATCTAATCAAGCAACTACCAAAAGAAAAAAATCCACACCCTCACCAATATTGACAGGACAAGCTACTGTATATAAACAGAAGGTAGACCACACACTCTCTAGCACTGATGATGTTACCTCAATTGGGTAATTAAATGTCTTCAGGCAAACAGTCATGCTTACAAAGGACTCCATAGTACCATCTCGAGCTACATATATTCTATTGGAAGTACAGTATACATTTCTCTGGGGCCAAATAAGATTAAGCTTCCTCTAAATTGGAAGAGAATTAGGCTTTGATTCTGTCTAAACAAATGTTTTCTTGACCTTTGAAATGTAGGGTTATTTTTCTTTTTGGCATCTGCTGATGTCCTTTTATCAAAGGCATGCCTTTCCTCCATGCTATGTTACCTTTAAGTGTGATCAAATCTATTTTACAGCAGGAACTTATGACAAAATACCTGTGATGTTAATGCAAAGCGTGAACCAGACAGGAACAGTCTAAAAGGAGTCATGATAGCACAGTGGTTAGAACACAGTATTTCAGGCTGATTCTGCCCACTGTCAGGAGTTCGATCCTGATTGGCTCAAGGTTGACTCGGCCTTCCATCCTTCTCAGGTTGGTAAAATGGGGACCCAGGTTTGTTGGGGGAAATATGCTGACATTGTAAACTGCTCAGAGAGTGCTGTAAAACACTATGGGGCTGTATATAAGTCTAAGTGCTATTGCTAAAAGGCAATTTAAGCCTAGCATTAGGGCTGTCAGATATAGCTCACATGATAAAATTACCCTTCATGATAAATAAATAAATATTAAAATTACTAATAATTAACCAACGTTCCATGCACCCAAAAAATGAACATGTCAGGCAGAAAAGCTAGAATTAAACATCTTCCCTTCTTATGCAGAGAGATGAATGGCAACATGCACTCTGAATCTGTTTATCATCTCAGTGAGAAGTGAACCGTAGGTCTGGCAGCCTTCCTTAAAAACTGACTAGGAGTTTGAAGTTTACTTGGTGGAAGATCAAGCCTAAGAGGAAGAAATAGAATCAACGGTTGGTATTTCTGATACTCTTGGATCCAAGATGCTTGTGACTGTACATTATGAATCTCAGCCCTATAACTCTAGGTTCCCTGTAGACAAATACTGTTCAATTTAACAAGATGCTATTCTCAAGTAAGCATAGTATTTTAGTAGCTAGTACTCTTCCCCACCCCAACCCCCAGTTCATTGAAAAAAAGAGAAAATCCTTCAGCTGGCAAAGAAGAATGTTCAACTGATAGCCATTTGAGATATGCTTGCCATTCATGTAGAGCTTTGTTCAGCTTCATTGCTTGGCAATAAAAATGTTTAATTTGTTCATCTTAAGATATGTCAGTAGGCAAATGGATGTCAGAGGGAAAGCAAAAAAACCTTCCTATTGTCAGGTCCCCAAAACCTCTGTGTTTCCTTTGCGTATGTATTCTACTTTTGGGGCCTGCCATTTTGCTGGGGGGAGGGGGAGCTTGGGATAACTTTTGCTTTCTACTTTCCCTCTCCTGCCTCTAACTTTGAGAAAGGAATGTGTCACCCTTATCAGGGAGACAGTAACAGAGAAATGAAAGCTGGAGAAGACCTTGAGATGCGGGCTAACTGTGCCAGTTACCCGCACATCATACCACCTGTAGATTGGCTGAACCAGTTACCTGCACATCATACCACCTGTGGATTGGGTGAATCAGTTACCTGCACATCATACCACCTGTGGATTGGCTGAACCAGTTACCTGCACATCATACCACCTGTGGATTGGCTGAATTTCAAATGGACATTATGACTTTGGTGGGAGGAGGATTATTGCTTGCTTAACTATACCGTTTGTGCGGGATTTTCCCAGATCTCGCCTTGACTTCCCTACTGTCACTGGCCCCTAATAAAAGTATCCTTTTGAGACGATGCCCATTTCAAAAGTTCTGCTGTCTTGGGTGGTAGTTGAAGTGGATCCTTACCCCTATATAGGGTTTCAGCAGACCCCATAAATATTTTTTTACAATACACACAAAAGGGAATGTAAAATTGGTAGAGGAAATTAAAATAATAAAATAAAATCATAAAATAAAATAAAAATAAAATGTACAGTACGTGAAGTGGCAATTACTATCCCTAAACCAGCCTACAAATCCATATTAATATATTAAGAGAGTAACTCCACAGAGCTGGAGAAGCATACTTTGAATGGGCTAGTCAAATACATATACATTCCTACTATATAACTCTGGCCCCTGCAAGGCACAAAAAGTAGGTTGAGTGGCAAGGATAGCAAAGAATAAATGGAACTAAGTCAGAATTGTATCTGCATCTATGGCAGTGAAACATTCTACTTGAAAAGAGTATACTATAAATTGAAACATTCCCACTGACCAGCTATTCTCAGGCACGATCGGGGATATATAAATCCCAGCAAAGAAATGGTAACATTTAATTATTTGTTTGTTTGAATTTTATTCCACCTTTATTACTTTATAAGTAACTTAAGGCAGTGAACATACAGTAGCTAACATTCTTTCCTCCTCCTCTAAAAACCTTGTGATTGGGCTGAGAAAGAATGACTGGCCCAAAGTCACCCAGTCAGTTTCCATGCGTAAGGTGGGACTAGAAGTCACCATCTCCTGGTTTCCAGGTCAGCACCTTAACCAGTACACTAATATCTTGTTCTCTTCCTGTCTTGTCAATTTTAAAATTGAGTGGAAGGAAATTTGTGGCGTCATTGGTAGGAAACTTGGTACAGACCATGGCTAAGGCAGGCTCACTACAAAGAGTGGAAAGCTATGTAACCAAAACTTATTTTTTTTCAGCACTCTTATCTCTGGGCATATTCCCCTATTACTATTTAAGCTGTTGTTGTCCTTTTTTTGTTGTTGTTGGCTTGACTCTGAGTTGGCATAATAAAATTCTGCCTGGACTGAGACATTTCGGCAACAGTTTGTGGGTTACTCAATCTGGACTATCAAATATTCCTGTTAGATGGTTCCCCTGCTTCTGTGCCCTCCCACTTTTGTGTATAGGTCAGGGGTATCAAACTTGCAACATCACATGACGTGTAACGACGTATCATGACTTTTTTTTCATTGCCGGCAATGGGGTGGGCATGGTTTCGCTATGATGCATCCAGCCCACGGGCCGTCAGTTTGACATCCCTGTTCTAGGTAGATCTTCTTGTCCTACACAGATATTGGGTAAATTCTAGGAAAAATATTACAAAAGGATTTACCTTTTAAAATGGCAACTTTATATAGATTTACCACATTGCAGTCATTCCGGCATCCTTATAGGAGAAGACAGCAAAACTTTGGATTAGATCATAATTGGTGGGGAAAGGATTAAGTACTTGGTCTTATTTTTTCCCCCTCATATGTGCATGCATACCAGACTCTGCCCCTCTCATCAGGTTCATGGTTTGCCTCCCAACCCAGGCAACTTCTCATTAAAAGTAAAGCCTATTGGGACTCCACTGCCTGCATGTGTGCGAAATGCCCTTAAATTGCACTGTCAGTTAACATTAGCAATAGGCATTTAATTTCTGATCTACTACATCAGAATTAGCAGCAGTGTATCATTTTTCTTTCTTTCAGTTCTTGAGGTGTTTTTTTTAACCAATTTGTAGCCCATACCTATGCCTTCCTGCTTCAAAGTGCATCTTAGCATAATAGGTTCTTTTTTTTATCTTTCTAAACTCAGTCAAGCCTTGTTAGGAGCTGGATGGGAGATCTCCAGATTCTCAGGGAAGTTGGAAAAAAAATCTTAGAAGGCTGCAGTGCAAGACATTCCTGAAAGGAAGGAAAATGACATGGAGGTTCCAAAAAGTAATCAGGAATTGACCTTCACTTTGAAGATTTGATTTTTCTTTAAAGTGTAGCTGATTATCAGAAGTCAGCGTTCAGGGTATCTGTGTTGAAATTCAATATGCCGATGTCTTATGAGTGACACAATCAGAAGTATTTTAATTAGTAAATGATGTGTCCATTCATTATGTTTCTCCTTTCAAACCTTAATAAACCATCCCAGGGATAATTAATGGCACTTTTGTGTTTGTAGAAAATCAGCACTTGATAAATATAAAAATATGCTATTATCACACAGGTAGGCTAGACTGCTGTTCTATAAATGCACAAATTTAATAATTACTGCAAGAACTATTTGTTCTAAGGAAGAAGCAGATAAATAAGAAAAATGTCAAGTAATCACAACAGTTGTAGCAACAGTACTGTAACCTAAGAAATACCTTAATAGTCTTGACATAGTATTGAGATTAAATATGGTGGAATCCTCTAGGGGAAGCCCCTTTTGCAAATATATTTTTTCTTCTCTTATAAGAGCAATTTATATGGAAAAATATGAGCCTCTTTGAGTCAGTTGGTTAACATTTTCTGAGATGACATGAAGAGATACATGTTATATAGACTTCATCTAAAATATAGAGCACTTCAGCCTTCAGAATCAAAGTTTTAAAAAGGACAAATCCCAACCTGAGTCAAGAATTTCTAAGGCCTAGTGATTCCAAAGTAAAAAGGGAAAAGTAGTGAGGCTTATAACTTTTGGATTTTATTTAGCCAGGTGAATTGTCCCGAAGGAAGACCAGGAGACAGCAGGCACAGTTAACAGTTTATTTTGGACACGGGTCCCGGGCGAGGCACCGCCGGGATTCCCTCTTATTTATACACAAACCTCTGTAACAAAAAAACAATCAGCTGGCAGTGTTCTCCCGCCATGCGGCGGCAGCCAATCAGGCGAGATCAGCTGTGGCAGCCGTGGCTGTCAACGAGCTGTTGCTGTGGCCAGCTGGCAGCTTTGACAGCTCCGGTTGTACTGCGCATGCGCGGCCCAGGCAGGTCTAACAGCTGTCAGTGAACTGCGCCTGCGCGGCATTTTGACAGCTGTCAAAATCAGCCGCTTGCTGCGCCGGTGGGCGGGGTGAGCGGCGGCAGCCCTTTTGACAGCTGTCAACGGGCTGCCGCGTTTTCCTCACGAACGTGTGAGGAGAATGAACTTGTGTTCCCTCACGAACGTGTGAGGTGTTTAATTAGTTTAACATTTGATATGTAGCACCAGGAAAATCTGATTCTATAGATAGTGATCTTGCAATTGGGGTCCTTGGAATTCTTTAAAGTTGCTGGTTTTCTAGCAGACATCTCATTATCAAACTAGATAACATCATCACTGCACGTGAATTTCATCTGCAAGAAAACCACCAAAGAGAGCATCAAAGATCCCACAGTTCAACCCTGAAGTACAAATATTCTCTTCTATCATGACCATGCAATGTTGGGTACAAAGTCTCTGTAGTTGTAAGGGTATTGTACGGACAAATGAGAGAGATTTTTTTCCCCCCAGTTAAGATGATGTTACTAGCAATATGATTTTGGTTCAGGAAGGCTTCCTTGCCTTGTACCAAGGATTCACTTTGGCTATACTAAGAGGGCACATGCTGTATAAATAATCTCTTTAGCTCCACATATTATCACCATCCACTGCTTTGAGAATGTGTATACAGGGTGGCAGTGAGGAAAACCCATAGTATTTTACAGGATACTGCCTCAACAGCTTGGGATAAATTTGTGTACGGGGAGGGAAGCAGAACAGTGCCTGTTTATCCTTCCTGCTCCATCACTATTTGCAGAACACACAAGCCATTTAAAGAACTTTTCTTCTATCTGAATTGCCTCTCCAAAAAAGCTGCATTACTTATAATTAATTCTCAATAAATTTGATTGGAACGTAAATTACCTCAGAGTATTTCTTGTAGAGCCATGGTCCTCCAAAGTGAGCAGGGAGAGTAAAATAAGGAATTTTGTACCTGAATTTAGTGGGAGAGATCAGGGATTTGATGGTTTGTGCAGAAGACTGAAAATTTTGGGGACAGAGTTTATTATCTGAAAAAAGTCAGAAATGGTATGTTGGAATGGATGAAGAGATGGAAACCTCCCTTCCCCCCATCCTTAAAATATATTCTTCTTACATATTAAAAAGAACAATTTGGGAGCAACTTGAGAACTTTTTCCATGAAAAAAATGTTCTCCTAAAAACTGGAGTCATGATTTATGGACTGCTCAAAAATGAGACTGGTCTATGAGCTACAGGTTTCCTACCACTCATATAAGATGTTCATCACTATAAAACACAAGTGTTTTCATATTATTTCCATTGGTGCATTATTCATATAGATTTATTTATAAAAGAGTGTCAACATTCTTTTTCTCTACCTCTATTTTTCAGTACCCATTTTTATTTTATAGCAAGTCTGTAAACCTTCTCTTCTTCTTTATTTAACATCCCATTGATTGGTGGAAGTTAGACACCAGGCAATGAATGAATGAATGAATGAATGAATGAATGAATGAATGAATGAATGAATGAATGCTACTGATTCTGGGTAGATATTTCATATTTTTTTCAGTTGGTTCATGCTCTTCTTTTATAAGCATTACAATAAATGGGAATTGTCCTACAAAATACAAGGAATGAAGACTGTTTTCTTTCATAAAGAAAAGTGGATTGCTTATGCCATTTGCTGGTCTTACAAATGGTACTATTCTCTCCATATATGTCTTTTCCTCCGTACCCCTCCCCACCATAAACACACAGGATGGATCATTTATAGCTAGAAATTTTTTTTAAAAAAAGTCATAGCATGGGCTCTATCTATTGAATCCTAACAGAAATAGGTTGAAAAGATTTCGTGCTCCCAGTAACAATATTTTGCAGTCAATCTGACAGTTTTTACCTAAGCCAAGCGACAGCTTTAGGTGATACACAGTATGCTGACAACTTGTTACATAAAGTATCATAGTTGGCTGTCAAAAGCTTTCTTGGAATCCAGAAATATAGTCCAAGCCAATTTTATGGCAGTAGAAATGTGTTCAGTAATTTCTAGCAAAGCAGTTGGTAAGTGATGGAAAGTTATTTGATAACAAAAGTTGCACCCCAGCTAGAAGTCAGGTTTAACCAGATGCTTTTAAAACTCTAGCAGTGACTTAGACATTAGTATATTGTCTGGCCAGTTCTCGAAGCCTAATGGGGACAAAGGTAATGGTTTGCTCAAGTGGAAACAGCATACTCTCAGGAATGAAAGTTTATTGGATGTTTGTAACAGAACACATTTTCTTTGTCATGTAAAGTTTTCAATCTTGTGTGTCACTAACAGACAGTGCTGCACTTTGGTTATGGCAATATTTTGGAAAGCTAATGAGGGCTTTTTTAAATAATAATAATAATAATAATAATAATAATAATAATAATAATAATAATAATAATAATAATAATAATAATAATAATAATAATAATAATAATAATAAAGTTGGAAGGGACCTTGGAGGTCATCTAGTCCAACCCCCTGCTCAGGAAGAAAACCTTATACCATTTCAGACTAATGGCTGTCCAGTCTCTTCTTAAAAACCTCCAGTGTTGGAGCATTCACCACCTCTGGAGGCAGGTTGTTCCACTGGTTAATTGTTCTAACTGTCAGGAAGTTTCTCCTTAGTTCCAGGTTGCTTCTCTCCTTGACTAGTTTCCATCCGTTGCTTCTTGTCCTGCTTTCAGGTGCTTTGGAGAATAGCTTGACTCCCTCTTCTTTGTGGTAGCCCCTGAGATATTGGAACACTGCTATCATGTCACCCCTCACCCTTCTCTTCCTTAAACTAGACATACCCAATTCCAGCAACCGTTCCCTATATGTTTTAGCCTCCAGCCCCCTAATCATCTTGGTTGCTCTTCTCTGTACCCTTTCTAGAGTCTCGACATCTTTTTTACATCGTGGTGACCAAACCTGGATGCAGTATTCCAGGTGTGGCCTTACCAAAGCATTGTAAAGTGGTATTAGTACTTCACTTGATCTTGATTCTATCCCTCTGTTAATGCAGCCTAGCACTGTGTTGGCTTTTTTGGCAGCTGCAGCACACTGCTGGCTCATATTGAAGTGATTGTCTACTAAGACTCCGAGATCCCTCTCACAGTTATTACTATTGAGCAAGGTACCACCTATACTATACCTATGCATTTGATTTTTCCTGCCTAAATGTAGAACCTTACTTTTTTCACCATTGAATTTCATTTTGTTAGATAGTGCCCAGTGTTCGAGTCTGTCCAGATCCTTCTGTATCTTAAGCCTATCTTCAGGAGTATTGGCTATTCCTGCCAGCTTGGTGTCGTCTGCAAATTTGATGAGTTCCCCATCTATCCCCTCATCCAAATCATTAATGAAGATGTTGAAGAGCACTGGGCCCAGAACAGAGCCCTGGGGCACCCCACTACACACTTCCTTCCATGTAGATGCGGTTCCATTGCGGACCACACGCTGAGTACGGCCTGTCAGCCAGCTACGAATCCATCTGGTGGTAATGCTATCTAACCCACATTTTTCTATCTTATCAAGTAGTAGGTTGTGATCTACTTTATCAAATGCCTTACTAAAGTCCAAGTAAATTATATCTACAGCATTCCTCTGGTCCACTAGTTTTGTCACTTGGTCAAAGAATGTAATAAGATTTTTTTTTACATTACTTGACCTTTGTTAAAGCACATTTCTTAGTAATTTCTGATTTCTCTATCCCCAAATGGTCAACATTTCAGAAATAATAATAATAATAATAATAATAATAATAATAATAATAATAATAATAATAATAATAATAATAATAATAATAATAATAATAATAATAATAATAATAATAATAATAATAATAATAATAATATCTGAATACAAACAGATCACCATTTGGAACACAACACGCCAGATATCGCAGTCATAGAGAACCGAAGCATACAGCTGATTGATATCACTGTACCAGGAGATGCCAGAGTCGAAGAAAAAGAACTGGAAAAAATTATGAAATACTGTGACCTGGCCATTGAAACTGCGCGATTATGGATCAAACATGTAACAGTGATACACATTGTTGTGCACTGGGTTTGTTGCGCAGGAATGAAGACGAGGCGAGTGAGTTCAGCTAAGATCATGGTTTATTGCTTGCAGGATCTGAACTAGAGAACAGGGCTGCAGATGCAGCAATTTATACCCTGGCCCCTAGGTGGCGGCCAACAGGTTTGAAGCAACCTATTGCCGCCCTAGGGGCAACCAATAGTAGCGCTGGTGATGGGTTGTCTGAGGATCTGGGAGCTGTTAGCTAGCTTCCCTGCTCAAACAGCCTCCCAGCAATACCACGTGGTGTTAACAAAACAAGCCCAATACATTACACCCATTGTCATCGGGGCACTGGGAACTACTGTATGTCCAAAAACTTTGCAAAATACATCAAGAAATTGCAGCTTCCTGCAATAACTCCAGCAAAGCTACAAAAAACTGTGCTACTCGGAACATCTTACATTTTAAGGAGATACCTGGTTGATACCTAGGATGCTGGCAGCAACCCGTGTCAACCATTGGTGCCAGTCAGTTTGAGTGTTCAGTTGACTGAGTTTCATGTTTATGAATAAAAGTTTTATAATAATAAAAATAAAGTTGGAAGGGACCTTGGAGGTCATCTAGTCCAACACCCTGCTCAGGCAGGAAACCCTATAGCATTTCAGACAAATGGCTGTCCAGTCTCTTCTTAAAATCTTCCAGTGTTGGAGCATTCACTGCTTCTGATTAATTGTTCTAACTGTCAGGAAGTTTCTCCTTAGTTATAGTTGCTTCTCTCCTTGATTAGTTACCATCCATTGCTTCTTGTCCTGCCTTCAGGCGCTTTGGACAATAGCTTGACTCCCTTTTCTTTGTGGCAGTCCCTGAGATATTGGAAGAATGCTATCACGTCCCCCCTCGTCCTTCTCTTCATTAAACTAGACAAACCCAATTCCAGCAACCGTTCCTTATCTGGTTTAGCCTCCAGTCCTCTAATCATCTTTGTTGCTCTTCTCTGTACCCTTTCTAGAGTCTCAACATCTTTTTTAGATCATGGTGACTAAAATTGGTTGCAGTATTCCAAGTGTGGCCGTACCAAGGCATTGTAAAGTGGTATTAACACTTCACGTGATCTTGATTCTATCCCACTGTTAATGCAGCCTAATGCTGTGTTGGCTTTTTTGGCAGCTGCAGCACATTGCTGGCTCATATCTAAGTGAAGTGGAATTGAAGTTGGAATAAATATAACTTGGCCTTTCCATTCTGCAACCTTCCAGCTAAATCAGGATTGCATTCTTAAAACTCCTATTCAGATGAACCTGGAAAATTCTGTGAATTTCAGTCCCTACAGATTCGGAACACATAAGTATTTACAAATATGTGAATCAAAGTATTCACACCTCTCGTAAAGTACAAATAATATTGATCCTGAATATTAAACCAGTACGCCCCCCCCCCCCCCAATTTTTCAAACTATGTGGATGGCTCATCCATGCAAACCACAAATCATAACTGAAGAAGCTTCTTGGATGAGAAGTGAAACATCTTCAAGGGAAAAAAAGAAACAAAGAAAGTCGAGTTGCCTTTTGAAAAACACCTTTGGGATAATAATGACCTGAATAATGAGAATCTCCTTAGACATACAATCCGGAAGTATCCAGAAGGAGGAGATGGAAGAATAATGAAGTATTCTGAGCAATTTCTCAGTAGCTGAAGGAGAAATGAATGCTCCACTTTTACAACTGCATTCTGAATTCGGAAGAAAACTCATTAGTTTTGGGGTTGGCATCATGCCACTATGCTTATAAGGTCACCTATCTCTACATGTGTGTATCCTCTATGATATAATCTTTGACTTATGGGGGCCATGGTGCTCTCTGAGCTTGGCTGTTTTGACCACTACTGATATTTTGACATGGAGAGCATTTACAGGAATAAGACCTCTCCTTTGGAAATTTTTGTGTAGTAAGGCATCAAAAATCTTGGGATGGAATAAAATGTAAACCACTATAATTTGCTTCTGGGCTATTCTCTCTGGACTGCAAGAAGGACCTCTTGATGGAAGCAAAAAAAGGCATAGAAATCATAACTCTTTTCACCCAGCTAGTAATTGTCTGAATGTTTGAAAATACATATTTTGTAGCTCATTCAAGAGTTACATTGCAAATTTGTTTATGCATTAGACACTAAACATATCTTTATGTTTCAGAGAATCAATGCCTCTAAAAAAGCAATTTATCAGTAGGCATGTGAAAAGACAAATACGTAAAGTTTACTTATATCTAATCTCATTCATAAATTCATTTATATTTACAGTCCAGGTAAGAACCAGTAAAAGTGATCAGTTTAGATAAGCATGTAGGATGTGCTTAGCATGCTATCACACAAGCCAGGTCTTACACCACCTGTCTAAATATTTATTAGAAAAAATATGAAAGCTAATCTAATCAATAGCTGAGGGGGAAAGAAAGAGTATGTTTCCCAGGAGTAGAGAAAAACAAGCAATAATTTTGTTTTAAGGACCTTCTTCTGCCACTGAGTTTAAGTGCTCTGCCCATTTCTGAGTTGGCGAAAAAACATATTGGCCTAATCTTTGCTGTGCCAATGCCAATCCCTTCTCAGATCCAGAGCACATTATATCATCACAAAATTTTAATGCCATTGACATAATAAAGTGGTGAATAAGTGATGTTTTTGCATGGTTTAATGCACAGAAGATTTAACCGTTACCAGAAATAATGAACTCAATAAATGACATATTGCATGGACATTATAATAATATCTATAGTTATATAATCTCTATCTACCATAGAGCACACATGGAACTGCTTTTGGACCTTGATGGGACAGCCACACATATGACTAAAGTGGAATGGGATAACTCGCCATGGCCAACTCACCGTGGGACAACTCGCTGTGGGACAATTCAATAATTCAATTTAATTATTTAAAATAATTTAAAATTTATTTTAATTTTTCTTATTCACATTTCATTCAGTTCTCTCCTTTGGCATCCTTTCTTTAATGATTCTATTCCACCATTTCTTCTATATTAGTGTAACTCTGCAGAAAGACTAAACAGAGTTTATCATAGTTTTGATGTCCTTGTGCATAGAGCACTAGTTTTATTACCATATACATGTTACAATTTAGTAGTTTCTCTATGTAATCACATTGTTGGGTTAGAGAATACTTAGGTATAAAGTACAAGAGAGAGAAACACCAAAAAGAGATATTCAAGGAAAATCCCAGTATAAAAAAAGATGTTGAGAGTTTGGAAAAAATTCAGAGAAGAGCAACTAAGATGATCAAAGGCCTGGAGGCTAAAACATACGAAGAAGGGCTGCGGGACTTGGGTTTGGCTAGTCTAAAGAAAAGAAGAAATAGGGGAGACATGATAGCAGTGTTCCAGTATCTGAGGGGCTGCCACAAGGCAGAAAGGATCAGGTTGTTCACCAGAGCACCAGAAGGAAGGATGAGAAACAATGGCTGGAAACTGATCAAAGAGAGAAGCAACCTGGAATTAAGGAGAAACTTCCTGACACTGAGAACAATTAACCAGTGGAACAGCTTAACTCCAGAAATCATGGGCGCTCCATCACTGGAGATTTTAAAGAAGAGAGTAGACAACCACCTGGCTGAGATGGTATAGGTTCTCCTGCTTGACCAGGGGGCTGGACTAGAAGAACTGAAAGGTCCCTTCCGCTTCTGTTCTGTTCTGTTCTGTTTTGTTCTGTTCTGTTCTGTTCTAGAGAATGAAGAATTTAATGCTTAATTAACTTCTCTGTTGGGAAGCCATTCTGGGGAGCTAGAGGATATTTGAATATTGTGATTTGTTTGTGCTTATTTGAAAATAAAACATTTTTATTATATCTTTAAAAATGTATTTGCTGGGGAAACCTGCTTTGTGAAATCTAAAGTTCTAAAATGGTCAAAAAGTGAGTTTCACAGATGAATGGTTTGCTTCACTTTTTGTCCGTTTCATGCATATCACCTGCCGTTTGACATATTCCAAAATTTTCCTTGCTTTAATTAAGACCAAGAAGTTAGAGTGTTGGCTCTGGCTAAAAAGAGATTGAACGGAAGATGTAGCTTTAATGACCTGGAAAGCATCCAGGAACTCTGCAAAAGGCTAGCAAGTAGTTCTGACAGAGAATATATTTGATGGGAAAGAGCATCCCAGCCAATTAAACAACTGGGACAGAAATAATGATTTGCCAGTGAACGTGTAACTGAAGCCAATTGGTCCATATTAATCAATGACTTCCAATTTGTAAGCGAATTTAAAGGTCATTATGAACTTCCTCTATGAGCAAAAGATAATGTGAAATTAATTATGGAGACAAAATATTTTTTGCATCCTGTATCAAAACATGAATATACAAGTTAGAATTGCAACTCACTGAAAATTATACAGAATGAACCAAGCAAATTGCTCTTATAGCTGGCTATCATAACTTTAAAATGGCTAAAGAAAGGTAGGGTTATGAATCAATTATGAAATAGATAAATCCTGACTTCACTAAAGAAATACAGAAATCTTGTTTTTCAGCTCATTATGTCTCTATAGATCATGTGATGGACTAATACAAGAAGGATCCTGACTGATAAATTTACAATTCATGCTGTTAACTGCTTAAGAAAACGAAGAGCATTGGTATATCAGAAAAAACACTTATCAGTGAAATAAGATTTTTCTTCCATTATCAGTCCTCAGCATCGGCTATTCAAAAGTTGACTGGCTTGGCATATGAAAGAGAATTTTAAAACCCATTTCACATACCTTTAAGACAATTTTAATTATAGAAAAGCAGAACTGAAATCAAATGAAACCAACTCAATCAATCAAATTCAAGAATGATTTGGTTAATGATTTACACCATTTTTCAAATTGTGCTCTCTGCTTCAATTCCTGTGAAGAATATTTATTCCTTATCCTTGGACATTGCACATTACAGGCAATTAGCTGCAGTATCTTTTGATTTCCCTCCTTTTCTGTTTCCCTCCTGTCTCTCTTAAAGTAAATTGAAGTTGTAATGCTAGTTCACAATGAATACACCAATGTGAACATGTCCTTTCCTACACTGTGAGTTGTGGTGGTGGGGCACGGAGGGAGGCTCAGCCAATCTCATTGTATACATGGTTGTACTTTGACAATAAAGGCTCATTCATTCATTCATTCATTCATTCATTCACTCATTCACTTTCTTCTAAATTCACTTGTATATTCAACCCATCCCAACTTGGGTTTAACTTATTCCGGATATGCTTACAACAAAAAATGAATTTCTGTTCACACATTTGCAATTATGACAGATTATATCTCTGGAGGCTCTCCTATGTGTGACTATGATACTATTGATGCTTGCCCTGGAGTCAGAGATGGAAAATGCAGGCAATACTCAAAGGATAGGGAAACTCAGCCCACCAATGAAGTCTCTCTTTCTCTTTGAAGCTTTCTCTCCCCCCCCCCGCAACTGTGTTTCAGTCTTGTTTCAAGGGATGCAAGTATAGAGGTTGTTCTTTAGAAGCTTCTGAGACTTTGCCTACCCTTTGAGCAAGAATAAGTCTACCGCATCTGAGCTCCAAAACTAGATGACAGCAAGAAATACAACCCTCTTAACTCTTGTTTCCATCTAATAGTAAAGTGGGCTTTTCTAGTGTACAAATGGGACAGAAATAGTTGGCTGTCTGGATGCCCTGAATTTCAAAGTTCTCTTTGCCTTTCCCTCAACCAATTCATCATAAAGTTCTCACTTCAATTACTCCTTACACCCAAGAGTAGTAACAGAAGGATGGCATACCAGTTTTTAATTATCCCAAAGTACAAGATCCAGAATAAGCCTTTTAAGTTACAGCAAAGAGATCCTGACTGAATACTGGAAAAAACAGGCCAGTGATAAGCCAACCTGACAATGAAATCAGTTTTAAAGAGATAATGGGTAGCCCTTTACAGGATGTCTTCAAGCAGAAACTGGATAGCCATTTGTCAAGGATGTTGGAGACTGCTAATTCTAGAAGAGGTGACACGCCTCTATATTTCAACAGCTAATCTCCAATAGGACCAAAGCTCAGGACCTAATTTACTGAGTAAATAGGTTCAGTGGAAGCTCATTGAAGTTAACTTCCCTCATATCCACCCTGGTTGTTATTACTATGAGTGTAATTATGTAACCAAGTATCACTGAAAGTATTTTTTTAAAAAAATAAAAATCTTAAGACATTCTACTGATAAATGTCAATTATTGTTGTTTTGTGGTTATTATCATCATCATAATTTTACTCTAGTTCTGGTTGCTCATGCCAATGTATTATATACTATGAACATTTGTTTGGAATTGCAAAATACTGGGGGGAAAAAGAGGCTGTTACGTACAAGCTACACCTCCACGTCTGAGCTGACCTCCTTCTTTGGCACTTTCTTCCTCTTATTTGTCATTCCATTTCTGCTTCTGGAGGAACCTCGGTCTCATTAAAAGCTGTGCAGTGAGACCGGCTACGTCATTACACCCAGCCAGTCTGTTACTTGTGATCACTGGCACTTACGCTGCCCATAATAAATGCCATTTAGGATTTGCAGACCTCTCTTGGCACTGCTGTCGGTTTGTGTGCGTGTGAGTGTGTGTGCCATTCCCTTACTTTTAGAATCTACATGTCTTCAGAGCAACTAAAATTCACGAGAACAAACTAATTAATGGATTGCAGTTTTGACAGCTACAAGAAGACAGATGAGAAACTAGCATGATTCTGGCAGCATGTTATCAATTGGGAGGCAACAGTGCATCCCCTCTATGTGGTACAGTGAGGTGGAACCGACATTGACAGATGACACAGCCCTTGACAGGGAAGGCAAGTCCAAACTGACAGCTCCCCTTGCAGTCACTCAAGTCCATATTTTGCACTGGAAGGGAACCAACTTGATGTGCAGAATATGCTTGTCTGTGCCTTATTTCCCCCCTCCCCCCCCAGGCCCACTTTAGGGAAAAGAGCACCGCTTTAGCATAATTTGCATTTAGCACCATATCCTGTGAATGCATGGCACTACTTTTAAATAAAGCCATTAAAGGTATTAAGATACACTTCAAAATAAACATTTTGAATTCTCTAAAAATAAGTCTTGCATTCATCGTTTCACCCCTTGTACCTCAGATGCAATCACATTTTGTCCTTTGAAAAAAGAGTGGAAAGGGTTTGTTCTAAAGCCAAGTGTTGTGCAGAGATCCTAAAATAAATTGCATTCTCACCCAGAGAGTTGGGTTACATCAATCAAAGACAGATCACTTTCAGAATGAAGGTCAGAAGAACCACCCCTCAAGCCACTTAATCAGACACCGCTGGCCAAACGCATCTTAAAACAAGGTGATAGGCAACTGTTTGCTACTGTTGCAAACAGTGAACAGTCAATCAACCTGACAATCACAGATCAGCCTATGGAGAACGGAATGCAAACAATAATCTTCTAAAAGCTAAAAAAATATATATAAAAACAAATGTTGCACAAGGTTAAAAATTTAAACAATGCATTTTAAAAAATTTCACAGAAAGATATTTACCCATGTAGAAGGTTTGTATTGCTGTTTTCCTTCTCATCTTTCTCATTTTCTCATCATCTCATCTTTCTCATATTTCCTACCACCATCTCTTATTGGTATCTTATAATTTATCACTTGTTTGTAACATGATTTATGATAGTATCTTATGATTTATGAACAGATATAGTTCCCATCTTCAAAAAAAGAAAAAAAAATGGATCCAGGAAACTACAGACCTATCAGCCTGACCTCAATACCTGGGAAGATTTTGGAAAAGATTATCAAACAACGAATCAGCGAACACCTAGAGGCAAACAAAGTCATTACCAAAAGCCAACATGGGTTTGTCAAAAACAGATCATGCCAAACAAATCTTATTGCATTCTTTGACCAGGTGACAAAATTAGTGGACCAGAGGAATGCTGTGGATATAATTTACTTGGACTTCAGTAAGGCATTTGATAAAGTAGATCACAACCTACTACTTGATAAGATAGAAAAATGTGGGTTAGACAGCATCACCACCAGATGGATTCGTAGCTGGCTGACAGGCCGTACTCAGCGTGTGGTTCTCAATGGAACTGCATCAACATGGAAGGAAATGTGTAGTGGGGTGCCCCAGGCCTCTGTTCTGGGCCCAGTGCTCTTCAACATCTTCATCAACTGTTTGGATGAGGGGATACATAGGGAACTCATCAAATTTGCAGACGACACCAAGCTGGCAGGAATAGCCAATACTCCAGAAGATAGGCTTAAGATACAGGAGGATCTGGACAGACTCTAACACTGGGCACTATCTAACAAAATGAAATTCAGTGGTGAAAAAAGTAAGGTTCTACATTTAGACAAGAAAAAACAAATGCACAGGTATAGTATAGGTGGTACCTTGCTCAATAGTAGTAACTGTGAGAGGGATCTCGGAGTCCTAGTGCACAGTCACTTAAATATGAGCCAGCAGTGTGCTGCAGCTGCCAAAAAAGCCAACACAGTGCTAGGCTGCATTAACAGAGGGATAGAATCAAGATCACGTGAAGTGTTAATACCACTTTACAATGCCTTGGTAAGGCCACACTTGGAATACTGCATCCAGTTTTGGTCACCACGATGTAAAAAAGATGTTGAGACTCTAGAAAGAGTACAGAGAAGAGCAACAAAGATGATTAGGGGACTGGAGGCTAAAACATATAAGGAACGGTTGCTGGAATTGGGTATGTCTAGTTTAATGAAGATGAGGCGTGACATGACAGCAGTGTCACAATATCTCAGGGATTGCCACAAAGAAGAGGGAGTCAAGCTATTCTCCAAAGTACCTGAAGGCAGGACAAGAAGGGTGGGAACTAACCAAAGGGAGAAGCAACCTAGAAATAAGGAGAAATTTCCTGACAGCTAGAACAATTAATCAGTGGAAAAACCTGTCTCCAGAAGCTGTGAATGCTCCAACACTGGAAGTTTTTAAGAAGAGACTGGACAGTCTGAAATGCTATAGGGCAGGGGTGTCAAACTGCTGGCCCATGGGGCCGGGTGCGTCATCCCAAAACTGCGCCTGCCCCATTGCCAGCAATGGAGAAAAAGCTCCAATACATTGTGCAACGTCTGCTTTAGGGTTGACATGTTTGCTATAGGGTTTCCTGCCTGAGCAGGGGGTTGGACTAGATGACCTCTAAGGTCCCTTCCAACATGATGATGATGATGATGATGTTTGACTTATTACTTTGTTTTTTGTACATACACTGAGAGTTTATGAACTGGAGACAAATTCCTTGTGTGTCCAATCACATTGGCCAATAAAGAATATTCTATTCTGTCCTATTCTATTCTAAAATCTAAAAGATATATATAAAATTAAGCTCTAAAAATGTATGAGGAAAAATAAAACATTAAATAAATGCAGGGGGACATAAAAGTTAATATATGCTTAAGTAAATCTATCGCAGTACAAAGTAAAGATATAACATTGAACAGTTATCCCTTAGAACAGACATGTCAAACTCACTATGTCTCATGATGTTGCGTGACCTATCGGAGCTTTTTCCCCATTGCTGGCAATGGGGTGGGCGCGGTTTCCTCATGACGCATCCAGCCCGCGGGCCAGCAGTTTGACATCCCTGCCTTAGAAGGAAGAATGAAAGCCAACTACTTGTTTCTCTTCTGATTTCAGAATTCTCGTTTTCTTTTCCTATCCTAAGGCTTCATAGTTCTAAACAATACAATCCAAAGAGTTTTTATACATGTGAAAAAAGAAATTCAATGAATTGTATAAAAGTTTAGCAACAGTATAAACTCTCATGAATTCGTTGCTCTAAGTTTCACATTCTATTGCTTTGTTCATTGCTTTTAATTGTCTCGTCTCAGCAGATCCCAAGTCTCATGTTTTTGGGAAACAGGTCCATTGAACACAATGTTGTCTCTACTTCTGCAAAGGCTCTAGATTACTTTTCCAATAACCAGGTGATTTGTTTACCTGTTTGACTTTATTCCCAGAATCTCCAGGCAGCTTGGTCAAAGGGTGAGAAATGTAAAATTAAAACTGAGCTTATCTGAAGGACATCAGGTTGAGAAAGCTTGCTCCATACATTGTTTTTATTGTTGCTGCACAAATATTTACATTTTCTGTTCAGGCTGCATCTATGTTGCAGCCATTCTACATAGAACAGGCACAGATTTTTAAGGCAGAGACAATGAAGTAATTTATTTAAAATTTAAAAAACAACCAACTTATTGAAAAATAAGTAAAATAATTTTTTTAATTTTATAATTTGTATGGCATCCTTCAACTTTGTCAGAGTGGTTTACAATATTTTAGAGCAGAGATCCCGACCTTTTGGGCACCAGGGACTGGTTTGGTGGAAAGAGGTTTTTCCACGGCCCAGAGGATGCGTGGTTTTGTGTGCAGCCTGCATCTCGCGGATGGGGCTTTGCTTGTTTGTGCAGCCTGATTGCTGGCATGCTGCTGCCTGGTATTGGTCCACGGAATGGAAGTTGGGGACCCCTGTTTTGGAGAGCAGATATACATTATTAAAAATAACCTTATGCATAGAGATAGGCAACTCTTCTTTCCACATGGGAAACAACCTTGAAGAAGTGTGAAAACAGTCATGTAAGCACAAGTTCAATTCTGAGAAAGAGGAGAGGGTGAGAAAGAAACTCAAGATTATCTTGCCTTGATTCTCCTTGCTATAAAAGGGGGAAGAGAGAAATTCTGTTGGACTTTCAAGATTCTGTTATTATCCTCTTCAACAATAGAGTAGAGCTCCAGTTATTCTTGTGGTTTCTGTTTCCTACTAACCTACCTCAAAAGTCAACACACTTTTCCTCCTTAGATAATGACTTAAATTAGAGAAAATAAAAATGCGTAGAACATTTTATAAATGTAAATACCAATCCTATGCCCACTTAATTAAGTCTAGATATACAATACATAGAGTTATGTACATTAATTATAAAGTATTAAGCAACCATAGGGATGCAGTGGCTCATTGGCTTAGGACGCTGAGCTTGTCAATCAGAAGGTTGGCAGTTTGGCGGGTTGAATCCTGAGTGCCGTGTAACAGAGTGAGCGCCTGTTACTCGTCCCAGCTTCTGCCAACCTAGCAGTTCGAAAGCACATAAAAATGCAAGTAGAAAAATAGGGACCACTATGGTGGGAAGGTAACAGTGTTCCATGCACCTTTGGCGTCTAGTCATGCCGGCCACATGACCACGGAAACGTCCTCAGACAAGCGCTGGCTCTTCGGCTTTGAAACGGAGATGAGCACCGGCCCCTAGAGTCGGAAACGACTAGCACACATGTGCGGGGGAAACTTTACCTTTTATTAAGCAACCAGGAATGCTTCTATGTTTACTGCATCTAGATGTAACCAATCATTCATAGTTGGCTAGTATTGCACATGTGCTTTGCCATATATGGAGATCACTTTCTGAATTAGAGTTCAAAAAGTATGAAAGGGCTCCAGTTCAGATTCACCGATGAATCTATATTTCAAGTGGAGAGGAGAGGCAATAAAATGAATATACCAGAGTTTTGACATCCACTGAAGAAAATAGCATAGCCTAGTGGTTAAGCAGCATTAATTGTGCATTGGAGCACACTCTAATATTCTATGGCAATGCTTTGGGATCAAAACTAATCTTTGTTCTAAGACAATTGCTTAATTATTCTACATATACAAACTATACATGCACAAGAAAGTTCATACTAGACACAACCATTCATTTGGAGAATATCATTTTAATTTTCATTGTAGAGGATGAGTGATACCAAGTTTAAATAAAGCTGCAAGCATTTGTATCATTTCCCCAAATGAGGGCTTGTTCTTTTACCTAATACAATGCCTGATTAATCTCTCAACAACAATAGCACAGGAAGGTTGATAATGTAATTACATAGTTCTTAAGAGAAAACTATATGGGTATGGATTCATTATGCTGCACACCACACACAACCTCCTTCTTCACAATTGATGAAAAATCCCTTGCTGAGCAAGCACGACTCTATAAGTTAGAAAGAGAGTCCCAATTCTAGGCAAGCCAACACAATACTCCAAAGAACAGCAAATTATCATTCATGCAAATTAGCACATGGTCTACAGTCTAATGTTGGCGTTCTGACTGTGCATTTGTGTTTCTCTTAAGCTGGCTTGTATTTAAACTTAACATGTATATTTTTATGTTCTGGCTGGTTTTAGGCTAAATTTAAAATATTGTGTCAAAGTTTGCAACTATGCCGATGGAGTCAAGTGGCAAACTTTCTCCAAGAAAGTTCTATTTGGTGTAACACTAATAATAAGAACATCATCTCAACTTTTTAATATACAATGTTATGTGAAGTGTTACTTTCCTTGCTACTGTGCAGCCTAATATGTTTCTATAACTCACTGGTAACATGCTTTATCAAGAAAATTTCAATGAATATCCAGCCTAGATTTTCTGCTTGTGTAATGTGTAATGCTCCAGTAACTTTAATAGAGTTATGCATTTTTCACCCAATGCTGCATCTTCTTCTTCTTCTTCCCCCCCCCCCTTTTTTCTTTTTGGCTTCCTGATCTTCCTGATTATAGAGACTGAAATAAATCTGCTCCTTGCCACTCTGGTAAGACAAATTAATGGAACAGGCAGCACAAAGGTTACAATCTTCTTCATTTATTTTTTTTTTATTGAAAAGTTTTAAAATACAGTTTTCCTTTAAGAATCCCCCCTTCCCCCTCCCTCCTCCCCCCTCCCTACCTCCCCCCCTCCCCCCCTCCCCCCCGACTTCCCAGAGCTAAATACAAGGTATATATATAAAAAGCAATCATAAATAATCATATACTAACAATTATAAACTCTAAAATCCATCACTCTCTAGCTTATATAAGATAAAACAAATAATAATAATATTGAATATATATATATATAAAAAAAAACCTAAGATAATAAAGAAAAAAAAAGAACGAAAGAAGACTTATTCAAATGCTACATAAAACTTCTTAACCCTATACTTGTTCTGGATAAAATCAATCCATTTTCTCCATTCCATAATATAGCGTTCTTGCGAATGATCTTTCAAATAGGCCGAAATCTTCGCCATCTCTGCCAGGTCGGAAACCTTTAAAGTCCACTCCTCTATGGTCGGCAGTTCCTCTTTCTTCCAGTATTGGCCTATCAAAAGTCTTGCCGCCGTAATTAAATTCAACATCAACTTGGTGTCCACAACTGTGGCATCTGTAATTATTCCCAACAAAAAAAATTGCGGACAAAACTTTAACCTCTGTTTAAAAATCTTCTGCATATTCCACCAGACTTTTATCCAAAAAGCCTTAACCTTTTTACAAGTCCACCATATGTGAAAATATGTTGCATCTTCATCACCGCACCTCCAACATTTAGGCTGATAATTCGGATACATACTTGCAAGCTTTTTGGGATCTAAATGCCATCTATAAAACATTTTGTAAAAATTCTCTCTTAAATTTTGAGCTTGTGTAAATTTTACGTTCCTCACCCAAATCTTTTCCCACGTGTCCATTGTAATGACTTCCTGGATATTTTGGGCCCATTTTATCATACAATCCTTAACAAGCTCTGTTTCTGAGTCAATCTCTATCAGTGCAAGATATATCCGTTTGATATGTGCTGGTCCCTGATTCCTAATTTGCTTTATCAAATTTTCATCAGTCATTGTAAATCCACTTTTCTGGTCTTCTTTCCACCTGGCCCGTAACTGAGTATATTGAAACCAATTTTGAACAACCTTCTCTTCTCGCAAGAGGCTATATGATTTCAAACACCAAACATTTCTTTCCAAACTGAGAATCTCCTTGTACGTAGTCAAATCATGTTTGAAGCCAGCATGTATATTTTCTATTGCATGTTTTGGAATTGCCCACAATGGTATCTTGCAACTTAACTTATGTCTGTACTTCTTCCAAACTCTCAGCAATGCCTGTCTTAAAATATGCACCCTAAACACGTTGTCTACCTTCTTATCATACAACAAATATGCATGCCAGCCAAACAACAAATCGTGGCCCTCAAGATTTAATAACCTCCCTTGCGTCAAATTAATCCAGTCACTTATTCCTACCAGTGCAGCAGCTTCATAATATAATTTAAAATTAGGCAATTTAAGGCCACCTCTCTCACGAATATCCTGCATAATCTTAAGTTTAACTCGTGGTTTTTTCCCTGCCCACACAAATTTATTGATACCTCGCTGCCATTCCTCCAGATTAGAATCTTTCTTAAGAATCGGTATCATTTGAAATAAAAATAAAAATTTAGGCAGGACATTCATTTTTACTGCTGCAATCCGTCCCAACAAAGACAATTGCAATTTTTTCCAACTCTCCAATTCTTTTTGAATTTTCCCCCATAATTTTTCATAATTATTTTTATAGAGCTTTGTATTAGAGGGCGACAAAATCACCCCCAAATATTTAACCCTTTTAACAATCTCAAATCCAGTTAATCCTTCTAAAAGGGCCTTTTGCAATGTTGTCATATTTTTGGCCATAATTTTTGTTTTTTGTACATTAACCTTAAATCCAGAAACCTTCCCATATTGTGTTATTATCTCCATCAGGTCCACAACAGAGTTCTCTGGCTGGGTCACTGTAACAACCAGATTGTCTGCGAATGCTCTCAATCTGTAGTCCTGATCTCCAATTTGAATCCCCTTAATTTTTTCCGAATTCCGAATTTTAACCAATAATATCTCTAATGTTAACACAAATAACAAGGGCGATAACGGACACCCTTGCCTTGTGCCCTTCTCAATATTACATGCTTCTGTCAAACTATTATTAACTATAATTCGGGCAGTTTGTTTTTGATATAATGCCCTGATCGGTTGTAAAAAATTTTCCCCAAAATCCATTTTATCTAAAACTTTCAACAAAAATTTCCAATTCAGTTGATCAAAAGCTTTTTCAGCATCTAAAAAAATTAGCACCGCAGCAATCTGGTTGTTCCTTTCCAAAAACTCTAACACATCAACTATATGCCTCACATTATTTTTCATTTGCCTACCACTAATAAACCCTGTTTGATCCCCATGAATCACCTGTTGCAGAACCCTCATCAGTCTATTAGCCAAAACCTTAGCAAATATCTTGTAATCTGTGTTTAAAAGCGATATCGGTCTATAATTTTTAACTTGAGTAACATCTTGGTCTTCCTTCGGAATCAAAGAGATAAAAGCTGTTCTCCAAGACGGTGGCACCTTTCCCCCCCTCTGGATTGTCTGGAACAGTTCCTTTAACGGTTTTATCATTTCTAATTGTAAATTTTTATAATAGGCCGCAGTCAAGCCATCCGTACCTGGTGCTTTATCCACCTTCAATTCCTTAATTGCTATAAAAATTTCTTCTTCTGTGATCAGTTGATTAATCCCTTCTTTTTGTAGTTGCGTAAGAACCGGGATGCTAGCATTTTCCAAATATATATCAATGTCCTTTTCATTAATTTTCTCCTTAGCATATAATTTAGAATAAAAATCCACAAAAGCGTCCTTGATGAGATCCTGTTGAAACACAACCCTTCCTTTATGCTCAATCTTGTCTATATTAGAAGCCCTTTGTTTTTTCCTCAATCTATAAGCTAACCATCTGCCTGGTTTGTTAGCGTTACAAAAAGTGTTATGCCTGGCAAACCGCAGATTGGTTGCCACTTGGTCAGCCATTAATTTATCAAATTGTCCTCTTAACAATTTAATAGCCTCCTTAGTCTTCACATCCTCTGAATTCAAAATCAAAGCCTTTTCTTTTTCCTTTATTTCATTCTCCAATTCTTTCCTCCTAGCTTCCACAGCACGTCTATGTTTGTTGTTCATATATATCAACACCCCTCTCATGTATGCCTTGCTAGCATCCCACACCATGTCCATAGAAGTACCTTTGTTCATATTAGTTTCAAAAAAATCCTTCATCCGCTGTTTACATTCTTCCACATTTCTCTGATTTCTAAACAAATTCTCATTTACGCGCCACGAGCGCCTGTCTCTTTTCTCCTTATCAATCTCTAACCACACTGGACTATGATCAGAAATAGTTCTTGCACAAATCTTCACCTTTTTAGTCCTCAAAAAAAAGTCATTAGTCACCAAAATAAAATCAATCCTCGAAAAAGATTTATGTCTATCAGAATAAAAAGTATAATCCTTTTCCTGCAGGTGTCTCTCGCGCCAGATATCTCGCAATTCCAAGTCATCCTTCATTTCAAAAAAAGATTTAGGCAGTCTAGCATGACTTGGAATGCGCTTAAAAGCTCCAGCCTTATCCATCTGTACATCCATAACACCATTCCAATCCCCCATAAAAATAAAAGATTTATAATCCAACTGGGTAAGCTTTGTATAAAGTAAACTAAAAAAGTCAACCTGTTGTTGTTGTTGATTAGGGGCATACAGTCCAACTAGAAGCGTCTTTTTGCCTTCTAACAACAAGTCTATCAGTACGTATCTTCCATGCTTATCTGCTTCAATTAAATCCGCTGTTATGGCACTTTTAATATAAACAACCACTCCATTTTTCTTATTCATTGCAGAAGCAGCAAAATGCGTACCCAGTCTTGAGTTCGATAAAAACTTTTGGTCCATAGCCCTAATATGCGTTTCTTGCAAACATATAACATCTATCTTAAATTGTTTTAAATATTGAAAAACCTTCTTTCTCTTCTGTGGTGAATTTAGTCCATTAACGTTCCAAGTCAAAAATTTAGTTGCCATACATATCCTCCCAAAGCTCTTGAAGCACTGCTTTAATAGGACTATCTTCTTTAGGCCGTGCTCCTCCCACTGCTTGGCTATGAGTACGTTGTGAAGATTCTGAAGACTTTTGCTGATCTTGTTCTTTTATTTTCTTTGCTCTTTTTAAAGCAGCACGCGTTACCCTTTGCTCTCTACGATCATCCAAAGAGGTTGTAGCTTGATCTCCTCCAGCACCATTTTCCTCAGTTTCATCCTCTTGATGTTCTCCTTCTCCTTCTCCCAATCCCTTTGCAGCTTCCAGAAGTGTTAATGGGGTTGCTTTTAAAACAGTATTGTAGAAATCACGCGCTTGCTTCACAGTAATCAACCGGTACCTTTTGCCTTCATACATCACCATCAGCCCGTCTGGAATCTCCCATCTAAACCTTATATCTCGTTGCTTGAGCTCTTGCACAAGAAATGTAAAATCCTTCCTTCTCCTCAAAATCTTTGGAGGGATCTCTTTTAAAACCAAAACTTCTTGATCAGCAATCACAACTTTAGCATCATAAGCAGCTTGTATAACTTCATCTCTGATTTCTCTTTTTGTGAAGTAAACCACCACGTCTCTAGGCAACTTTCTCTGTCTGGCAATCCATGAATTTACACGGAACACTTTATCCATAGCTGCTCTTATTTCAGATGCTGGCTGATTCAGTACCACTTCAAAAGCCTCAGAAACCAGCTGCTTTAAATCTTCCTTAATGTTCTCTTTTAAACCTCTGATTCTAACAGCAAACTGCATCTGGTAATATTGGGCAAGGCTTAACTCCCTTTCCATTTTGTCTCTTAAACTTTCATTCTCCCGTACTTTAACTTCTAATATTTCATTCTTTTGAGTCAAATCATCCAATTTTTCATCTAAATCTTCCACACATTCCGCCACTTTATGCACTGAAGACAAAATGTCTACCTTCATCACGCTGAGCTTCTGTTCCATCCTCTCTTCCATTCTCTCCTCCAGTTTCTCCAATTTCTCCTCCATCTGTGCAAATTTATCAGCCATTGATTGATTAATTGATTCCAAAAGTTTATCCAGAGCATCTCGTAAGTCCTTCGCTGTCAATACATCAGGAGGATGCAACGCCTGTAATGATGATTGTTGCACCGGAGGAGATCCACCACTCCGTAGAGTTTTAGGGGGAGGTTTAGCCGCCATCTTTTACTTTTCAATTATGACGCACTTTCACTAAAAGTTTAAAAAGTCCATCAAGCTCGAGAGTATAATAAAATAATCCTCTTCACCTTTTCCTCTTGTACCGCTCTGCCTGCTCCTTTAATCCATAGTCCTTTCTTCAGGCAGGGGTGGTCGCAGACGCCTGGCTCTGCTCCAAGAAGTCCGGAGCAGAGACGCCAGCCAGCTGGGAGCAACCCAGGCTTCGGGGGAGTTCAATCCTTCAGCCGCCCAAGCTCCAAGCTCAGGCGGCCCCGGAGAACTCTACCCCTACCTGGGGCCTCACCCCCTCCTCTTTTCCCGAGGAGGGGGCTTCAAATTCGCCCGAACAGCTGATCGGCGCTGTTTCGGGCGAAAAAACAACAGCTGAGCCGCGGGCAGCCCGGGAAGGCTGTCTCCGTCGCCGCGGAGCCACCGGAAGTCCTTCATTTAATATTTTCAGTAATAAACAAAAATATTTAAATTGGTCCTTCAAACAGTTATAAAGAGGCTATTGTGAAATGCAAAATGGCGACAAATGTTCAGGCATAATCATCATTGTTATGTCCGGAATGACGAGCGGAGACAGCGAAGCCACACAAGGAACGTTTATTAGAACTCACATGGGTCAACTGGCTAGCAGCCATTGAACCCTGCCTTAAATACTAACTCCATTCAAACATAACCAATCCCCGGCTTAGAATCTCCCGCCGGGAAGTAGCAGCCAATGATTGCACTCAGGTTTCCCGCCGAATGGAAACCACTCCCATAACTCTGTACACAACACCCCTTCCCCCCTGGATGAAATTACTATTTGACATAGTCCTTCAGATAGCTTGGGGGTTTATGTTGCCTGACTGGATATCTGCTGGCCATGCTAACTGCTGGGGTTCCTTCGGTTCCACCGGTGACTACCTCCTCTGACCCTGTTGTGAGTGTGGACGGCCCAGGTGGTGTTTCCTGATTGGGCTGTTGTTGTGATTGCTGTTGTTGGGGTACATTGGGTTGACTGGATGCCCCTGGTGTGTTGTCAGGGGGCGCTATTTCTATCCTTGCGTTACAATCCTGGGGGTTTGTGTTACAATTCTGGGGGTTTGCTTCAATTGCCCTGAAATGTATTCTCCTCCCTTTCCCCCCTGGCGCTTGGTTACCCTTGGCTGGGGAAGGTATAGAGTTCGTTGTAGCGTTGTCCCTCTCTGTGTTGGCTTGTACACCTTCAGGGGCCCTTTTCCTTAACTGATCGATGTGTCTCCTAATCAGCTGATTCCCTTCCCCCTCAATTAAATAAGATAAGGGACCGGTTTTCTCTATCACGACCCCTTGTGCCCATTTGTCCCCCTGTCCGTAATTTCTAGCCCACACCATGTCCCCAATGTTCAGAGACCTGGTTGGGGTAACCGGGTCGTGTTCAGCAGGTAGTCTGTCAGGGTGTAGTCTGTCCAATTTTGTTATCAATCGCCTGCCCCACCTCATTTCAGCAGGACTCTTCCCTGTGGCCACACATGGTGTGGTGTGTTGGGCCAGCAGGAACTGAGCCAGTCTCTGATGCCAGTCACCGTGGATTATTCGTCTGAGGGCATCCTTGGTTGTTCTGACGTTCCGTTCTGCCAAGCCATTAGAGGAAGGGTGGAAGGGTGCTGAAGTCGCGTGTCTAATCCAGTTGGCCTTGAGGAAGTCCTGAAATTCATTAGATGTGAATTGTGGCCCATTGTCAGAGACGATTACGTCAGGTAACCCATGAGTGGCAAAGAGTCCCCTTAAGACCTGTATGGTTTTTGCTGATGTCATGGACTTAACGGGCACGACCTCCAACCACCGGGAGTAGCTATCTACTACTACAAGGAATGTGAGGCCCTGGAAAGGGCCGGCGAAGTCAATATGTATCCTAGACCACGGGTTCCTGGCCTCTTCCCACTTGTGTACCGTTGTGTGTGCTTGCTCTGGTTTGGAACACTGACACTGGTAGCACCCTGCAACTTTATCCTCTATGGCTGTGTCTAACCCTGGCCACCATACGTGACTTCTAGCTAGGGCCTTCATACGCACAATTCCCGGGTGCCCATCATGTAATTCCCCAATTACTGTGTTTCTATGCCTCTCTGGTATGACAACCCTGTTGCCCCACAATAGACAACCAACATGTGATGATAGTTCGTCCTTCCTTCTAACATATGGTGTGAACTTGGGGTCAGGGCTTTTGCTAGGCCACCCACCTTGTACCCATGCTGCTATTCTGCTGAGTATGGGGTCCTTCCTGGTGGCAGCTGCAATGTCCCTGGCAGTTAGGGGACACTCAGAGAGTTCTTGTAGGGACATAATTTGTCCCACAGGTGCGGGGTCTGTACCTGTATCCTCTAGGGGTAACCTGCTGAGGGCGTCAGCATGCCCCATCTCCTTGCCCGGCCTGTGTTTGATTGAAAAAGTGTAAGCGGAAAGGAAAATTGACCATCGTAGCATCCTGGGCGACATTATTTGTGGAGTCTGTCTATCGGTGGTAAATAGCCCTAGCAGGGGTTTGTGGTCAGTGTAAATAGTAAAGTCCCTACCATACAGATAATTGTGGAACTTTTTTACGCCTGCCACTATGGCCAATGCTTCCCTGTCAATCTGTGCATAATTCCGTTCCGCCTTTGTTAAGGTCCTGGAATAGTATGCTATAGGCCTCTGTTGCCCTTGCTCATCCATGTGGCTAATAACTGCTCCCACTCCATAAGGGGAAGCATCACACGCTAAGAATATGGGTTTGTTCTCTATAAAGTGAGTAACTGTAGAATTGCTAGACAGGATGTCCTTTAAAGTTTGGAAGCTGGTCCTGTGTTTTTGTTGCCACTGCCAGGGGGTCTTCCTATCTAAAAGTCTATGGAGGGGTTCAGCAATAGCTGCTTTGTGAGGCAGGAATGTGTGATAAAAATTAATTAAGCCAAGGAAAGCTTGTAGTTCCGCCTTATTCTGGGGTTCTGGGGCTAACTTTATGGCTCTAATTTTTCCTTCTGTAGGGTGGATGCCAGATGCATCAATTCTAAACCCTAAAAATTCAGTTGATTTTACCCCTATGCAACACTTATCCTTTTTTAATTTCAATCCTGCCTCCCTGAATTTTCCCAGTACCTGTTCTAGCCTTTCAGCTAGGATGTCCTCAGTTTTTCCAGCGATGAGGACATCGTCAAAGTAAGGGCATACACCTGGAATGCCCTTCAAGGTTCTCTCCATCACCTCCTGGAAGATGCCTGGAGCTGCAGCTATCCCGAACTGAAGTCTGTGAACGCGGAACGCCCCCTTGTGGGTAACTATCGTTTGAGCCTCGGCGGCTTCCTTAGACACGGTAAGTTGCAAATACGCCTGCACCAAGTCGAGCTTGGCGAAAATGGCGCCGTCCTGGATCGTCGTGAGGACCTGCTTCACCGTCGGGACCGGGTAAGCATGTTTTTTCATAGCGAGGTTCAGGGTAGCTTTATAGTCGGCACAGATCCTCACATCCCCGTTCGGTTTCAGGGGTGTGACGATCGGTGTCTCCCACAGGCCCCCTTCTACCGGTTCTAAGACGCCCTGGCCTACTAGCTTATCTAATTCGGCCTCGATTTTTTGTTTGAGGGTGAAAGGCACCCTCCGGGCCTTAAGCCTGATGGGCCTGACCTCGGGGTCTAAGTTAAAATTAATGGGGGGTCCCTTGTACCTCCCTAATGACCCGTCGAATACGTCTGCGAAATTATCACAGACGGATTTTAGGGTTTTATTCTGAATGGTGTTAATTCCCCCCACCCAAATGCCTAGGGCCGAGAACCAATTAAGGCCTACAAGGCTAGTTCTCTGGCCCTCGGTGACTAAAATAGTTAATACTCCACTGAACCCCTTATATTTAACATTGATGGTAGCCTCTCCCACTAGTTCTATGGGTGATTTCTGGAAGTCGGCTAATTGTAATTTGGTGGGTTTAAGGGGAATTTTCTGGCCGCTTCTGGTTTCTCTTCTCAAATATCCTCCGCCAGAACAGTTCCGACCGTTTAGGGGTGAAGTGGACCCTCAGTTTCGCCAACAGGTCGGCGTACGATACGCTGGAGACCGGCAGGGGTTGGCACAGGCCGACGGCCACCCGGTAAACCGGCGTGCCGCTGATAGTTAGTAGCACTGCCGCCTTCTTCCTGTCCTCGGTGATCCCGTTGACCAGCATGTACCCCTCGACTTGTCTGACATATTCTTCCCAGTCTTCAGGGTAGTTAGGGTCAAACTCTTTCAGGGATCCGACTTGCACCATTCTGTTGTTTTAATTTGCTTGCTGCTCGGTTGACTGTGGTTCAAATCTCCCGCTTTTCGCTCTGTCGGCTTTTCCGCGGTTCTTTCGCTGTTCTGCCGTCGATCCCACCTTCGTCGCCACTGTTATGTCCGGAATGACGAGCGGAGACAGCGAAGTCACACAAGGAACGTTTATTAGAACTCACATGGGTCAACTGGCTAGCAGCCGTTGAACCCTGCCTTAAATACTAACTCCATTCAAACATAACCAATCCCCGGCTTAGAATCTCCCGCCGGGAAGTAGCAGCCAATGATTGCACTCAGGTTTCCCGCCGAATGGAAACCACTCCCATAACTCTGTACACAACAATCATGATTTATCATTTTTTCCTGCATAAGGTTGCATCAGTGTGTAATTATAAATATTCTGATGACATCCCTCAATCATTGTGCATGGTCTGTATGTATAAAAATTCAATAAAGTTTTTTTGGTCCCAAATGTGATTGCAGTATCAATAAATGTATCAATCAGATTTGGGGGTGGGGGAGGAAGACCTCAGGGAGTTCTTAAAATAGAATAATAGTATTTTACCTGATTTTGGAAAAAGCCACCAAACACTTATGAAATTTAAGTGACATCTCATAAGGATTGTTATGGTAAAAATAAAGACTCTTTCAAGTCAAACTCAATTTCTAGTGAGATGTCCATATGACCGTATGGGCAATAATGTGAATACGATTTGTCCTTGACTTCTTCAGATTTTTCTTTTTTTTAGTTTTAAGGCAGTCCTGTCTGTAGTGCTCTATTGTTATTAGATCCATTTCATTTTTATGTACTTTCTGATTATTTGGAAAACATTGTGACATAAAAAAATGAAAGAAACATTGTGATATTCATGTAGAAATATCACTCTGAGCATTGGGTTTATAATGCAGGAGTAGAATATCTTTTTGAAAATAGTTGTTTTCTGTTTCTCAGATGTTACATAGAGATTATAAATCAGTTTAGAAAATTCCTTTTAACATGTAATCTTCTGTTTACTCTTGAAAATGAATGAGTGTAATGTAGTTATTAAATAAAGCTTAAATAAACAGTTATATTTCTCTATAGCGGGGGGTCTTCAAACTTGGCCCTTTTATGACTTGTGGACTGAGGAATTCTGGGAGTTGAAGTCCACAAGTCATAAAAGGGCCAAGTTTGAAGACCCCTGCCCTATAGTATCTAAAGAAAGGTAGCATGGACAATCTACTCAGAGCAGTGAATGCTGCTCTACAAGGAAGGTTTTGTACCTACTAGGGCTTGCTGTGGTCCTTTTAAGGATGTTGAGTCACAGAGGAGCAAGGTGATGGCATTCTCATTGACTTTGGGCATGAGAGGTTCAAAAAAGACACCCTTTCAAAAAAAAACCCACAAAAAAACCCCATGAGTCTTTGTTCCAATCTGAAAAGTTGGCCTGTCTCCATCACTGCTCCAGACAGTGAGATCATATGCCTTATTGTCTGGATATTCTCCTACATTAATATTATGTTGTTCATTCCCACTATAGTACTTGATTTAGTATGAATTTTAACATGTTCTATGCATTAGGCACAACAGAGAATATGCATATTATGGGCTGTAAATTACACATCCGTTAATGGGCATAAGCAAATAAACAGTAATGTGACTTACCTAAAAAGAGAGTTGTGGGAAGATGTAACATACTAATTTATTCATCTCTTGAGTAAATTTATTAGAGTATTTGGTAGGTGGCAATGGTTCTATTTGCAAACCGTATTAAATATGATTTAGGCATTTTTTGATAAAAATTAGCAATCCAGACTTTTTAGTCATATAGCATTCTATTTACACGAACGCTGGAAAGTTTCCGTCTCAACATTTGAGACAACGTGCTAAATAAAGATGCATTCAGGATCTAAAATCCACTCACAAGCCCTTGAAAGAAGCAAGCAGAGTTTAACATATTATGGCAGAATTGAACTGCACAGCTACAAGGCAGTAAATTGTCTTAAGTGAAACATAAATAAAGCCATTGCCCATGTTGTGCGTATGTTGGCTTTCTTCTTAAGAATGGATTTCACCTTGAGTGAGCATTAAATATAGGCAAGGAAGAAATGTAGGCAGTTGTATATCCATTGCGCTATGTTCCACATTGCAAATTAATGGCACCCAAATGCTCCCACAGGTGCTGAAGTGTTTAAATGTATAATAGAAGATGAACAAAATTTCCACTTCTTGAAAGTGGCAGGAAGTTCCAGAGACAAGATTATATAGTGTTACTTTCTGTGGATTGAAAACAGTACATGTCGTCCTTGACTTATGTCCAGAATTGAGCCCTAAATTTCTGTCGCTAAGTGAGACCTTTGTTAAGTTGATTTTGCCCCATTTTATGATCTTTTCTGCCACAGTTGTTAAGTGAATCATTGCTGTTCTTACGTTAGTAACATGGTTATTAAATGAACCTGGCTTCCCCATTGACTTTGCTGGTCAGAAGGTTGCAAAAGACGATCACATGACTCCAAGACACTGCAACCGTCATAAATATGAATCAGTTGCCAATGGTCTGAATTTTGATCGTGTGGCCGTGGGGATGTGCAATGGTCGTAAGTGTGAAAAACGGTCTTAAGTCTCTTTTTCATTGTAACTTTGAATGGTTGCTAAATGAACTGTTGCAACTACCTATACTGAGAACTAGCTTCTTTTATGTTTTTGATACAAATCCACCAATCATAGATACTTTTCTCTCTGCATTCCATTTCCAGCAAATCCCAATGAAAGCTTCTTCTGTTTCTCTCTTCTCTTTTTCAAACTGTACTCTTGTACTATCCTTGCAGGTCAGTTTGACCCTTGCTTCACAGATATACTGTCCTATTTGGGTGGTGTGTGAGCGAATATACTTGTCCCAGGATAACGTTGCAGGGTCCAAACTGGATTGGTCACTGGGACCAGAGGTTTAGTCTTCCAAGCTTTCAGACTTGTGCTGGAGCCCATCTTCAGATCCTGCACTTTGGATGTCCCACCAAGTGGCAAGATTTCAGGGAAGGGACCTGGAGCGTGACAATTCTACGCAATCTGACAGGCACGAATGAAGGCAGATATACATGTCCCAGGATAACATTGCAGGATCCAATCTGCATCTCACATTCTGGTGAGAGAGAAGTTCCCTGAGGATGGGCTTCAGCACGAGTCCGAAAGCTTGGAAGACCAAACCTCTGGTCCCGATGACTGACCCAGATTGGATCCTGTAATATTTTGTCAAATCCCTGACTACTTCTTGTCACATAACACTTTAGGTATGTTATAAGCTTAATTTGTTTACATAAATCAGAATGCCTGAGTTTCCGCCAACAAAACAGATCTAGCCCTGCTTTAGGAATGAAGGTCACTCTCTCTCAGCCCAAATCATCTCACAGGGTTGTTGTTGTTGTGGGGAAAATAGGAGAAGGAGGAAGGAATATCAGGTGTGTTCGCCACCTTGACTTATTTATACAAACAATAAATGTGGAATATAAATAAATAGATAAATAAATAAGTAAGTAAGTAAATAAATAAATTTGAGTACTATGTACTTAGTTTCCAATCTTATTCCATACCTTTGTCCTCTGACTAAGACTATAATTAAGTAGATCCTTCATTCGGACGGTCTTATTTCCAATCATCATCATCATCATCATCATCATCATCATCATCATCATCATCATCATCTTTAAGTATTTCAGACATGTCAAACACAAGGCCCGGGGGCCAGATCTGGCCCGCGAAGTGGTTTCATGTGGCCCACGAAGCCATCCTAGAAACAGTGAGGTAACGGCCCCCACTGCCTTGGCCCTGGCCCAGAGACCCTCCTTCTGCCAGAGACCCTCAGATCTGTCCCACTCCTGCCCAGGCCCCCATAGGCACCCTTGATGCCAATGATGTAGAGCTGGCCACGCCCACCCAGTAGGCCATACACACTCTGGCCACACCCACCCAGTAGGCCAGGCCCACCCAGGCCACACCCACCCGGCCCCCTGAGGGCAACCGCAATGCTGATGCGGCCCTCAGTGAAATTGAGTTTGACACCCCTGAAGTATTTGACTATATTTGTCTCCACAGTACCTGTTGCAAGAAATACAACATTATAAAGATTGCAAAACAAGCTAAGTTATAAAATTCCAATTCAAGTACCAATGGAACTGCCTTGTACACTGCCAGGTCTGAAGATAAGAGACAGGATACCTACCTGCTGTTAAGGGGCTGCTGTGCTGCACTCACTCCCTTGTGTTTCTACAAGGTAAAGGGGACCTCCATAGAAACTAGCAGCCCAGAAAGGGATGATGGCTTGCCGTTGTATTTGAAAGCTGAGCCAACTTCTTTTAAAACTTGGTATTAAACTGAGCTAAAATGAAAGTTTTGTGCCATGCTGAAATGCATGGTGGAGCAGTGGGCTAATGCCTCCTTAAGTAACACCAGCTGCCTGCAATTAGTGCAGGTTCGCATCCCACCAGGCTCAAGGTTGACTCAGCCTTCCATCCCTCCGAGGTAGGTAAAATGAGGACCCAGATTGTTCGGGGCAATAAGCTGACTTTGTAAAAAAAATGCCGCTTGGGGGCCCCCCAAAAGCCCTAATAAGCAGGCATATACATAGAATGAAGGCTGTTGCTAAGCACATTGTGCTTTAGATTGTAAGCCGCCCTGAGTCTTCGGAGAAGGGCGGGATATAAATGGGATTAAAATAATAATAATAATAAAAAAGTATTGGCATTCTTTGTCAGTCAGTTTCTGGAATTCATAAAGCTATGATTTGCTGAAAGTGCCATGTTCTTACCAAAACTTACAAACCAAGCAAACCTCATTCTAGCCTGGCATAATATGTGAATCCAACAATGGTGTCTGGCATAACTTTCTATTTCCTTTCTCTCCTATTTCTTGTAAAAGGTAGTGTTCCCCACCAGTCGTGTCTGATTCTAGGGAGCTGTGCTCATCTCTGTTTTCTAGCTGAGGGAACCAGCATTGTCCCAAAACATTTCTGTGGTCATGTGACCAGTATGACTATATGCTGAGGAGCATAGAACACCGTTACCTTCCCATCAAAGTGGTACCTATTTATCTACTCGCATTTGCATGATTTTGAGCTTCTAGGTTGGCAGGAGCTGAAGCAGGAAGTGGAGCTCACCCCATCACTCGGTCGCAAACTGCCAACCTCCTGATTGACAAGCCCAGCATCATAATTGCTTATAATTTTGTAATAACGTTAAGTTCAAGAGTTCCGTGGAATCTGTATCCTTACATGTCACACATATTTTCTTGATAAAGAATATATATTTGATGTACTTTATTTTCTTTTAAGAAATTAATAAATTGTTTTGACAGTGTACACCAAAAATGGCAATAACAGTTCTCAAGCACATATAAATGTATTACTAGATATTTTGTTCAGCTAACTACAAACATTTTATTATAAGTCCAGCAATGGAATTTGTATCTGTACTTTCTTTGTGGACTTCAAACTTCTCAAAAGAATGTTTTTTTCCATAATGAAAAATAACCAAAAGGGCGTTCATTCATTAAAATATGAGAAGCATTTGAAAGGCTGAAACATGTAGGAGTAATGCCCTGTTGTTCTATTTTGCTCTTTGAAACATCCTATTTAACCCATTTTCCTGCTGAGTTGAAGAGACGCATGTTTGGAAAATGTGGGGTCATATTTTTAAGGCTTCACAGATGTTAAAAGATTCAGTGATAACATTAGAGGAATGTGTGTAGGTTATTACACACCAAGCAACCACAAAAATTGTGCTTGCATTTTAATAATTTCATATGTCAGACGTTGCTTGGCACAGACCCATTTGGGGTTTATTTCGTAGTGTAAAATATTGGGAGACAAGATGCAAGACAGATCTGGTGGCAGAAAGATTTTGACCATATTAAATCAATGGTGACAAGAAATGCTTCAACTGGTGCAGAATGCGGCTGCGCGAGTTGTGATGGGGGTCTCCCGATACTCCCATGTAACACCTTTACTCCGTGAGCTGCATTGGCTTCCAGTTGCCCTCCGGGTGAGATTCAAGGTGCTGGTGATTACCTATAAAGCCCTAAATGGCATGGGTCTGGATTACTTACGGAAGCACCTGCTGCCGGCGTCAACTTCCCTTCATCCTGTACACTCCCACAGAGAGGGCCTCCTCAGGGTGCCGCCAGTCAGAGAGTGCCGGCTGGCGGCCCCCAGGGGGAGAGCATTCTCTGTGGGCGCGCCAGCCCTTTGGAATCAATTACCGGTTGAGCTCCAGATGGCTCCTGACCTTCGCTCTTTCCGCCATGATCTGAAAACTTACCTATTTGAACAAGCCGGCCTGGTCTAATGGGGTTTGGGGTATTTTATTTAGTAATTTTAAATTATTTATTTATTGTAATGGGTTAGTTCTATTTAATCTTATTTTTAACTTTTGTATATTGTATTTTTTTTGTATTTTTATTGCCCTGTACACCGCCCTGAGTCCTTCGGGAGAAGGGCGGTATAGAAATTAAATTAATAAATAAATAATAAATAAATAAATTCAAATAGCATAGGTAGCAAACCAAGCAGCCATTGAACAATGTATCCTCTTCTTTTCAAGCAAACCTGGAGACACAGTTGCATCATGAAAACTTTGGAGAAGCTTATATATCCCCTTTTTATATTAACTGATTTTATGCAAACAGTATATCCAAAGAAGAACTGCATTTCCTGAAAATTGTTGTGTATATAATTTTATACGAACTGCTAAAAACTTGGCACTGCAGCTAAGAAACAGTGTCATGCCATAGAATTTAATGACCAGCAATCTTTATTGCTATTGTTTACATCAGAGTAAACTAACACCCCCACCCCCAAAAAAAGGTTTGTGGTAAACGTATTTAGAGAACACAACCCAAATTATCATTGTTTGATTTAGTCAATTTATAACTTTCTGTGGGGTGAAACGAAGCACAAAAAGAAATAGGCCAATAAATGAACAAAATGAAGGAAAGAGTTAAGAGAAGGGAAATACAACTAAATCTACTTTACCCCAAACTTGTTCACCACCACCAGACTTGTTCATCTTTCCAGACCTTTCTATCTTTCCAGAGTTGCTTTGCTTCTACTATGTTCAAATCCTATTTTATACATTGTTTTTTGATTCTTAAATTTCTCACCTGTTCCTTTCTGAAAATCTCAACTTTTACATTTTATAAGATTCTTTGTGTTCCTCTTTCTCTCAACCTGTACATTCCTTCTGTTATTTGCTTTACTATTCAGTCCTCATTTATTCTCTCTTTATGACCAAACCATTTGAACACACTTCTTTCATACTGATTATTCATTTTTTGTTGAGTTCACATTCATTCAGTGCCCATTCTTCTTAACTCTAGCGCTTGTTTTACCATATATGTTTCTTTGGTAGCCTGTTCCACTTATTTTTTCTGTTTCTCCTGGCACAAACTTCTGCTTCCCTAAGAAGCATATTCTTATTCAAAGTCATTTTCACAAATATTTACTTCACATAGACACCACATATTTTTCGCTATTATAATTTTAAAATCTCCACTCCGTTTCTCCATATTCTAAAACAGACTATCTACTTGCTCTAGTTCTTTGTGATTTAGGTATAATTTGCAATAATTTGGTTTATCTTTTTTATAATGTTTTATTGATTTTTTATAATTGCAATCTTTAGTGCTTAGTAAACAACATGTTGTCTGGGTTCACATATTTAACATTAACTTCTTCAATGTAAATCTGTGCAGTACTGCACAATCAAGTGTTTTGCCCCTGATCCTCCTTTCTTACCCATATTTTTCCCATTTCCCCCTCATTACACAGTTACAATTCTTGCTACTGTTCATGCATACAAAGTTAAATATAAACATCCTCATTATATTTTACTAATATTATACAAATAACAATAATATCAATTCATAAATCAACATCCTGTTTTTCATGCTCTTGTTAAAGTTCAATTTCCCATCAATATTTGAAATATCTTTGTCAGTTATGATTTTCTCAATATTAATTACATTTATATTGCTAAGAATTTTATTCATACCAGACATCCTCTTATTTTCATATTTCCCATATCAAAAAAGAAAAAAAGAAAAAAGAATGCCATTTTAATTCTAAATCATAATATTTCATTATAAAAGTCTAATGATATCTAATGGTCACCCGTTCTTTTAATCATATTCAAACAGATATTTAATCATATAAGGCCCCCTCTAATAGGTCAAATCTTCTGTTTTTTAAGTCTAACTCTTTCTTTCTTTCTTTCTTTCTTTCTTTCTTTCTTTCTTTCTTTCTTTCTTTCTTTCTTTCTTTCTTTCTTTCTTTCTTTCTTTCTTTCTTTCTTTCTTTCTTTCTTTCTTTCTTTCTTTCCCAAGTAGCTTTCCAGGCCAAGGCAATTAAATCACCCAGGAATTTTCTTTCTATTTTGTAAAAGTAGCTTGGAATGAGGAAGAAAATTTAGGTGGGGTATTTTTGGGGGGGAATTCTGCCCATTTATATTCCTTAAGCAACTCTCACTTTCCTTCTCCCTCAATTTCTCTTTTCATTTTTTGTCTCTCAGGTTGTGACATTTCCCCCGACAGCTCTATATTCCATTTTTTAAATGCTTCTTCCTTAACATCAGGTATATTTTGTAGGCCTAAGGGGTAAAGCGCCTTTTCAATTTTCATTGTCATGACTAAGTCTTGCAGTATTTTATTTGTATATGGTAGTTTATATTTTCCTTTTTTAATCTCTTCCCTCTCTGGGTCAATTTCCTCTGCTTCATCTTCTAATTTCTGGTTTATTTGTTCATTCTTTGTAGCCGTTATTTGGGAATTTTCTAATTGTAGATTTAATTTTGAGAATTGCTCATTTATATTATCTAAATTGTTTTTAGTCTCATTATGGTTTCTTTCTGTGTCCTTTTTGTGTGCAACAATTGTTTGGTGAATTAGTTGTAGCACAGAGTATATTTCCTTCTGAAAGGTGTTTATTTTTTTCTTGAGGCATCATTCCTAGAGATCCTTGATTAGCCTGGGTGGGGGTTTCAAATGGAAGTGCAAGGTATATTTTCTTACCACTTTTAGCTGGGTGTAAAACATCCATTTTGTTTTCCCCCTTCAGATAATCTGTCAGAACTTTTATGTTCTCCAAATACAAGTCTTGTCTAGTATCACCAATCCTAATAAGAGTAGAACAAAGTTTCATCTAGTTTTCTGGGTTTTATGTATAGCCTTTATAATCCAATAGGTTCCAAAGTATAAGTCCAGTCCTAAAAGCAATATTTTGTAGTGATCCTTTGTCTCAGGCATCCAAAAATTGTTGGTCAGGTAAGATTGTAATCCACAATGTTCAAAGTGTTCAAAATGTTCAACCATCCATAAAACAGTTCAAAAGTCTCTCCTAGCCAGACGTAGTCAAAAGCCAATTTATTCTTTCTCTCCCAATAGTTCTTCATATTAGAGGTCCAAGCTCAATGTTTATAATCCAAGAAGGTCAGGGTGATAAGTATGCCAAAATATTTTCCTTTTTTGCCAGCTGTTCTGCATTAAGCTAGAAGTCACCAAGCAGCCAGGAAGCTAGTTGTAGTTCTATATTCAAATCCACCACTGGATGTCATTCAAAATCCATTTTCCACTCTTAAGACAAAGGTTGATTTCTTATATTTCACCTCAAAGTTTTTATTTCTAAAGAGAAAATCTTAGCAATTATCCCAGTTTTGAAATTTATTAAAACTGTAGTTTTATGTTACCTCCACTTCAGTATTATGTACTGTATTTCTGTCCCCCATAAAAGAAATTAAAATGCTGCTTCCATTACTCTGGAAGGGTGGGGTTACAATCAGCAGTGGGATTCAGCCTGTTCACACCAGTTCGGCAGAACTGGTAGCTAATTTTTTGTTGCCCAGACCCAGAATGGACTTCCAGAAGTGGCATCCACAGAGAGAACCGGTTGTTCACATATTTGAATCCCACCACTGGTTACAACCCCCTTCCTTCTCACGTTTAGAGGTTTTTAGCTTCTTGGGAGCCTTTCCCAGGCAATTCAGTTGTAAAATAATAAAGAAAGGATCAATATTCTCACCCAGTGCTGTTTACAATCTGCTAATTGGTGCTTTTCTTCTTCGGTTGTCAGTGGCTAATGGCTGGCCACAGGAATGTAGCCAATCTTTCCCTGCCGGTTTGGAAGGTTTTCCTTGGATTGAACAGAAATACTGCCATCTCTCCATGATTGACAAGGCACCCCTCCTTCTTTATCACCTATTTGGGGTGACTTTAGGCCCTTTTAGGGCCCCCAGCAGGGAGAAATCAGTTGTGGAAGGCAGAACTCTGCCTTTCTGCATCTGTCTCACTATGTTGCAAAACTGGAAGTCTGCTTTATCTTTTCTATGACCTACAAATTTCTTGGTTTTGAATATATTAATTTTCAGATTATTCATAGATCCTAACATTTCTTTCAAACCATTGGGATTCTAAGGGAATAACATGGCATCATATGCATACAAAAATATATTATTCCATGTCCCCAAACAACATATGTCTAATAACATCACAACCATTCCTTTTTATTTTAATTTTCTCATTCCATTAATATACAGAAAAGTGGAACAAAAACAACAGATGAGAGCCTGAAATACAAAAAAACAAAACAGAAAAAAGAATAAAGGAATATATATATTCTCTATATTACATATACCAAAAAATAAATTAAATCAATTTTACAAATACCAACACATAAATAGTTGCAAATTTTTTACATGTTTAAAAAGAGTTGGCTACCAATCTCTGTTTTAAAATGTAAAATAGCTGAAGCTTTACTAACTCATATGATATCAACTAGAACTATTACATTGTTTGGTTTTAACATTAATAAGTGTGTTAATCTAGTGCTATAAATATATACAATGATTATAAATTTATTTGAAATTATATACAAAAAACTGGAATTTATTACTACTTGAATAATTGTGGATTTATAGAGCAATGGTCACAGTAAAACATGCCTTACAAATTTATAAATAAATACATTAAATAACCAAGAGCTAAAACACTTTTTTGCCTTACTCCTCGCCACTTATATGGAATCACTTTCCACTTATTCTCACCAATGCTTTATTTTTTAATTATTGTTTTCATTACCTTCAGAAATTAATCTTCAATACTGGGTTCATGCAAAACATTCCATATAATTTAATACAGTTTAATATAATATATTCCTGAGTATTCTATTTAATACTCTATTGAATGGGATGAAACGGTGGTTTTTGCATTCATGCTCTGTATTTCTTTCAACTAAAAAACAAAAATCTGGTTATGCAAACCTCCTTCCTTATATAAATTCACACCCTGCTTAACCAAATTTTGCTCATTTCTCATACCATTTTGCTCAGAATTCTGACAAATACCTCCCCAAGATTTTAACAAACACAAGCCTTTGTAATATTTGCTAATTTTCCTTTTGTATAGGAGAACAGTACCTGCATTATTCCAATCATAAAGTAGACATTAAGTCTTTACATTCAGATTAAACAAGTGGCACAAGTTCTTTCAGGAAACCGATTGAGTAGTTGACAGATTATACATCATCAAGTCAGGGTCAGATCTTAGCAACCACAAAGATAGGTTGTTTTCAGGACAATTTGTCCCTAATCTTGTTGTTTGGATCTTACAACAGTGCATCCATCGCCATTGTACTGTAACTGAATCCATCCATATTCGACTGCTGGTCATCCTCTTCTTTTTCTTTACTTCTTCCTTGTCCAGTATTATAGATGTCTCAAGAGAGCTGATTTTTGCTTAAGATGAGGTATGATAACTGACTGGTCATTTGTGCTTCAGTGAGAACTCTGGGTTGATCTGTTTAATGATCCATTTGCTTATTTTCTTGGCTAACTATGGTATTCTCAGAAGTCTTCCAACACCAAAGTACAAAAGTGCCAATATTCTTTCAAACCAACTTTCCTAAGCCATACAGGCCAACTACATTTTCCACTGTAATATTTCCTGCTTTGTTTTCTCCAATTCCAAGTGGCACATCTTACTTCTGTGTTCTGGATCTTTGCATAAGATATCCATAAAAGCATCTGCTGTTAAAATATTTTGTTCCATTTTGCATTAAGATGTCTAATCTGAGTGTTCTCTTTTAAATAATCTGTAGTTTCCTCTAGTTCTATCTAGTGTCCAGCATTCAAAGTCCCTTTTTAACATGTTACCTTTCCAGCAAATCAAAACAATCACAGATTCCAATGGGAAATATTATTACATTTAATTACAAATTCTCATTCCAAAATTATCTGAACCCTTAGTCCATTTATAACTTTAACCCGATTGCAAAGAATTGTGTTCTTGCAAGCGACTTACAAGGAGCTACCATAGATAGTACACACAGGTTATCTCATCTTCTCTCCTTGCTCCAGAGAGACTTTGCTGGTCTCTGCCATAGATGCTATCCTGTTCAAACAGGGATGTCTAGTTTGCTGTGAATCCTCACTGAGGTCACATAACAAACAAACTTCTATGGCATTTTGTAGCATAATTCTTTTCACTCTTTTCTATGGAGCTTTCATCTTTTTCCTGTATCCACCTTCCTTTCATTCTGCTGAGAGATTAAGTAAACTTCTAATACATTTTCATCTATGCTTATATGTTCTACTTTCACTCTATTCTTTCTATTCTTCTCCCATGCCCATTTTTATTCCAGATTCATATTTCACGCTGCTAAATCATGGTCCATTCCATTCTTTTATCCTTTACTAAACTTCTGTCTTTCTTATTTCAAACAAGCATGTTTTTAGATTTAGATTCCCTTTTTACCACTCATTAAAAGTCCAAATCTTCTGCCTTCTTGTGTGGTTAAAATGGTCCAATCACTTATATAATAATTTTCCATTTCATTTTCACCCATTCTGCTTTATTGTTTAACAAATGATGGTTTACTGGATCACGTTTATTCAAAACCTTTCACTATTTTTCTTAAACCTCACTTCTGATTCTTTTGTTATTATTGTTCAATACAGCATAATATGCTATTATCACATGTCTACTTTCATGTAAATTCACAACAATCAGGATGACACTAATTTGTACTTTATGACATACATCTGAACCCTTTAATTCATAATTAAAAATATACCTTCACTTTCCTGCATGTATTCATCAGATTAAGTTCATTCAGATGTCTTGCATCTTTTCACTTTCTCTTAGTTCTACAGACATACAACATATCTATTTTCCCTTCTGTAATTTAATTTGCTAATTGATACTCTTTATTCTTCTAATACTCCAAGTCTTCAAGATCTCATAATTAGCAGAATTAGTAAATGGGTCCATAAATATGACTTTTGCCTCCTATCATGGCTGTGATTAATTTAGGTTTTCACATAATGCCATTTAGTAAGTAAACTGAGTTATCGGCATTATACTACATTTCCTACTAATAGTAAGGACAGCACAGGTCAGTTTGGGCAGATTTTGGCTATTATATCATAAACTCAACCAAAGCTCAGTTTTGTCACAAATACTACACAAGATAGGGTCTCCAAAGTAGGGACTATCTTGCAAGCCAACATACTATTTCTCACAGCTTACTCATTAGGAGGTACATGCATTAAAACAGTGCCCCCCCAACTTTTGGGCATCAGGGACCAGTTCCGTGGAGACAGATTTTTCTGTGGACCAGAGGGGGTGTGGTTTTACACACTGCCTGCATCCCGCAGATGGAACTTCACTTGTTTGCATGGCCCAGTTGCTGGCATGCCATGGCCATGGACCGGGACTTCGGTCCCCTGTACTAAAATGACATATATTCATGATGTCTATAGGATTTTTTTAAGTGCTTCAAATGGAAAATCAGCTTTAAAAAATAATGAAAGGCACTGTTTGCAACTGTTGGTGAATTTGCATAAGCAGAAATCAATTTTACCTACATGAGGGAGATAAACTGATTTTTGCTATTCTATCTCTAACACAGTGAAACAACCCCAAGCAAACCTTCTGTAAATTAGGATAAATAGTAAATTTGCAATAGCAAGGAAAAGCAGCTGAGAGTATGGAGGGTGAGTTAAAAAATCTAGTGTTTCAAAATTATAAAGCTCAGTTAATCAATAAAATTGTTTAAAAGATCTGGCATGATCTGCACGGAAGGAAACTCAAAAAACATCACATAGAATTCTTTATTTTCTATATAATTTTTTTTTACTGGTTCTGCAATTTGTCCTTAATTACTACAAAGACAGAGCCTTGCAATTTGTCAGACACAATCATGGTATGGAGAGCTACATTGCATTCCTTCCAAATAGGTATCTAGCTATGCTGCTTCTCCTTAAGATCATTTGGATCATTTACACATAGAGAGAAGTTGCTGATTTATTTACAGGAAGTGTCATATACTTGCCACTTCATGCAATGCATAGGCATACTATAGTAGAAGGACATACAATCTACTGTGTTTACCCGAAAATAAGACCTACTCAGAAAATAAGTTCTGCCACGATTTTTAGCATATGCCTAATATAAACCCTATCCCAAAAATAAGTCCTAGTTAAGAGCCTGCCCACTCCATCCCACCATCTGGTTGCTTGCTGCAGCAATGGGGCAGAAGGCTGCATGGCATGCTGGTGCCACCTCCATGAGCTGAGGCAAGGCAACTGGCGGGTGGTGTGGAGCTGCCCCATGCACCTGTGCAACTCAGGACCCCCACAGCCAGGCCATTCCCCACTCAATGACCTCCCCCTACCCATTCAATGACCCGCCTGCCTCTTCCTTTTCATTCCCCTCCTGAGCTGGACTGCCATGCTATGGAGGATGGGTGGGGGAGCCTTGGTCCCCTTACCCAGTCCCTCTCTGCCATTTCAGAGCTGGGGGGGAGTGACAGCGAAAGGCCTCTGCAGCTGCTATGCAACAGCCACGTGTGCCACTGGAAGGCCTTTCTTTGGTCTCCACCACCCCTGCTTTGCCCCAACCTGCCCCGCAGATCACTGAGGCACTATCAGCCCCCACACATTCACCACCTCCCGGAAAAATAAGACATACCCTGAAAATAAGCCCTAGTGTGTCTTTTGGACCAAAAATAAAATAAGACCTGGTCTTATTTTCGGGGAAACATGGAAAGGCATTACCTTCCACTACAATTTTGGTGTGGTTCTGAGAATCACTCCAGAGTTTTATTCCAAACCATTCCATGCATGTTTGTTTAACAGGTTATGTTGAAATAACATTATCAATTTGCTATCAGATAACTATAGTTTATATTTTCTCAAATTTTAATATCTGTGACTCCACAACTATAACACTACTTACGGAAATGTCTGATGCAAAAATTATAGAGCTGGAAAGATTCCTCTTAACTGTATCCATAACCCTAGAATTAAAATACGATCAGCATCAGGGGCTTCAGAACTCGGAATTCCAGATACAATCCAACACAGTACTTGTGAAAATTGGCAATCTCAATTTTTTTTAAACTTACTGTGCTAAACTAGCACAAGGAAAGTATAAACACATACCTTAGTATTAATGAAACAGAAAGGGGAAAGAAAAAGAAAATCTGGAAAATTGTTATAAACAGAACATCTCCAAGAAATTCAACATGCCCCTTATTCCTTTGTTGAAAGAAACCTAATTCACTTGTAACCGACAAACACATATCATCTACCCCAGAGGTGTCAAACTGCTGGCCCACAGGCTGGACATGTCACGCGGAAGCCACGCCTACCCCATTGCCGGCAATGGCAAAACTATCCTGATAAGTTGCACGATGTCACCTGATGTCGCAAGTTTGACATGTCTGATCTACCTATTGCTATAAATCATTCTGTAGTCATTGCCTCCTTATCTTGTATAATAATAAACTAATTTCACAAATTGTAGATACTAGGGCTATAATCTGGAACAGAGCAGGAAAGTAGATATTTGAGATGTGTGTGAACAGGAGATTCTTCTCTGTTGTAGGGTTCATTAACCAGGTTATGTCACAGAATTTATAAGCAATCATATAGCACTGAATAGAAACACACAACCATGTATGCTCCAGAAAGGGACAGGCTTTGCAGGAACGCAAAGAACCTCTAAACAAGTTAGGGTTGATTTCTACCTAGCAATAAAATTTTATTCTTTTTTTTATATGAGTTTTATTGTTTTATTTTTCTTTGTATTATATACATTGATAAAACAATACTAATTTTATTTTTAACTACAACATGCATTACCACTGCTCTTTTCCTGGGAATTTTTATTCCTTATTTTATTATTTGCATAATAATAATTAGACTGTAGGCTCTGAAGATATTGAAATATCTGAGTATATACCTTGAAATGCCATTTGCAAGTGGTTCTCCACCAGATCCTCCACTTGATAATTCTAACTAGGTTTCACTTTTCTGTGAATAGCTCTTTTCCATGTTACAACTGTAACCACGCAGTATATACATTGAGTGCTAAAGACTTAGTGATTAATTCTATGTGTGGTATTATGCAACATCGTCATATTACCTTGACTAAAGACTTTGAATATTGGTACTGCATACCTTTGAATGCATGGAGATTTCTGCATTCCCAAATAGCTCAAGATGATAAGTTACACCTTTTTCTTGTAAAAGACAAAGAACAAGAGAGAATTATTATTATAGCCTCTTCAAACAGGCTGATAGAAAGCAATCACATCATTGTTTCAGGTACCACGGCTAATCTGCTAAAGTGTTTTGTGCAGTACATTATTCTATGGTATTAGCTTACGTGTTCACCGACAAAATGATCCTGAGCTTGCTTACTTTGAAGCTCTTTATCCTTACTTCTATAGTCTGAGAACTGAGAGGCACAGCCAGTTCTGTTTGTCGCATAATTTCACAAACGCCAAATTGGATGAGACATTTAAAATATATATCTGTCAAATCTGAACTATTAATGTTTTTTTTTCACCATCTTCTCCTGATGTTGGGTTTGACAAGCCAAAGATTTAAATGAAAAATAGACTTGGCATTGATGAAGAGTTAGAAAAGACAAGTAAAAAATAATAATAATAAATGGAGAGCACCAGAAAGAGGCTTAAGGGAGAAGCTGATTCCTTTGACACTGGTTAAGTGTAAGAAAACAAGTAATGATAGCACATTTTCCATCCTTTATTGCAGACATGTCAAACACAAGGCCCGGGGGCCAGATCTGACCCACGAAGTGGTTTCATGCGGCCCGCAAAGCCATCCTGGAAACAGTGACGGAACGGCCCCCACTGCCTTGGCCCTGGCCCAGAGACCCTCCTTCTGCCAGAGACCCTCAGTTCTGTCCCACTCCTGCCCAGGCCCCCATAGGCACCATTGACGCGAACGATGTACAGCTGGCCACGCCCACCCAGTAGGCCATACGCACTCTAGCCACGTCTACCCAGTAGGCCACGCCCACCCAGGCCACACCCACCCAGCCCCCTGAGGGCAACCGCAATGCTGATGCGGCCCTCAATGAAATTGAGTTTGACACCCCTGCTTTATTGGCATTGATTTTTACTTCCCCTCTCTATAAATCCTTCAAATTTTCCTATGACTTTTGGCTAGAGTTATGTTATCTAACAGTTTTCTTTCTCAGTGCATTTGAGGTATGATCATTTGATCAGAAAAATAGTGCATGGATTATTTGTATGGCTTTTTCATTTTGATTAGAAAAGGACAAGTAAGTAATTGTAAATGAAAGACTCCTTTAAGTTCACCTCAAATCCTGCTGACTATCTTTCTTCAGAAGAGTAGAGGCTTGCTGTTTTCCTTTCTACTTGGTACCAGAGGCCAGGAATGTCCTGGTGGACTCATACCTTCTCAAGATCAGCTAAGTATTGCCATTGGAGAACTGTATGACATGATACAAATAGCAGTCAAAATAAAAGATCATTTAAATCAGAAAAATGTTAGCTGCTGCCTTTCTGATCAAATCTGGGTTCAATCTGAGTCCTACATTTGTACGTTGGGGCACAGAATGGCAAATAAATAAAGGTTTTCCTCTGTTTCAATCAGCGTGGTCTCAAAGTCTGCAGAGAAGAGCATCCTGTTTTGCACATTATGAGTAGGATGCTTGAATCTTACCCATAAAGCATTATACCCGTAAAGAGCCATGGTGATGCAGTGGTTAGAATGCAGTATTGCAGGCTAACTCAACCGGTTGCCAGCAGTTCGATCCTCAGCTGCTCAAGGTTGACTCAGCCTTCCATCCTTCTGAGGTCGGTAAAATGAGGACCCAGATTTTGGGGGGCAATATGCTGATTCTGTAAAGCTGTAAAGCACTGTGAAGTGGTATATAAATTTAAGTGTCATTGCTATTGCTATTAAATACTTCTTTCCCTATATTTTGGAGGTATTGTCAAGCTTCTTTTCTTACTAGAGGTTATGGAAATGTAAGTTGACTATACCCATCCTGTCAGTATTGAACTTTGCTCCAATTAAAAGCAAAAGTAAAGCAAGGCCCAGAATAGAAGAGATAAATTGTTGCCCGTTCTTTGCTTAATGTTTTTTTCCTCACAGCTGTGAAAGAAATTATCACCACCACCTTGTTTGTCCCAATTCTTTCAGGTATTTTCACGCTTACATGCAGGAATAAAGGGTTATTAGATTTGATGACACTCATTCTACCCAAAGGAGCTCCAACTCAACAACACTTCTACAAATTATGTGTGTGAGAGAGGATGTCAAAAAGACAGGAACTGCTAACACACGGCTTTTGTTCCTTCTACCACGACCAACTATTATAGGCAGATCTAGTTGTTGCTTATTCATTTGTTTGAACTCAAGAAAGCTATACCAACAGTACTGAACAGTACACACTGAATCCCATTCAGGGAAGAAATGCATGCCCTGTGGTAACTCAGTATAAACAAAGAGCCATCATCTATTACCACGGTAGGTGTAAAGAGGCAAGGAACTATTGCTACTAATTAGCTTGGCATTTCTCTGCTTGCAACATCAGAAGCAAATTGAAAATGAAAATTTATTTGGAGCCCAAGCACCACCACTTCCTGCAGCTCCATCTGCTGCATGCCCTCTGGATTACCCAGAATGGTTGGCTGCCAGACTGAAGGACACCATTTGATAATAGGCCAAGTTGAAAGGTCTCCTGGCGGTAAAACAATGACCATCCTTTTACAAGCGGATCATTGTTGCTGAACAATAAAGCTTTCTGGCTTATTTGAATGTCAACAATTCAGAAAAGTTGATGTTTTGGAGCCATCAAATAAAATGTTTTTTGTGAAACAGTTTATTATTTCAGTGGTAATTATTTGAATCATTCATGGCAAAGGATGTTTACTAATGAGGGCTTGGCGGCCGCAAATTCCAGAGAGACTGAATGCTCTTTGTGCTGACAAAAAGGCCCAAATCACAAGAGAGGAACTGACTGGACAAATCATTCATCTATGCAAATGCCAGCTAAAATGGTCAGATGCATTTATTACCCTCCTCATTATAGTAAACAAGGGAGGAATCGTGACTGGCAGTTATCAACTTGCCCTGAAGTATGATTTGCTCTCCTACTACTATTTAAATGAGAGGGAAAAAGGCATTGCCACTGGGGACTTTCTTGGTGTATAAAAGAGTAAATGTCACATAGCCCAGTGCTTAAAGGCTCTTGATTGACAAATGTTTTATTTGACATATCAAACAATGATGGTTTTCATATCAAATAGCCCACATTTGTGAAGCAAAAATTAACCCTTGAAAGACTAGCGTAAACCTAAAGCAGGCTCAAGGAAGAAGTCATAGCTCAAAATAGAGATAAGCAATTTGGTTCCTAAGGAACTAAAAATACGTTCTGCAGCAGGTAACAAAAATGGCAAAATGTTTTATCACAGCACACACAGAGAGACACTCACACAAATTACAGTGTAAAAAGAAGTTCTTATCACTAGCTTGAATTGACCTACTTGCAATCTGTAGCTGCTTTAATGGTGGGAGAAGGGCCTTGCAGAGAATGAGTAGAAAGTACTTGTCAAAACAACGTTGTCAGTTTGGGATTGCCATTCCATTCTAATAAAGGCCAGGTGTCCCACGATGAAATGGCTTTTTTGGACAAGGAGAGGATTGTTACATAGGGGTGCTCTCAAAGGTCTTATCAATACAGGTAGTCCTCAACTTACAACAGTTCATTTAGTGACTGTTTGAAGTTACAACGGCACTGGAAAAGTGACTTATGACCATTGCAGCATCTCCATGGTCACGTGATCAAAATTCAGATGCTTAGCAACTGCCTCATATTTTGTAACCTTCTGACAAGCAAAATCAATGGGGAAGCCAGATTCACTTAACAACTGTGTTACTAATTTAACAACTGCAGTGATTCACTTAGCAACTATGGCAAGAAAGGTTGTAAAATGGGGCAAAAACCACTTAACAAATGTCTCATTTAGCAACAGAAATTTTGGATTCATCTGTGGTCTTGAGGACTACCTGTACTTTAGAGTTGTGTCTTTAGGCTTGACTGAAAAGACCCTTTTGAAACAACACAAGTACAGGCAAAAAAAGGAGTCACTAATACCAGGCTCTGGCACACCCTATAAGGGCTGATTTCCCCAACATTAATCAGTAAGAGTCGTGTTTTTTTTATTAATGAGTTTTATAAAAACAAAATTTTACAATATATCCCCAAATCCCTCCCGCCCCAAACCCACCCACTTTCCCCCCCCCACTTCCCAGAGCTAAATACAGGATTATAGTTACAATAATCATATTCTAAATAAAAAATTATGCATAATATACAATTAACCAAATTCATAATGTGCTTTAACTCCCCTTTAACATAACTACAAACAAAGTACCAATAACAATATCCCACTAAAATCTACTCATAAGCTAAATGGAACTTTTTAGTCCCATATCTGTTCTGAATATAATTTATCCATCTCCTCCAAACTGAAATATATCTTTCCTGTGAATGATCTTTCAAATAAGCAGAAATCTTAGACATTTCTGCAAGATTCGAAACTTTAAACACCCATTCTTCTATAGTGGGCAAACTATCCTTCTTCCAATATTGTCCCACCAGTAACCGTGCAGTAAGAGTCGTTTTTGAAAAGTTAAACAAAAAGAGGATGGTGATTTCCTGATGAAACCTGCAGACACCTGAGTTTGTGTGGTTGTGCTTCTAAAATGGTCCTCCAGCCATCAGGCTGCAATACTTTACCTCCTCTATCAATGGATCTCTTGCTTTGGCTGCAAACCTGTCTGACTAAATTTTAAATGGTTGAAAGATACCACCTTGCTTCAAGGCCTCCTGGCTGATTGGTGATAATGTGAGTTCTATTCCAGAATACTGGACTTGGAAGAAAGTGAAGATAACCGACCTGTCTCATCTCTTTCACTAATGTACTCAATTAGTGTAATATACTGCTGCTTGTGCCACTGTAGCTCTTAGGCTTCTAATAGGGAGAGATATTTTTTCCCCTCCCGACCATGCTTATTTTCTAAGATAAGATTCTGAAATGCTTTAGTAGATACAAAATGGCTAATGCAAATCTATCCTTTCATTTCTTCAACTAAAGAAGAAGCTAAACAATTGGAATTACCATGAAGCCAATGAAGTTGCATGAACATTTACCTCAAAAATATTCCATTCAATAGTTAACAGCACCAAAGTCAATGTTTCTTTTTAATCAAAGCCATTTAACTAGGATGAAATGCTATGAAACTGATGATGTGCCCTCATTACACAGGAAAGAAGCCATGGACAACCCTCCCTACAACCCCACTTGGACACATCTGCATGCTAACTTGTTTGGGGAGAGGGCTTTTTCTTCCTCTGGAATCAAGGAGGAAACCTGAAATCAGCCCACCTGTCTTGTCATTCTTCACAGGCAAGTTGTAGAAATGGAGGTTTCCCCAATCAGCTGGTGAGTCAAGCAACAGAGAGGCAGGCTCTTACATCATGTTGGCAGCTGTGACAGAGCCTATGTTTATGGACACACCCTAATAGTGTGTCCTTTTGGATTATAAATTCTTCTTCAGTTAAAGAGAGATTTTCTTCTGATACAGATAAGTGTTTCTCTTTGGTGGTTTTCATTTATTTCTGATATTATAAAATTTAGAAATGCCTGAGAACTTAATTGATTTTTGCTAGCATCACAAAAAAATTGAGAACTAAAGAGATTAAATTATTTAAATGGACAGATATAACTTTCATTTTTGAAAGTGTGAATAGAAAGGTCCTCCTGTGTGTGAAAACTATCTTGTTTACATATCAAAACAAATCCTTGAAGGAAATTACCAGAGCACAAGATGGCTACTTTAAATGAAATATTTGACTTATAGGCCTATGAAATATTTGAACTTTTTAACTCCTTACTGGAACCAGAATTATTACTGAAAATGAACATATCTGTCTGGAGACAGATGGTAGATCCCTCTGAAATGGATTTACTGGATTTACAAATGCAATTGGACGATCATTTAAAAATTGAAAAAGACATTGTGGATTACCCTTTCAAACTGAAATATAAGAGTTTTATTGGAATTGCTTCCAAAAAAGTGAAAAAAAATGAGAAAAGAAGAAAAAATTATAGAATAAAACAGAAGTGTGAGAAGGAAGGAAGGAAGGAAGGAAGTAAGGAAGGTGTAGAGAAATTCAGTTAAGAATGTGATATGGTGACAATATATGTATATTAATCTTTCCCATCAAGTGGATTGCTGAATTTTGGATCACTGAACTTCAGTTTCCTAGTCTCATGTGAAAGCTTTTTGATTTCATAATCAAAAAGTTGTGGCCAGCACATTTTTTTTTATTAATCCCATTTATATCCCGCCCTTCTCTGAAGACTCAGGGCGGCTTACAATCTAAGAAGCACAAATCAATGTGCTTAGCATGGTGCATGCATTTATTTGACATTAATATTTTTATATTAATCTGCCAAGGGTTGATCCCTTCCTTGTTCCTCTCCTGTTTCTGCTTTCTGAGGACATGAGAGGTGCAAGAGATTAAGAACTGTCTAATGTATATTCTGTACTTCAAAATAGTTGAAATGTCTAAGACTTCCATACTTTTGACGATGAGATTATAAAAGTTGTCAGATGGACATGTACACATCAATTTGGCCAACTACAAAATAAACATTTTTGTTTCAAATAATCAGCTACAAAAAGATGACTTCTTACAATAAAGCGCTTTAAAAAAGGGCAGAGAGAGTGCCCTTTTCTTCATTTTAGTTAATGTTATATCCTATGGGATCCTATGTATATATCTTTACAGTATTTTGAATATCTCCTAAAATGTTCAGATAATTTATGTAAGTATTTTTTTTACCCTAGCCAAATGGCAAATCAGCTTGATTGGAATGAGAAAACATGAATATTACTTAATAATTGCTACCCCATTAATTTATTGTATTTTATTTTTCCCAGTAAAATAGAGGACTAGTTAAGCAGTTGCTTTTGTGGACATGTGATTCAGCACAGTTGCTTTGTTATTTTGTGGCTATAATTTAATGCTGTAACTCTTTTGTAACTCATTTGCTGCATGATTACCAATTCACATTAGTTTGGAATTACCAAGGCACGAACCAAGGTTTTCTTAAAGACTGTCAATTAAACAAAGGGAGAAGTACACAAACAATGATCAGTATATGAGAAACTGCACCATCTAAACAGGCAGACAGAATTTCTTTTTTAAAACATAGTAATTTTATTTTAAAAAATTACATTTACAGCATTAAAAAGTAATACAAACAAAATAAGTGAAAAGAAAAATTACAAAAGCACCTGAAAGCAGGACAAGAAGCAATGGATGGAAACTAGTCAAGGAGAGAAGCAACCTAGAACTAAGGAGAAACTTCCTGACAGTTAGAACAATTAACCAGTGGAACAACCTGCCTCCAGAAGTGGTGAATGCTCCAACACTGGAAGTTTTTAAGAAGAGACTGGACAGCCATTTGCCTGAAATGGTATAGGGTTTTCTGCCTGAGCAAGGGGTTGGATTAGAAGACCTCCAAGGTCCCTTCCAACAACTTCTTCTTCTTCTTCTTCTTCTTCTTCTTCTTCTTCTTCTTCTTCTTCTTCTTCTTCTTCTTCTTCTTCATTATTATTATTATTATTATTATTATTATTATTATTATTATTATTATTGCAGAAAAGAAAGAAAAATAAGAATATAGTAAAGAAATGACTTTCTATAGGAATATTTCATATAAGAATATATATAAAAATGACTTCCTTCTTTACTACAACAAATATAAACAATTCTAGTAACGTCACCTTCTCTTAAAATACAAGATATGCTGTCATTTTCCCATATTCCATCTCTCGTCTCTAAAAATATCCTTAAAATATTATTTCAGTCCTGATCAGCAGAGATAATAATGTATCTATTTTAACTTTGATCAAATAAACCAAATTTATAAAAGAGCCATGGTGGTACAGTGTTTAGAATGCTGTATTGCATGCTAATTCTGCCGACCGCTAGTAGTTTGATTCTCACCGACTCAAGGTTGACTTGGCCTTCCATCTTTCCAAGATCAGTAAAATGAGGATCCAGATTGTTGGGCGCAATAATGCTGACTTTGTAAACCACTTAGAGAGGGCTGTAAAGCACTGTGAAGTAGAATATATAATCTAAGTGGTATTGCTATTGCTATATTCCTTCCTATTAATTTTAACAATCTTGATCTTTAGTCCCTTCAAATAATGTCATATAACTTGATTTCTTTGTCCCTTTTGCACTAATTTCTTCAAAACTTTATTTACTAAGACAGTGTAGCAATTTTTTTCATATCATTTTTGTCATTTTTAAATCCACTTTCGGATTAGTTCAATCTTATCCATAAAAACTTGTTTCTCTTCCATAGCATCTTTTAAATACTATCTATAGAAGTGGACACTTTTAAAATTAACGTCTAAGTACATTGTTCAATACTATTCTCCAATATGTGCAATGTTAAAATATTTTTCTCCATTCTGTATAAGTAAGTCACATTTAAGTGTTCTTTTTCCTTTAATGGTAATCTTAATTCATTCTACTTTTATTTAATGCCCAACCTTCAAAGTCCCATCCTATCATTTTTTTTAAAAACAAACAAACAAAAAAAAAACAAGTCAAAGCAAAAGCAATTTCCCATGGGAAGAATTCTTATAATTACCGGTAATTCCAAAATCTTATTTGAATCCAACTAGACACCTAGTCTGTTTGTAACTTTCCAAAATCAAAGTTCTAATCAGCCTTTTGCTGTTTTTCTATATTTTTTTCAATCTTTAAACTTGTATTTAAAATTTTGTTCACTAAGCATTAAAGCAGGGGTGTCAAACTGCCGGCCCGTGGGCTGGATACGTCACATTGAAACTGCGCCCACCCCATTGCCGGCAATGGGGGAAAAGCTCTGATATGTCACGTGACGTTGCGAGTTTGACATGCCTGCATTAAAGGAAACATTTATTTTCAGACTTTAAATCAAAAGGTTCCTAATAGCTGAAAAGCTATCAACAAGCAATTTTCAAAATGTTCAAAAAAGAAAGTATGTGGGCTTGGTGTCCTTTTGAAAATGCCAACCATGGTTTGAGTAAGATGGCTATTCCCTTATCTTCCTGAACTGTAACATTATTATTGTTGTTGTTGTTATTTTTGTTGTTGTTGTTGTTGTTATTATTATTATTATTATTATTATTATTATTATTATTATTATTATTATTATTATTATTATTATTATTATTTGGAAGGGACCTTGGAGGTCTTCTAGTCCAACCCCCTGCTCAGGCAGGAATCCCCATACCATTTCAGACAAATGGCTGTCCAATCTCTTCTTAAAGACTTCCAGTGTTGGAGCATTCACAACTTCTGGAGGCAGGTTGTTCCACTGATTGATTGTTCTAACTGCCAGGAAATTTCTCCTTGGTTCTATTAGTTCTATCTTATTAGAAACTATTGATTAGTTTCCATCCATTGCTTCTTGTCTTGCCTTGTAGTCTTGTAGTCTTCTTGCAAAGAGCAATTGTCTGGAGCACTTGTGGGCAATCTCAAGTCCTCTCCTTATATCCAAGGAGATATAAGGAGATATCACATGTTATTTTTCTAAATTATTCCAGAAAGAACATCCAAATTTACATAGCCATTTATTTCTTCTTCTTCATGTTAATTGTACATTAATTCCTAGGATGAATAATTGAGGTATCAGACTCAACATTTCAAAAACAAAAACAAAAACAAAAAAACCCCCATATCACCTTAAGTCTTATTTAGAACTGAAAGTAACAAGTTCTAAGTCATGAGTTAATCAAGTAATCTATACATAGGTCTTCATTAGCATACCAGGAATCAATCCACAAATGATAAAAATCACTAAATATGCAGTCTTAATACTGCATAATTCAGTCATGCTTAAAACATTTTTAACACACCAGTATCTTTCTTAATTTATGGAAATTATAATTTTATAGATAAATTAACACAATCAACAACCTCAAGGAAAACATTCAGCGCTATTTTTTTGAAACTTGTTTAATTTTTCTTAATATTTATAGAATATGTTTGGATAAGTAAAATGTGGAAAGGATATTGAATCAAAATTCTGTCTGAGTATGACAAGTCCAATTACATAGAGACAATATTTGGAAGGTTTTCTTTTTAATGGTGGGCAAACATATTTTAGAAAAATTAGGGAATAAATTTAAATATAAAAAAACATAAAGAAAACAAACTCTCTTTACCAAAGGCAGGATAGCAATATAAATATTGCAGTATAAAATAGTCAAAAATCAACCAGAGAAATTTTTTCTAATTGATTTATAAACTGAAAACCTGACATCTTGCTACAAGCACAGAGAAAAAAGAAGTTATCATTTGTTAGTAATAAACTGGCAACTATTTGGCTATTGCTATAACCATGCAACTATACTAGCGCTAAAGAACTTTATTCATTGCATGATTTACATTCTATTTTGTAACGTTACAAACACTGAAGGACTTTATCTATATATTTCTTTTTACAACATGCTTCCTTTTATTTCCCTTTTAGAGGTCAAATTGCCAAAATTTTTATATTTTATATAAAAAGTAATATTTTATTTAATTTTATTAATAACTGGACATTCTGACAGAAGTTGAGGTTTTAAAGATAAGCTTGCAGGATGGCCTCCCATCCTGATACTAATCAATTTCTATTAAAATAGTAACTTCTCCTTTGAATTGATCTTTTTTTTTTATTGAAAAGTTTTATCATACATTTTATCTTTGACAGTCCCCCCTACCCCTCCCCTATCCCTCCCTCCTTACCCCTCCCCCCCTCCCCACCCACCCCCGACTTCCCAGAGCTAAGTACAAGGTATAAAAAACAAAAAAAGAATCATAAACAACCATATGCTAACAACCATAGACTCTAAAATCTATCACTCTCTAGCTCACATAGGATAACTACAAACACTATTAATATAGAATATATATAAAAAAACAGAAAAAAAAAGAAAGGAAGACTTGTTCAAATACTACCTGAAACTTCTTAATCCCATATTTGTTCTGGATATACTCAATCCATTCCTCTTAACAGTTTAATAGCCTCCTTAGACTTCACAACCTCTAAATTCAAAATCCAAGCCTTTTCTTTTTCCTTTATTTCATTCCCCAATTCTTCCCTCCTAGCTTCCACAGCACATCTATGTTTATTGTTCATATATATCAACACCCCTCTCAAATAGGCCTTGCTAGCATCCCAAACCATATCCATAGAGGTGCCCTTATTCATATTAATTTCAAAAAAAAACCCCCTTCATCCGCTGTTTACATTCTTCCACATTTCTCTGGTTTCTAAACAAATTCTCATCTACGCGCCACGAGCGCCTATCTCTATTGTCCTTATAAATCTCTAGCCCAACTGGGCTATGATCAGAAATAGTTCTTACACATATCTTCACCTTCTTAATCCTTAAAAAAAAGTCATTTGTCAACAAAATAAAATCGATCCTGAAAAAAAATTGATGTCTGTCAGAAAAAAAAAGTATAATCCTTTTCATGCGAATGTCTTTCACGCCAAATATCTCGCAGTTCCAAGTCATCCTTCATTTCAAAAAAGGATTTAGACAGTCTAGCATGACTTGGGCCGCGCTTAAAAGCTCCAGCCTTGTCCATCTGTACATCCAAAACACCATTCCAATTCCCCATAAAAATAAAAATTTTATAATCCAACTGGGTAAACTTTGTATGAAATAAACTAAAAAAGTCAACTTGTTGTTAATTAGGAGCATATAATCCAACTAAAAGCATCTTTTTACCTACTAGTAGCAAGTCTATCATAACGTATCTTCCATGCTTATCTGCTTCAATTAAGTCCACTGTTAAAGCACTTTTAAGATAAACAACCACTCCATTTTTCTTATTCATTGCAGAAGCAACAAATTGCGTGCCCAACCTTGAGTTCGATAAATACTTTTGGTCCACAACCCTAATATGCGTTTCTTGCAAACATATAACATCTATCTTGAATTGTTTTAAATATTAAAAAAAAAACTTTCTTCCTCTTCTGTGATGAATTTAGTCCATTAACGTTCCAAATTAAAAATTTAGTTGCCATGCATATCATCCCAAAGCTCTTGGAGCACTGCTTAAATAGGACTATCTTTTTTAGGCCGTGCTCCTCCCACTACTTGGCTGTAAGTACATTTTGGAAATTCCATAGACTTCTGCTGATCTTATTCTTTTATTTTTTTTTGATCGTTTTAAAGCAGCACGCATCTCCCTCTGCTCTCTAGAATCATCCAAAGAAGTTGTAGCTTGATCTCCTCCAGCACCATTCTCCTCTGTCTGTCCATCTTCAGCCTCTTGGTGTTCTCCTTCTCCAGATCCCTTTGCAGCTTCGAGAAGTGATAGTGGGGTTGCTTTTAAAACGTTATTGTAAAAATCACGCGCCTGCATCACAGTAGCCAAACGGTACCTTTTACCTTCATGCATCACCATCAACCCAACTGGAATCTCCCATCTGAACCTTATATCTCGTTGCTTGAGCTCTTGCACTAAAAATGTAAAATCCTTCCTTCTCCTTAAAATCTTTGGAGGAATTTCTTTTAGAACCAAAACTTCTTGATCAGCAATCACGACTTTAGTACCATAAGCAGCTTGAATAACTTCATCTCTAATTTCCCTCTTTGCAAAATAAACCACCACATCTCTAGGTAGCTTTCTCTGTCTGGCAATCCATGAATTCACACGAAACACTTTATCCATGCCTCCCTTTATTTCAGATGCTGGCTGATTCAATATTACTTCCAAAGCCTCAGAAATCAGCTGCTTTAGATCTTCCTTAATATTCTCTTTTAAACCTCTGATTCTAACAGCGTACTGCATCTGGTAATATTGAGCAAGACTCAATTCTTTGTCCATTTTCTCTCTTAAATCTTCATTTTCCAGTACTTTTGCTTCTAATATGGCATTTTTTTGAATCAAATCTTCCACTTTTTCATCCAAATCTTCCACACATTCAGCCACTCTATACACTGAAGACAAAATGTCTACCTTCATCACTCTGAACTTCTCTTCCATCCTCTCTTCTATTCTCTCCTCCAATTTCTCCAACTTCTCCTCCATCTTTGCAAATTTATCACCCATTGCTTCCAGAATTACCTGGGCATATTTTCCAAGAGCATCTTGTAAATCCTTCGATGTCAATACATCAGGAAGAAGCAACGCTTGCACTGATGACTGTTGCACCGGAGAAGTTCCAGCACTCCAAAGAGCTTTTGGAGGAGGTTTAGCCGCCATCTTTACTTTCACTTACTACGCACTTTCACTTTTAAATTCATAAAATCCATTAAGCTAGAAAGCAGCAATGAGAATCCTCTTCACCTTTTCCTCCTGTACCGCTCTGCCTGCTCCTTTTATTCCATGGACTTTCCTTCTGGTAGGGGTGGTCGCAAACGCCTGGCTCCGCTCCAGAAATCACGGAGCAGAGACGCTGACCAGCTGGGAGCAACCCAGGCTACGGGGGAGTTCGATCCTTCAGCCGCCCAAGCTTTAAGCTCAGGCGGCCCCGGAGAACTCAACCCCTACCTGGGGGCTCACCCCCTCCTCTTCTCCCGAGGAGGGGGCTTCAAATCCACCCGAACAGCTGATCGGCGCTGTTTCGGGTGGAAATAACACAGCTGAGCCGCGGGCAGCCCGAAAGGGCTGTCTCCGGCGCCGCGCCGCCACCGGAACTCCTTTGAATTGATCTTGACTTCTCGTGATGTCTTTATAACTTTCTCAGCAGCATCACAGAACTACTTTGTCATTATCTCCATGCAGAATATTTTCTGACTTCCCAGTCCACCATACAGCTCCAGAGTTTCATGGTTATGATTCATCCTAAACCCTTTTGCTTAATTCTTTTAAGTTAGTGAGGCCATGTGAAGTATTAGTACCACTTTATAAAACCCTAGTGAGACCACACCTGGAATACTGCAACCAGTTTTGGTCACCATACTACAAAAAAGATGTTGAGACCTTGGAAAAAGTTCAGAGAAGAGCAACTAGGATGATCCAAGGCCTGGAGACTAAAACATATGAAGAACAGCTGCAGGACTTGGGTTTGGCTAGTCTAAAGAAAAGAAGAAATAGGGGTGACATGATAGCAATATTCCAGTCTTTGAGGGGCTGCCACAAAAAAGAGAGGGTCAAACTATTCTCCAAAGCAGCAGAGAGCAGGACAAGAAACAATGGTTGGAAACTGAAAGACAGAAGCAACCTGGAATTAAGGAGAAACTTCCTAACAATGAGGACAATTAACCAGTGGAACAGCTTGCCTTCAGATGTTGTGGGAGCTTCATCACTGGTGGTTTTTAAGAAGAGACTAGACACTCACTTGTCTGATATGTTATAGGTTCTCCTGCTTGAGCAGGGGGCTGGACTAGAAGAACTCAAAGTCTCTTCCACCTCTATTCTATTCTAAGGTGCTTAACTTCAACAGATCTGTTGTATCAAGCCTTGAACCAGGGGTCCCCCAACCAGGCTATGGCCTGTTTGAACTGGGCTGCAGAAGTGGTGGGCAAGTACGCAGGCAAATCTACTTGCATAGAACCATCCCCTCTATCCACTCCTGCCAGTCCACAGGCTGGAAAAGCTGGGGAACGCTGCCTTAGACCATGCCTCTGAGATTGGTCCAATACTTATGTTACAAAAGTAACAAAGTGGGCAAACCACGCTGATGCCATGCTAGTAAAATGACACAGCCAAAAGATCCTAATCTTAAAAAAAAGAATACAAGCTTCTCAGGAATTATATCTATCATTTTCTGAGAGCATGATGAGAGCTCCCACCTGGTGCAAACCCCACTATACAAGCAAGAAAATCCTTATGTACATTACTTGAGGTGTTCTAAGTTTATGAATAAAATCTTCAGCAGTAATTCATGACGTATATATATGTTTACTACCTAATAATTATATTTGCTAGGAGTGCAGCCATTGATGACAAGTGAACATGATTTTTCAATTTTTCAGTTTTCAAATAGGCTTTAAGTGGCAAGATTTTTATATTGGTGTTTTTTTCTGACTTTAAGAAAGAATATAATCCATTTTTTATTTAAAGTGGATTTTAAAAATCGTTACGTTCAATGCATTGTATCAGAAATGTGAAATAGATATAAATCAAAAAATGTAGAAAGTAAATTTATAAATTACTTATAACCGCTTTAAAAGGTTTGGAAGGGACTTCTTTGCATCTTTCCTTTTCTTTCTTTTTTATTTTCTTTTACTTTTTCGCCTTTCTTGAATTTTTTGCTTTCTCTTTCTTTCTTTTTTTTCTTCTTTCTTCTCAATATTCATTTTCTTTAAAAAAACTTTTAATAGAATAATTAAAAAGGAATGTAATCAAATTGTTTAAAACATATTTTTACTACACTTGGCCTGTTTTGCATTTGTTTATACATGAAAGATTGAGTATCAATATTTTAGAAAGATGAATAAATAAGACTGTTATTAAGGCAAAAAAAAAATATTTCTGTTAGAAAGAAAAAGCACATCCGTTTTCTATCTGACAGATTATAATAGACCTGCTATAATCTGATTTTTGCTTGTAATGCCTATGGCCTTTTAAGAGAACAGTCCCATGCCAGGTCAATTGAATATAAGGTCACAGAGAACATGTGGGTGGATGCCACCTCCAAAGATTCAGGGTCATTTTTACTTACATGCTGTTAGACTGCACACCTACCTCCAGGAAGGTTTCACAGCTCTGAAAGAATTGGCCTTGAATATATTACACCCCAAAATGTATTATCAGTTGTGCTACCAAACGTATCTTAGAAGTAGCAGTCTACTGTTGATGGATAAAATACTAAATGGGCTTGGGGGGGAGGGGGAACTCTGAAACTTATGGATAACCCAGCTTGAATTTATGTTCTGTTTTAACCATTATCAAAATGATAGACACCCTGTTACATATTTTGTTACCTAATTCACTACCTAGATTCTGAGGCATGAAATATTAAAGCAATACTTGTTATTTAATTATTACAATTAAGCCCAGCAATAATAGAAGAAGCAAGCTACCATATTTATGGCTATCTTATTAATTGTACATATAACAATTGAATATGCCCAAATGGCAAAATCATTAGAAATGATGACAAAAATATGGCTTTTTTAAAAAAAATCGTTTTAGCCAATTCAAACTACCTTACGCTTTGTGGCAGTCGGTTATATGGTGAAAGTGTTACATTAAAACCAAGGCTAATAAAACACATGTAATTCTTCCTATTTGTAAAGTATTTAAAATAAGTTCTAACAAGATGTGGTCATTTCCACATATACATTAGATTTGTATTATCAGATCAGAGTCATTGAACTATGAGGTGGACAGCGAACAAACAAACAAACAAACAATCAGAGAATATAACTGAAACATGGATGATTCCTAAAAGATAGTACTGGATGTATAAATCTCCTGAGCTCCTTCAGATTACACTGCTAACAATGGTGGGATGAATGGTGAAAATCAGAAGTATTATTTCCTCGTTTGGGAATATGAACATAAAACTTTTCAGTTGTTATTGTTATTATTAATTAACATATTGACATGCCATTGTAAGAAAGACCCTCAGCAGCGTTACAATGAAAAAACTGTAGCGTATGTCTTCATGCAATCTAAAATATTTAAATTTATGAGATTAGGAAAAAACAGGAAATCCAGATTTTGCCCAAGTACGTACATGAAATGGTCCCTAACCATTTTGCATAATTGCTCCAGTAATTGCTGTCTTCCACTACCTAAGCATTTAGAGTCCTCAGCTATAAAGCACTGCACCTCTGGTTACCATGCTTTGAAAGCCTGTAATGAATTCGCTAATATGTCAGGCTAATCCACATGGAGCCCCATTTCCATCTGTCCTGTTTGCCATCGTTCACTCCCTAGAGACTAAAATGGACAATGTGAAATTTGAGCGGGCCACGAACAAGGAGTATATATCGGAGGTGGTGACCCTTTGAGAACTGTATGCAACGAAATTTCATTTTGATGTATGCCGATTGGTGTACATTCAAAGTGACAATAAAGTTATCATTATTAATAGGCTGTGAGACAGTATCATCCTTCAATAGCTTAGGAAAGAGCTTCTGAAGTTGTTGCTACCTGCTCCCCAACTCTTCCAAACTATTGGAAGCTACTTTGCAATCATCTTCGGTTCTGCAAATCTGAGAACAAGCTGAGAACTTCACAACCCAGTCAATACTTTCCCCAGCTAAGCAATAGGGATGTGAAAAAATGCCATTCAATCAGTCCCCTGCCCTACCCTAACCCAGGATTTTTCAGACAGTTCCATGACAACTAGATGGAAGAGACAAAGTAGAATTTTTTTTAAAAAAAATCACTTGAGTGCAGCCAGAGATATGTGTAGCAATTTTTCAAAGGTAACTGTGGGAAGGAGGCCTTGTCAGATGACACTCAGCAGCTCATGGGTTTGAGGGCTTTTGCCAATGACAACTCCTTGCTTTAGAATCTTGATCAGGGATTTTGGGGATTATTCTTTTTAGGTCACAGGTTTTGTGGTCTTTGAAAGCCCGTGCCCTAACCAACTGATGGTCCTGGAGTAACACATATTATCATTGCATATAAATTCCATGAGTCCAATTCAGCAAGATGGCATGTTCAAGAGACAAATTATTTTAACTGGTGGTGGTCCCTCTATTTCTGGTGTATGCTACTACTCCACCTTTAAGACATGGGTTGTAGTTACTACCTGTACCTGGGGATTCCATCTTGCAATAGGAACTCAAAAAGCAAGGTTATCCTTATCTGTCTAAAGTAATTAATAGTTTAAGTTCCCTATAGCAGGGCTTTTCAACCTTTTCATTCATTGTACCACTTTTAAGATATGGCAACATCCGAGTACCACCAGTCACCTAGCAAGGTGTCAAAAACTTGATTACCTCCCCCCCCCAAAAAAGGAAAAAAGTGATGAAGTACAGGTAGTCCTCGACTTACAACAGTTTGCTTAGTGACTGTTCAAAGTTACAATGGCACTGAAAAAGTGTCCCCCAAGCCACAGCCAAGCAAGACACCTGCCTGCCCGCATGGCGGTGCTCTTCCTCCTGTCCGAGGTTTTCATTGTTGTGAGCATTCCTGTTGAGGATTGGCAGCGGGGATGGGATGGGGGGTGTTTGGTTTTTATTTCCCCCGTTTGCTGGGTGATTGCAGCAGGTTTTGGTCACTTCACATGACCCTGGGACACTGTGACCGTCATAAATATGAATCAGTTGCCAAGCATCGGAATGTAAATCACAAGACCCTGGAGATGCTGCAACATTCCAGCTGATCAGCACTTCTTCTGGGCTCAGCATAAGTGCCAGGATCAGCGCAAAGCTCCAGCTGGAGCCTTGTGCTGATCCTGGCACTTCCATTGAGCCCTGACAGCCCTGCACCGGTTCAGTTCATTCCCCTCCTCTGCTACTACTTTTCTAGGATGGTTGCGTACCATCTGCCAGGTGCCAGTGTACCACAGGTGGTACCCGTACCACTGGTTGAAAAGCCCTGCCCTACAGTATAGGCTAGGGTTATGTAGATAATCCTTAATTTATGAACACAATTGAGCCCAAAATTTCTGTTGCTAAGTGAAACATTTGTTAAGTGAGTTCTGACCCATTTTACAATCTTTCTTGCCACAATTGTTAAGTGAATCACTACAGTTGTTAAGTTAGTAACACAATTGTTAAGCGGATCTGGTTTCCCCATTGATTTGCTGGTCAGAAGGTTGCAGAAGCTGATCAGATGATCTCAAGGCCCTGCAACTGTCATAAATATTAGTCAGTTGCCAAGCAGATGAATTTTGATCATGTGACCATGGACATGCTGCAATGGTTGTAAGTGTGAAAAAGGATCTTAAGTCACTTTTTTCAGTGTTGTTGTAACTTCAAATAGTCACTAAATGAACTGTTGTAAGTTGAGGACTATCTGTAGTTATACTACAGTTACAGGGATGTCTAACTGAAGAGCTTGCAAGTCAGTATCCCAAAACAAGACCAGGTTATTTCATACGAAAAGTGAGGCCAATGGTTGGACTATTTGCAGCTAAAAAAGGGCATCATGTTTCTTTCTACCATCAAACCAGTGGTGGGATTCAAATATGTGAACAACCAGTTTTCTGTGTGGATGCCGCTTCCAGAAGTCCGTTCTGGGCCTGGGCAACAAAAAATTAGCTACCGGTTCTGCCAAAGTGGTGCGAACTGGCTGAATCCCACCACTGCACCAAACCCCCAATGTATTTTATATTGTTAGAAAACAACGCAACTTCATTTGTGTCAAATATTCATTATCACCTAGGTCAGGGGTAGGCAACCTCGGCTCTTTTATGACTCATGGACGTCAACTCCCAGAACTCAGGAATTCTGGGAGTTGAAGTCCATGAGTCATAAAAGAGCCGAGGTTGCCTACCCCTGACCTAGGTGTACCATTTCTGAGCTGAAAAAATCTAGATAATCACTAGATGAGAGCAAAGAAAACTACAGAACCATCAGTTCTGAGAATGAATTTAAATAAAATGTGGAAAAAAATACAAATGTGGCCAAAAATAGATTCGTACCAACATATTTTCTGGAGCAGATAGTACAGTACAGCAAACAACAAGACTTTAAGCATTAATACCAAGAGTTTAAATTGGACTCTGGGTTTAATAGGAGCTGATGTAAGGTACAGAAACAGGGAGAAAAATGTCAAAAATGAGGGAGGTTCAAAATGATGCTTACTGTATATTTCTGGACCAAAGTCAGTAGACAAAGAGAAACCAAATACAAGTAGTCCTCGACTTACAACAGTTCATTTAGCGACTGTTTGAAGTTACAACAGCATTGAAAAAAGTGGTGTATGACCATTTTTTCATACTTATGATCCCTGCAGCACCTCAGTGGTCACATGATCACAATTCAGACACTTAGCAACTCATATTTATAGTTGCAGCGTCATGCAGGGTCATGTTATCACCTTTTGCAACCTTCTGACAAGCAAAGTCAATGGGGAAGTCAGATTCACTTAACAACCGTGTTAGTAATTTAACAACTGCTGTGATTCATTTAACAGCTGTGGCAAAAAGGTCATAAAATGGGGCAAAACTCACTTAACAAATGTCTCACTTAACAACAGAAATTTTGGGCTCCGTTGTGGACATAAGTCAAGGACCACCTGTAGAACTTTTCTGATCAGATACTCAACAAACGTTCACTATATACATTCATTGGATTTCAATGCAACCTAACATATTTTCCCATCTATTCAAAATGGTTTATATTTTTCCCCAAGATGTATCTCTGATTCTTCTACTATTGCCATTCACTGGTTATGTAATAATATATGTATTAGCATGTTTTTACTGTGAATGTAAATAAATTATTCTATTTGTTGGTTTCATTGCTTTTGTGTGATTTTAACTGTTATTTTTTAAATTTTGATGGTGGTTGACTACTTATAAAAAATTAATTGGTTTGAATGTATGGTTTAAGCATACATTGCATAAACATGCATACATATATAACGGTAGGGATGAGTATAAATGCAAAATTCTTGTTTGTAATTATTTATGTCAGAGAATAAGTGAAGAATACAACAAGAAATTCTCTGGGACAGAGCATTTATTTGGCAGTATCAGGAATGATCTGGGGGAAAAGAAACTGGATAAGAAAGAAGATATGTACACTGCTTGAAAACAGAGTAAAAAGAATTATGTTGTAGAGTGCCAGAGAACTATGCTGATGGAAAGGGTGAAAATTGATGCTTGGAATGATAAAATGAAAGTCCGTGGATGAGAAAATTGCATATAAAAGAATGATTGCTGCAAAAATGAGAAATTATATTGTATAATGTATATAAGAAGAAACATAATTGCAAAAAAAACATAGTGAAAGAGAAGGAACTTCAGATTAAAAGGCAAAGAAAATGTGAAATGATCTTGATTGGAATAGGTTGTTTTGGAAGTCAGGGAAAAGAGGCTAAACATGAGGACTGTAACACAGTGAATGGAATTAAAAGTTATGAAATGATTTGTGATGAAACTGAAATGATGAAAATATGGAAACAATATTTTAGAAATATGCATTGGAAAGATAATGATATATTAAGGGAAGAACTGTAACAAATGGTCAGAATTCGGAATTAAGAATGAATTGGTACTGAATGTATGCAAGAGTGAATACGAAAGAGGGTGGCCAATATGAAAGTACATTGAGGTGGTTTGGTTACAGAGAAAAGGAATGAGAACTGAATAAAACAAAATTATAGTGTGTGGGAGAAGCATAATGAGTCAAGAGGAAGGAGAAGCCCAATGACATTGGTTAGATGGAGTTGAAGAAATCCTCAAAAAGAGCTGACAACTTCAAAGAACAGAAATACAGAAACGGTGTAGACATACGACCATGTCTACGGAGATTCTCAGTCCTCCAGGTCACGTTTGTCCCAAAGGTACTTTTTCAAAAGGCAACTGTGTTTTCTATGGACATGGTCGAATAGAAACCCTAAAGTAGTGCTGGTGTCAGCTATGTTCGGCCCATTTCCTTTTCTTGTTCTGAGCTCTGCTTTTAATTTCCTTGGCTTCCTTTTTCCCTGCTCTGAAATAACGTCCAAAAAACAATATTGTCAAATGTGGAAAAAGCAAAACCTTCTCGCTTTTATTATTTTTTTTTAAATTCCATTTATATCCCGCCCTTCTCCGAAGACTCAGGGCGGCTTACAAGCTTAGCAGTAGCCTTCATTCTATGTATATGCCTGCTTATTAGGGCTTTCACACACACCCCCAAGCGGCATTATTACAAAGTCAGCTTAATTGCCCCCAACAATCTGGGTCCTCATTTTACCTACCTCAGAAGGATGGAAGGCTGAGTCAACCTTGAGCCTGGTGGGATGCGAACCTGCACTAATTGCAGGCAGCTGGTGTTACTTATGGAGGCATTAGCCCACTGCTCCACCAAGGCTCTCGCGCGGGCTTCCCCCCTCCCGCACTTATTGGTAAAATGTGCTCGACCTCCATTTGGCATGTATGCATCCACGCTTTCACTGGAGCCGCTTGTTAACTTGCATAGATCTCTTTTGTAAGAGTTACTTTCCCCTTTGCCATCGAGGTAACGAGGGTTGCCACCTACCCCGCTAAACCTTCCCGCAGCCTACTCTCCCCCTCTTCCCTCTGTTCCTTCCTCCCTCCTGCCCAGCTCTTCCTTATTAACTAGGCCACGCAGTCGGCGGCTTCTTCCTGTTGGAAGCTCCGCCTTCAATAAGCGCGGGAGGGGGAAGCCCGCGCGAGAGAAGCCGTGCTCAAGTCTTGCGCGGGCCGCGCGGCGCGTCGGGCTTAAGGCCCGGGCTTGAGGCTCGCTCCCCCGGGGTCGATTCGATGGCGCGTCCTCCGAATTAGATGGGGACGAGGAAGGCAGGAGGAAATGGTGTAGCTAGTATGCGGGAGTGATCGCCCCCCCCCGCCGCGCGCTGGTCGGTGGCTGCAGCTTGTGGGAACCTCTCTTGTGTATGTATGCGTGCGCGCGCTCTCCCACTCGCTCCCTGGTAAACAACGTCGCCCGGGCAGAGTCGTTTCCTGCAGCTTTTGCTCGAGCCGCTTTATTATCTGAGCACCTGCCTGGCTCGTATCGTTTGCACTTGAAGTCGAGCAATGTGCTGTCAAGGTGTGTGAGGCAGGGCGCTTGCACCTTGACAGTTCTCTCCCCCCCAAAAAAAAATATATATATCAGTAACAGCCTGTCTTTTCGTACCTTCGGGTCACCGTCATTTCCAGATAGTACAGGTCCGTCTTGGTGACATCATTTTCAAAAAGATCTCGTACTTCCTTCTCTCTCTGTGTGTGTATACACATACACACACACACAAACACTCTCTCTCTCTCTCTCTCTCTCTCTCTCTCTCTCTCTCTCTCTCTCTCTCTCTCACACACACACACACACACACACACACACACACACACACACACACACACACACACACTCTTTAAAGGACGGAGCAAGTGTTGCTCCATATTAGTTAAGGAAATTTGAGCTCTGACACCTCCTTGTGAGTTATCTTCACTCTCTGCTCATCTTACAAGAATAAGATATGTGAGTGCTGTTTTAAGAACAGTCAAGTGGGGAAGACAATAAAACGATACGGTAATTACAGCATAAATCAGGGCAAAATAATAAACCTAGCTTAAAAGCAGACCTACTAAAATACTTTGAAATGCTAAACGAAAGGAAGATTTTATTATGACCGCTTTGAAGTGGGAACCAATTGTAACTTAACAAGCTTGTTTGGAGTTTGGGTTGTTGTTTTTTTTAATGTGTATGTTTCTTTAGGTTGGTCTTTTGGGTGACCACCAGGACAAGTTTCTGTAATTTTCATAAGATTTGGAAAATGGTATGTGTCATTGCCTGCTTCCTAGGGCTGAAAGAGATGACTATAGGACAAGTCAAATCTTAATGTAGCTGTTCCCAGAATTAATGAATTTATTTCAGAGCGAACTATTATATGCAATTGCAAATTGGTCAATTTTGCATCAACTACATTGGGCCATTTGGATGGCAGGAGTGATTGTTATTGTGCAAAGTAAGGAAGTCTGGCATATATGTGGACAGGATCATGGGAGGCTGAGCTCCACCACGTGTTTATTGGACCCGTGCCCCTCCTGGCTGGTGTATGAGGCTCGGGAGGGGACACGAGGCTGGCTCCAGGCAGTAATAACTGCTTCTTTGTGGGAGGGTAGCTTTCCTGCCGCCTTGAAGGAGGCGGTGGTGAGGCCCCTCCTCAAGAAGCCTACCCTGGACCCGGCTATTTTGAACAACTATCGTCCGGTCTCCAACCTTCGCTTTCTTGCGAAGGTTGTTGAGCGCGTGGTGGCGCATCAGCTCCTTCTGTTCCTGGAGGAAACTGATTACCTGGCCCCGTACCAATCGGGCTTTAGGCCCGGGTACAGCACGGAGATGGCATTGGTCGCGCTGGTGAATGATCTCTGGCGGGCTTGGGACAGGGGTTGTTCCTCTGTCCTAGTCCTATTAGATCTCTCAGCGGCTTTTGATACCATCTACCATGGTATCTTACTGCGGCGCCTCAGGGGGTTGGGAGTGGGTGGCACTGTCTTGCAGTGGTTCTCCTCCTACCTCCTGGGTTGTTCGCAGTCGGTGCTGGCAGGAGGGCAGAGGTCGGCCTTGAGGCCTCTCGTTTGTGGAGTCCCTCAGGGGTCGGTCCTCTCGCCTCTCCTGTTCAACATCTATATGAAGCCGCTGGGGGAGATCATTCGTGGTTTTGGAGTGGGGTATCATCAGCATACTGATGATACTTTTTTATCTCTACCCCAAACCACCCCAGTGATGCCCTCGATGTGATGTCCCGTTGCCTAAAGGCGGTCTGGGTCTGGATGGGGAGGAACAGGCTTCGGCTTAATCCCAACAAGACTGAGTGGTTGTACGAACCGGCATCTCGGGAAATTCAGTTAATTCCATCTTTAACTATGGGGGGTGAGGTGTGACCCCCCGTAGATAGGACTCGCAACTTGGGTATCCTCCTTGACTCACAGCTCAGTTTGGAAGACCACGTAGGGGCTGTGGCCAGGGGGGCTTTTGCCCAGGTTCGCCTGGTGTGCCAGTTGCGGCCCTATCTGGACCGGGATGCCCTGCGTACAGTCAATGCGCTCGTGACCTCTCGGATAGACTACTGCAATGCTCTCTACATGGGGCTGCCCTTGAGAACCACTCGGAGGCTTCAACTGGTGCAGAATGCGGCCGCGTGAGTTGTGATGGGGGTTTCCCGATACTCCCATGTAACACCTCTCCTCCGCGAGCTGCATTGGCTTCCAGTTGCCCTCCGGGTGAGATTCAAGGTGCTGGTGATGACCTATAAAGCCCTAAATGGCATGGGTCCGGATTACCTACAGGAGCACCTGCTGCCGGTGTCAACTTCCCTTCGTCCTGTGCGCTCCCACAGAGAAGGCCTCCTCAGGGTGCCATCGGTCAGGGATTGCCGGCTGGCGGCCCCCAGGGGAAGAGCATTCTCTGTGGGCGCGCCAGCCCTTTGGAATCAACTGCCTGTTGAGCTCCGGATGGCTCCCGACCTTCGCTCTTTCCGCCATGACCTGAAGACTTGGTTGTTTGAACAGGCCAGCCTGGACTAAGGGTTTGGGTTTATTTTTAACTATTTATTGTTGGGGCTAAATTAATTTAATTTATTTTTAATTTTTGTATGTTGTATTTTATCACCCTGTACACTGCCCTGAATCCTTTGGGTATAGAAATTAAATAAATAAATAAATAAATAAATAAATAAATAAATAAATAAATAAATAAATATTTTATTTTATTTTTTATTTTAATTCCATTTATATCCCGCCCTTCTCCGAAGACTCAGGGCGGCTTACAAGCTTATAAATAAATAAATATATCACTTGAAGCCAGAATGTCAGGGCAACTTGGTCCTTGAAAAGTGTTGATTGACTAATAGTGTCAGATTCTGGCCTGCTGTAAGATTTAGCTAATTGCCGCCAACATTTAATTGAAACTCTTTTTTTAATGCCCATATCGTATTACCATCTAACCACAAGTTTATTCATTAAATAAAAATGAAGATGTATTCATTTACCTTTGCCTGCTAAATTCTGTTTATTTAAAATATTTATAACTATGTTTATTCTTCACAAAAAAGTTTCCACTTTTTTCTTACTTTCTGACATACATTTCTACTCCACTTTCTTACTCTTGAAAGTAAGAGTTATATTTTCACTTTCTTCAACATGGTGTATATAATTTAATATTTAATTCCCGTTCCCAAAAACTATTTATAGTTGACTTAGACTAGGCTTGTCAAATTCCGGCCTGCGGGCCAGATGGGTCACGCTGAAACCACGCCCACTGTTGTGTATTTACTAATTGTTATTACATTAAGTTAAACAGAAGTTACAGAGCTGAGGTAAAACCGCGGCAGCTTTTGACAGCTGTCAAAAGCTGCCGGGCGAAACCGCGCAAGCGCCAACCATTGACAGCTCAACACGCGCTACAGATGACAGCTCCGAGCTGTCAAAACCAAACGAACCCGATTGGCGGCGACCACGGCGCGGGAGCAGACTCACCCCGGATTGGTCGATCCGCCGGCAGCTGTCAGTATAAATAGATGTCATGTTCCCTTGTTCTTTGCCTGGTTCAGAATAAAAAGTTAAACTGTTAACTAGCTGTCTCGCCTGCTTCTTAGTTAAAGCACTGGCGACGAAGGTGGGATGCTGCTTGCTTAGCTGAAGTCACTACCTAAGGGGAGAAGAGATTTTTTCCCTTAGCTGAGCTGGTCACTTGCTGAAGTCACTGGAAGTCAAACTTCCATTCAACGCAAGCAGCGGCACCTCAATTACAGACAGCATGACGAACCACGGCCACATTCGAGAATTCGATACCCGCCACCCAGAAGGCTGGGAATCGCATCTGGGCCAGGTAGAAGGGTACCTGGTAGTTAAGAAGATCACAGATGACCGGGCCAAGGCGGCCGCCCTCCTCTGGCTCAGCGGCCCTGCTGTTTATGATGCCGCTGTGGGGATCTTCACCCCGGAGCCGGTCGCCACCATCTCCTATGCAGACCTCACTGAGGGGCTGAGTAAATACTTCATGCCCCTCAAGTCAGAACTCTACTGGAGAGTGAACTTCGCTCGGAAACTCCAGCTTCCTGACGAGCCAGCAAATGACTTCATAACCAGGGTCAGGCATGCCGCACGTCGGTGCCGGTTCCCGGATTTGGAAGACCGAATCCGGGACCAGATTGTCATAGGGCTCAAGGACGAACGGCTGAGGAAGAAGCTGATCGCCAAGCCTGAAATGACAATGACCGATGTGGCTAGAGAAGTCATCGCATACGAAGATTGCCACGGAGACGACCGACGGGTACCGGACAGCGGACCATGGGGGTCCGTGCACCAGGAAGACGGCAGGTTCAGCGGTTCTGAGGACGACGACGGCCCCACAGATATAGACGCGGTGCAACGGCGGTTCGAGAAACTGAGGATGCAACGCAACTACAAGGGGGGCCCTGCCAACAATCAGAGGGGGGCCAACTTTCCGACTAACAGGGCGAAGTGTGCCAGCTGCGGGGGAAGCCACCCTAGGGCAACGTGCCGGTTCCGCAGTGCCAAATGCCACGGGTGCGGGAAGACAGGCCACCTCAAAGCAGTGTGCCGCAGCCGGAGCCGGGAAAACCTGCACGACCTGGAGGTGACAGCCGAAGGTATGGCCCCATATACACTCAGAGCTAGGCACAGCCCCAGAACCCCAGTGTCCAATGTAAGGGGGAGGGCGGAGAAACATACAGTCCACAGCATTCTTAAGCCCAAAATCAAGGTGGACGTACGGATTCAGGGAATTCCCTGTGAGATGGAGGTGGACTCTGGGTCCTCCGTCTCACTAATTTCATGGCAAACGTACAGGGACATTTGTAACCGAAGTAGGAAAGGGCCCGCCCTTAGACCCACCAAACTCCGCCTAGCCGACTTCCAGAAAACGCCCATTAAACTCCGGGGAAAAGCTTCCGTCCCCGTAGAGTTCAAAAAATTTAAAGGATCCCTTCCTATTTTGGTGACCCAAGAAAACAGAATAAGCCTGCTAGGATTAGACTGGTTCGAGGCACTAGGAATAGCGTTGACAGGTGTCAACGCCATTCAGCTGTCAAAATTGGAATCCGTCTGCCGACAATTCGCGGACGTTTTTGACAGCTCACTAGGGAAATACACGGGACCGCCCGTATCACTTAAACTGAACCCAAATGTGGTGCCTGTCAGAATCAAGGCCAGAAGGGTTCCCTTCGCCTTGAGGGAAAAAATAGAAGCGGAGCTTGACAGATTAACAAACTTAGGGGTCCTCGAACCGGTAGAAGGGGCCGAGTGGGAGACTCCCATAGTGACCCCAGTTAAACCAAACGGCCAAATTAGATTATGTGCCGATTATAAAGCGACCCTCAACCTCGCTTTAAACGCACATGCCTACCCGGTCCCGGCTGTCAAAGACATCCTCGCGGCCATTAAGTCAGGCGCCATATTTGCCAAGTTAGACTTGGCGCAGGCGTATTTACAGTTGCCTGTCACCCCTGACACCGCTTTGGCTCAAACAATAGTCACCCACAAGGGAGCATTCAAAATTAACCGCCTTCAATTTGGCATCTCTGCAGCCCCGGGAATCTTCCAGGAAATCATGGAGAAAACACTTAAGGGAATTCCCGGGGTCTGCCCATATTTTGACGACGTCCTAATTGCAGGGGAATCAGAAAATGACCTGGCTGGCAAACTAACCAAGGTACTCCTAAGGTTCAGGAAGGCCGGTCTCAAATTAAAAAGAGACAAATGCTCCATCGGGGTGCCCTCAACAGAGTTCTTAGGGTTTAAAATAGACACTAAGGGAATTCACCCCACGGACACAAAAATTAAAGCTATCAAAGCAGCACCGACCCCCAAAAACAAACAAGAACTTCAGGCTTTCTTAGGGTTAGTCAACTTTTACCACACCTTCCTACCGCATAAAGCCTCCATTGCAGAACCCTTACATAGATTATTAGACAAGGGCAAACCCTGGACGTGGACCCCTGAGCATGATAAAAGTTTTAACCTCCTAAAAAACTTACTCTCCAGCAACGCAACGATAGCCCTGTTTAACGATCAGCTGCCCGTATGTCTCGCCTGCGATGCCTCCCCGTACGGCATCGGAGCGGTCCTAAGCCATTTAACTAAAGAAGGAATACAGACCCCTGTAGCGTTCTATTCGAGAACGCTGTCAAAACCTGAGCGGAATTACGCTCAAATCGATAAAGAGGCTCTAGCTATAGTAGCCAGCGTAAAAAAATTTCATGATTACCTGTATGGCCGACCATTTACTATTTATACTGATCATAAGCCCCTGTTAGGACTCTTTACAGTAAACAGGCTAACACCACAAATATTGTCTCCCCGCATCCTAAGATGGTCTACATTTCTATCAGCCTATTCATACAAACTAGAATACAGACCAGGGAAAACCATGGGCCATGCAGACGGCCTGAGCAGACTGCCGCAACCAATTGTGGACCCAGACCCAGCACCAGCTGGAAGAATACTGGCTATCTCAGAGCTGCCAGAATGCCCCTTATCTGTCAAAGATATCTCCGCAGCTACCACGGCAGACAAAATCCTAGGCAGAGTCCTAGGCTATGTCACAACGGGCTGGCAATATTCACCCCGGGAACCACAATTCCAACCTTACTTCTTAAAACAAAAAGAATTATCCACCCATCAGGGATGTCTCTTATGGGGCAGCAGAGTAATCATCCCTGACAAACACAGACTTAAAGTACTAGAGAGCCTCCACGAAGGGCACCCGGGCACCGTCAAAATGAAGGCTCTGGCCAGGAGCTATGTTTGGTGGCCGGGTATAGACAAACACATTGAGGCACACGTAGCTGGCTGCTATTCCTGCCAGCTAGTTAGAGCAGCCCAGCCACAGGCGTCCATACATAGATGGGAAACGACAAAGTCACCTTGGTCTCGCATTCATATAGATTATGCAGGTCCGTTCCAGGGACAATCATTCCTAATTGTCGTAGACAGCTTTTCAAAATGGCTAGAAGTGGCGCCAGTAGCCAATACAACTTCCTCGGCCACTATACAAGTTTTAAGGGGATTATTCGCCACACATGGCCTCCCTGATGTTATAGTTTCCGATAACGGGCCCCAATTTACCTCCTACGAATTCCAGAGTTTCACAACGGCGAACTCTATTAGGCACACCACCTCGGCTCCCTTTCACCCATCGTCGAACGGCTTGGCAGAGGTGATGGTAAAATCAACCAAGGAGGCACTACGCAAGATCATCTCCGGCAACTGGCACCAAAGACTGGCACAATTTCTTCTCTCCCAACACACCACGCCTTGCACAACTACCGGAAAGTCCCCAGCAGAGCTTCGCTGGGGCAAAAGATTGACCACCAGACTGGACCGTCTCCACCCAGACAGATCCCCTCCAGACCCAGAACTGCCCCTCCATCATAGAACTCTCAACACTGGGCAAGCTGTCTGGGCTAGAAACTATGGGGGAGGGAACAAATGGACACAAGGGGTGGTCATCGAACAAACAGGCCCCTTGTCATACATCATTGACATTGGACAAAATATACATATCCGCAGACACATAGACCAATTACGCCAACGCAGTCCTCAAAATATAGGGGGAAGGGGTGACGACGAAATACCAACAGAAGCACCGGCGCAAAGACTGGCACGACAAGACTCCCCTGATCGGAACATACCATTTCAACACCCCACTCCAATCAACGCAGATCCAGCAGAGCCAAACCCCCCACCCCCGGAGCCAACCCAAGAAGCGCCAAGAGAACCAGAACATACTACCGAGGCTACCCCCCGGCGCTCCGAGAGATTAAGGAAACCTCCCACATACCTGAAAGACTATGAATGGGGAAAACCAAAAAAGAAACAGTTGGGGTAAAATCAACTCAATCAGAGGGAGGGGGAAGGGGTGTTGTGTATTTACTAATTGTTATTACATTAAGTTAAACAGAAGTTACAGAGCTGAGGTAAAACCGCGGCAGCTTTTGACAGCTGTCAAAAGCTGCCGGGCGAAACCGCGCAAGCGCCAACCATTGACAGCTCAACACGCGCTACAGATGACAGCTCCGAGCTGTCAAAACCAAACGAACCCGATTGGCGGCGACCACGGCGCGGGAGCAGACTCACCCCGGATTGGTCGATCCGCCGGCAGCTGTCAGTATAAATAGATGTCATGTTCCCTTGTTCTTTGCCTGGTTCAGAATAAAAAGTTAAACTGTTAACTAGCTGTCTCGCCTGCTTCTTAGTTAAAGCACCCACCCCATTGCCGGCAATGACAAAAGTCCTGATACGTCATGCAACGTCATGTGACGTCGCGAGTTTGACGTGACTGTGAGACCTCGTTCAGTGAACTGTGATTAAGGGGACTTGAACCTGGATGTCTTCAATCCTAGTCTATCATCTTAATATACCACATTGTCTCCCTACTTTCAGATTTACAAACTTAAAAAAAATAAAAAAGAAAAGCTAAATTATTTAAACATGGATTTTTATTGGCCAGTTGTGAAAAATATGGCCTGTACAGTGAGTACCAAGTCTTTATAAAGTGGGACTCCGTTTGGTTGATAATAGCATCTAATAACTCCTCTCTAACTGCTTCTTTTAAATGTGCCTTGCCTTGTCAGTAATTAGTCTGATTGTAGAACTACTGTTTTTACTGCCTTATGAAGTATACGTTTGAGAGGTTACTGTTTCTGATGTTGTAGACTTGTTTGACCTAAACCTTGTTTCTCTTGGTACACTAATTCCCTTTACTCCCTATCCTGGAAATTATGGCTAAACAATTTCCTTCTGAGTTGCAGACCTTTTCCCATTTGATTTCTGGATAATCTAATGCAACATAACCCCTATTAAGGTAAATTATACTCCAGTCTGACATATTTAACCCATGCAGCATTGAACAATTAGCATTTATTTTTTTCCACCTTCTGTTTCACTCACAGTTACTATTATTACTGTTACATCTTCTAAAAGACAATTCAGGTAGATTTTTATTTTTTGTATTATTTTGCTATATACAGAAGAATATACACTTGGGGAAATACAGTATTTATTTTTCAAAATTATGCTCCAAGAAAATGAGAACACAACCATTGTAGTGAAATTGCAGGAAAAAAAATGCAAACAGTTCTGTGAAAATGGAGTATGATCGGTAGCCATCGAAATTCGAATGAAAACAAACATAGAATAACATCAGAGAGGAACAAAATGCTTTGTTTTAACAGGGAGAGTATATTGGAAGATTTCATTGAAGATCCCACTAAATGAGAATTCGATTTAGAAGAGAAGCAAAGCAGTGTCATAAAAATAAGCAGTTCCATATACTTGATGTGTTATCTAGAAATGGAAAAGTATAGCTCTAAATTAAAAACACATATTATTAAGAAACAAAGCCAGAAAACAATCCAGTGAATTTCTAGAATATATAATATTTGAGATAGAACATATATAAAGACATTTCAGACTAAATGATAGAATTTTCTAGATAATATCCAAATTCATAATTAATGCCTATGCATTAATTGCTGTTGCGGTGTTAGGCAAGGTTTGATAGACAGAGCAAACACTGCTTTCCAGTTAATGGCATCACAGTATTAGAAGGCTAGATCTCTGCTCTTTCCATCTTTTTCCTGTATGGGCTCCTCTTCTGCCATAGAAACATACATTTTTTATGTTTTAAATGGTCTTATCTGTATCTCGGGGATCAAAGGGATATTAGATATCTCATTATTTTGCATTTTACAACTTTATTTTTTCTTACTCAATGGGAAAATTGCTGTTACAGTCTTTCTCTCTCCTTTGTTCAATTCTTCCCTGCTTTTCTCCTTGCTGTGCAAAATGGTGATTAGAGGCAGCAGTGACCACATCTGTAGAGAAGTCTTATCTTCCTGTTGTGTGCAGGCAGGAGAAAAGCCATATCTTTTTCTCCTGCATGTTTTAATAGTTGGGCTATCTCCTTTTGCTGCCATGGCAAGGTCATCTCGTTCTCTCTTCAGGGCTGGTGAAGCAAAAGGAACTTCTCTCCCAGAGCCAGGCACTGTCTGGCTGACAGGCACTTACCGTCCCAGCTGTCCCCAGTTCTGTTGGGAGCCATTTTATATGTGGATATGAGAAGACGTTAAGAGCTCAAAATCACTTGTTGACAGAAGAACAGGAACTCTTAATATCTGACATGGTTCTTGTTGACCTGAGTGATGACCAATCTGGTAGAGGATTCTTTTTCTGTTTTCTTTCTGTATTAAATGGATTGGTGAATATGGTTAGTCTGGCTCTTTTGCTAAAACCTGTCTAGCATGCTTGACTTGTCTGGTAGAATGCACTACAGCCAGAGCATCACAAGCGCCTTCCCCACAACAAAGGGTATATCCATGAAGGGACAAGAGAGCATCTCTGATGAAAATTTATTTATTTATTTATTTATTTATTTATTTATTTATTTATTTATTTATTTATTTATTTGCCTACTTGCTTACTTACTTATTATTTATTTATGTGTTTGTTTGTTAAATTTATTTGCTAGCTTGCTCATTGTGGAGCTATTCTAGTTGACTTACACCAGTAAAAAAAAAGTAAAGAAGTGTAAACATAACAGTAGCAAAATAGTGAAATAAACAATGAAAACAATAATATGTGTGGTGGCGCAGTGGTTAGAATGCAGTATTGCAGACTAATGCAGCTCACTGTCAGGAGTTCGATCCTGACCAGCTCAAGGTTGACTCAGACTTCCATCCTTCTGAGGTCAGTAAAATGAGGACCCAGATTGTTGGGGGCCATATGCTGACTCTGTAAACCACTCAGAAAGTGCTGTAAAGTGCCATGAAGTGGTATATAAATCTAAGTGGTATTGCTAATATGAGATTAAAAGATGGACAGAGGAAAGCAGGGAATGTAGGGGAGAGGTGGGGTATGTTGTTCCTCCATTGGATCCCCAGGCCAATTGGCAGAGTCAAATTTTCAGGCTTTTGTGGAAGGATAGGTGGGTGGGGACAGATCTCATCTTGGGGGGCAGGATGTTTCAGAGGGTGGGTGCTAAGGCAATGAAGGCTCTTCTTTTGGATCCTGACGGCCAGAGTTCTTTACCACCACAGTCCCTCTCTGCCAGCACAAGAGAGGTGGGCTTAATCTAGCAAGACAAGGCAATTTATTGTTTATGGTTAGTTGCATATTCAACCAGAGGTTCAGACTGGATTTGGCATTTTTATCCTCTAGTCAAATCCTTCCCAAGGACCTGATATAGGCAAACAGGTTTTTTTTTTGATAGAGTTAAAGGTATAATCACAGGTTGTAAGCTGTTCCAAGTAAAGCTGCCTTTTGCAATTTATTATTATTTAATTTTCCATACTCATTTTGTGAATAGCACCCATAGCACCCATTAGTTACAAGCATGTCAAACTGCCGGCCCACGAACAGGATGTGTCACATTGAAACTGCACCCACTCCGTTGCCGGCAATGGGGAAAAAGTCATGATACGTTGTGTGATGTTATGTAACGTCGCGAGTTTGACATGCCTGGATTAGTACATTGGCTCTTTTAGGAATCTTCGTAAGATACTTGACATCATACATAAATAAAGCAAAAGCTTTGGAACTAGTTATACATCTTTAATGCTTTTTAGAGCATTATACATTTTTATACTGGTTTTACTGAATTAGTTTAATATATCCATAGTTTGTTTGTTTTTTTTAATTTATTCCAGCTTTACTTTTAGCATACTGTTGTCTTCCACTGTGTTTGGCCTTTTAATATTAGGCTGACATTTAATATTAGGCGCTTAAATTCTGACTGAAAGTGGCAGTTTTTATTTTTCAATTGAATATTCAAAGGATAGCATATTTATATTAATAATATTAATTTAAATAATAAGCTATATTATTTTACATACAAATAGCTTGATTTTCTTTAAATTACAGAAATGTTTGATTGAAAAACAAGAAATAGCATTTTATTACAATTATATAACATGTTAATAATAGTATATTATCATTTGTTAGATTTAATACAGCTGCTTATTTCAGTAGGCTTACAAAATATAGTACTAAATAAAAAACAATTAAATCTAAACAACTAAAAATTTAAAATGAAACAAAAAGCTCCTGTGTATGTTTTAATTTTTTGCTTCAGTAACCTTTCCTATCTTTCCTTAAATATTGCTTTTAAATTATAGTTGGAAAACTGTAGGGAAAAGAAATGTTTTCTGTCCCATAGGGCAGAGGTCCCCAACCTTTTGGGCACCAGGGACCGGTTCCGTGGAGAGAGCTTTTTCCATGGACCGGAGGGTGCATGGTTTTGTGTGCTGCCTGCATTCCATGGATGGGGCTTTGCTTGTTTGTGCGGACCAGTTGCTGGCATGCTGCTGTCACGTCGAGCGACCGGTCAGGGTTCCGGCCTCAACTCTTAGAGCCCCGTAACAGGGGTGAGAATTTAGAGGGACCCTCGCAAGGGTGAACACCTTGAATATGAAAGGATTTAGCCCTTTGCCACCGACCCAGTGTGCCGGACGTTCCAACGGTCACACTTGGGAACTGCGATAGCGCAGGAACAGAATCCTAGGACAAACTGAGGCACCAACACAAGTTTGTTCAAGGTGAGAGAGCACAGAGTGCCCGGGGTGGATGGTGTTGCCCCCAAACAGCTTTGCACAGCACTCTTTTATTGAGCAGTTTCACCAGGGAGGGGGAAGTACACACATGAGGAATTAACATATGGAAGGTCATAGAACATAGCTCATTGCATACAACTGCTAATGAAGAGGGCAAAGGTCATCACAGGAAGCAATAAAGCATAACTTATCGTATACAAATGCTAACAGAGAAGACAAGGATTATCACAGGAAGGCATAACTTGAGGCAAGGACAATTACAGGAGACAGGAACCATATACAAATGCTAACAGAGAAGATAAGGGTTATCACAGGAAGGCATAACTTGAGGCAAGGATAATTACAGGAGACAGGAAGCCATATCTTGAGGCAAGGGCAATTACATGAGACAAGTCTTGTTATATAATATAGAAGGCAAAAAGGTCTTTGGGAGTCTAGGATAACTACATGCTGCGGCACGGACCTGGGGTTGGGGACCCTTGTCATAAGGTACTGTGGAAACAGATCTGTGTTGTCTCCCTTTTCTTGGGAGATAAACCATTATCTTGTACTGAATACACATTCCAGGAAGCTTCTGATACACAGGGTTATACTAGATTGTTTGTAAAAGTTATTATCTGCCCATATGATAAGTCTGGGCAGCTAACAATATTATAAGATAAAACTGTATAAAAATTATAGTTATATAGTGACCCTTGCACCCGATATAAATACTATTAATACCTTATGTTATCAAGAGTCTAATAAATAGCCCTGTTCTAAAATCAGCAGTTGTGAATATCTGTGGCAGAAGAAATTTACTTAAGAAGTCCTAGAAGTTAAATTTAGATTCTTAAGCAACAAAAATTAGCCAAAATAGCTTTCTTTAAAGAACTTTCCAACATTCCAGCTAGATAGGCAGATTTGAGTAAATGAGATGAAATGGGAAATTACTTAAATTTTAGGACTTTTAACTTCTGATGAGCAACAGAACAGCTTTTAAGTTTGCCAGTTTGATTTAGTTTGGGGGAAAAGTGTTTTTTCAGAAATGAAAATGAAAATTCCTTAGTGTATTCAGGTTAAAAATAAGCCTAATGTTTTATTTTTTTTTGAAAGTGTCAAACATTACCAGCACAATAGGTATAACTAGGAAAATTTGTGGGTAAGCAGCCCTTCTCTAAATTATTTAGTACTTATCCATAGCAGTCTAAATTTAATTATAGAGTCCCTATTCTTTTATGTCAAGTATTAAAGAGTAGCTATTTATTTCCACAGGGACAAATGTTGCAGTATAGCTAACACTTCCTTTTAATTACCTTGCCATTAGATGTGAATACAGCCTAAACTTGGAGATTCATAACTTCAAAATAGTTTTTAAAATAGTTTTGTTTCCTATTGAAGTTTCATTTCTGCATGTACGTACTTAATATAGTAATTCATTCAGTGACCTTTGAAACCTCGGCGGTGCTGAATGAATGGTATACCCAGTTGTTATGGCTGTAGCGCCTGTGCAGGTACATTATCAACATTCAGGTGCTTGGCAGTCATTCCACACTTATAACCACATGTCTACTTCAGTTCCCCCCATTGCTGTCAGCAAACAGTGCTGCTTCAAGTCCCGTGCTTCAGCCTGCCACAACTGCAAATCTCCAGCTGCCTCCATTGCCCTGCACTCTTCAGGATCTGTGCACCCAGTGGATTTTTGTGTTGTCTTCCTCTTACAACCAGGGCTTTTTTTCTCATAGAATGCTCAGAACGGAGTTCCGGCACCTTTTTTGGATGGAAACTTGTAGAGTAGGCAAGGCGGGTTGTATGACATGTGCGAGTTCTGGCACCTTTTTCTTTAAAAAAAAAAGCACTGCTTACAACACATCCTGGCCCATGGAAGGCAGCTCCTGGCCATGCCAGGCCTCCTACCCACAGCTGCTTGCATCGTTCTCCAAGTAGTATCCAGTGTTCTCCAATCAGCACAGTAAGCCTTCTGAAAGCTTCTGAGGCCTTCTGTAACAGGGGTACCAAACTGCCGGTTATGGGCCAGATGCGTCACGCAAAAGCCACGCCCCTCCAGCAAGGGGAAAAAAGTGTTGATATGTCGTGACACGTCACTTGATGCACTGAGTTTGACACCCCTGTTCTATAACCGTGAAAGAAAGCCATGCCTACCATTCTCCAAATCATGAACATTGTTCTTGTGATGCTTCAGAAACTTTCCAGAGGTTTTCTGAAGCCTCACAAGAACAGTGCATATGACTTTGAGACTAGTGACAGTAGCCTTCTTGTGAGGTTTCAGAAGGCCTCAGAAGCTTTCTAAAAGCAGGGTTTTTGTGCTGCTGGGATGGCTGGCCATGACATTGGGCTTGACGTTTTTGGTGTCAGCAGGGCTGGGGCTGAAGTAGGCTGAGACTGCTAAAGGCTCTGAAGCTGTATTCAGCTCCAGCACTGCTGCAAGCGAGGAGAACTATTGTGCAGAGTGACCAAAAGGTTAGAAATGGGGGGAGGGGGGAGATAGGTGGGAGGGGGAGTTGAAGAGGAGTCAAGGGAAGCAGTCCCTTACCAAGGCTTGGATTGGGATGGGTCCTTGCCTGATGACCAATGCCAGGGTTGCTGTTGCTAAATGATGCAGTCACATGACACGCTTTATAACTGCATCCCCTAGTGATAGCAATTCTGGTTTCAGAGACTGTCATAATTCAAGGTCTAATCTGTACAACATTTTTCTAAACTGGAAAGATTTGTGAATTAAGAGATGTAAAAATAGTTTTAAATAGCCTTTTTACAGCTGTAGTAACTGAGACAGTTTCACAAAAACCTAAATATGATGTGGTGAGAAGTTTAGACTGAATGTGTAGATAATGTGTGGAAGAGGGCAGTGATGCTAAAGGGTAAAAAGGGAAGATAATTTCAGCAATTATTTTGTCTAGTGTGGAGAGCAAAGATACAACAAAAAAAATCAACAAACAGATGGAGCTATGCACATGGGAAGGTAGTGTATCTGTGAAGAGAATTAAATACAGCAGAATATTTTCTGTTCCTTTATAAAGTTAAAAAGTTGTTTTGATTCCTTGGAAAAGATCTAATGAAGATTTAGAACTCCTTAACTATATCTGCATTTACCATTTAAGCATTTCCTGCTCATACTTGATTAATTAAGAAAATTTATTTATCAAATTTATATGCCACTCATCTCACGGTTCGAGGTGACTCTGCTATCTGGACTGAGAGATCTTGGCAACAACTTCCAAAATGTCCAGTCCAAAATGCAGGCTACAATGTCCTCCCACTAACCCTGCTACTGGGTATCCTACCTTTCTGTTTGGGAAAAGCAACGGCCAGCCATTTTTCTCCCTGTGGGCAATTTTTCTGGATATCTATCTATCTATCTATCTATCTATCTATCTATCTATCTATCTATCTATCTATCTATCTATCATCTATCCATCCATCCATCCATCCATCCATCCATCTATCCACATACAAATACTTGATAAAAAGTTCAGCATCTTGCATCATCTTGAACCTTGGCCTGTAAGTTTATATATCTACTGAAGCCTGAAACAAGGTTTCAGATTTTCCATTTTTACTCCTAAAATCCCAGCTATACTAAGCAATAATTACTATAAAAGCTCAGCAGGGCCCTCTCAAACCTGTGCTACAAATGGATATGTACTTTTTGCATAATAACCGCACAATCTGTAATGGAAGAAATGAAAGGGGGTATCTATATTTATTTATTAAGTTTATATGCTGCCTAGAACTCCTGAAAGATGAGGTATTAAAGAAATAATCATGAATAAATATTATGATTACATAAATAAATGCATGATCAGAAGTAGTTTGTTATTATAGCTTACTTTAATACAGAGGTCCCCAACCTTTTGGGCACCAGGGACCAGTTCCATGTTTTTCCGCGGACCAGAGGGTGTGTGATTTTGTGTGCTGCCTGCATCCCACGGATGGGGCTTTTCTTGTTTGTGTGGGCTGGTTGCTGGCATGCCGTGGCCTGGTACTGGTCCATGGACCGGGGGTTGGGGACCTCTGCTTTAGTAGACTGAATTTAAGTAAATAGTATTTTGACAAAACTAGTTACTGCAGTTAGTTTTCCTCCATGATGAATTTTAAGGGAAAAATGGGTGTGAACGAATAAACAACATCCATTACAATGGAAATATTTACTTGCGAAGATTCTTTGAAATTTTCTTGAAGAAATATCCTTCTATGAACATTAGAAACATACAGATTCTTTTAAAATAGTTCTAAATTTATTCTGAAAATTATACTGTTGAAGCAGAGATGAATCTCACTCCTGTTTTTGAGTGGATGTTGGTAAGAAATGATACATCTGAACAATTTAGGGTATTTGTCTTTTCAAATAACTCCTAGTTAAAAAAATGCAGAAAAAGAAAATTGGGCTGCCAAAACAAAATAATTCTTCTGCTTTTACTGCTTTGAGTAGGGCTAAAATTCTGCCTATACATTTCTTTGCACAGACATGCATGGAATTGCACTGTGTGTTCTTTAGATGTTTTAATATCAGAATGATGAAGAGAATTACTAACATTTCTTGACTTTATTTTTAGAGAAAATAGAGCGTCTTTGAAATGCAGACAATGTTTAGTAAAATATAGCGCATGTTCTGGTAAATGCCGCTTATAAAAATCCTGCATCTATTTTAAGATGTATTCTGTCATCCTCTTTGCAAACTCCCAACAGGTTATGAGCATTGCTTCTCTTTGCCATTGAACATAAAAAGCTATGAGCAAAGCCAAAAAGGTTAGCTGGGGGAGTTCATAAATCTATACAAAAAATATCTTTTCCAAGGTTAATTTAATTCTCGCATTTTTAAGCCTCCATGAACATGCATCTTGCATTTTTCTCATTTTGTGAAAATGACTTTTTTTTAACCATACAGGTAAAGATGTTCATGAGAATTTTGTTATAGGGTTAATAATTAATTTTTTAAAATTGACATTATATAAAAATTGCATAATACTATGTTAATAATATCACAGCAATGTTTTCTAATTGCTATTTTAGTTATTTATGTCCAGCCTTTATTGTTTTTATAAATAACACAAGGTGGTAAATAGATGCAATACTCCTTCCTCCTCCTATTTTCCTGTAACAACAACCCTGTGAGGTGAGTTGGGCTGACAGAAAGTGACTAGTCCCATCTAAGACATGACAACCAACTTGGTGATTGTGGGTCACCTGACGGCTGTTGTGGAGAAAAAGGAGACATAAAGAGTGTTATGTAGGTTGAACAACTTATAAAATATTAAAGTGGGATAAACATTTGTCTGTCTGTCTATCTATCTACATCATCTTCATCATTAGTCTTTACTGATCATATTTGAAAGTTTTTCTTGTACTTTAGTGTATGTAACTGGTCTCTTTAAATTATCTAATAATATGGTAAATTAATCATATGCATAAAAAGAGCAAGGCAAGTAAAGAGGCATCTGGAATATATGTACACCCACTATATAACTGTGTAGCTTTAGATGTGCCATATGTGAGTCCCTACTATGTGATAAATTTTCACTATGCATAATATAAAAATGATGCCTATACATTATTAGTTGGTAAACATATGTAATTGCTCTTTGCATTATTTCTATACTTATATAAAAACATTTTTACTTAATTAAACTCTATACTGTACTTCTTTTGAGAACTTTGTTAAGGTGTCTGGAAGTTAAATCATGGCAACTGGATTTTCTTTCTAAACATTTCACTGCTTATCCAAGTAGTTTTTTTCAGTCTGAGCAAGTTAATTAGCGGGACCTCATATATGTCCTCCAGGCAGGTTTATATATATGGGGTTCCCCTAACCAACTTGCTCAACACTACTTACTTGGATAAGCAGTGAAACATTTCAAACCAACAAGAAAAGAAGTCCAGTTGCCATGACTCAACTTCCAGATAGCTGTACTTGGATGACTGAGAATCTTAATTGACATTGTTAAGGAGTATAATGCTGGCAATAATTGTATTGTATGAAATGGAATGTAGTAACACAGAACAGCTGTCAGATTATAAATCTGGAAATAAACCAGAATGCCCCAGTGTTACCACCTGGCACCTTCTGAGGTAATATGTACTCAATCAACATGTAAGTAGTGGAATGGAATCAATTTTATTATTTATCAAACAGCATCGAGCTACCTTTTTTATTTTCCTAAGAGATAGTCTTTATGTATTTTTTTCTTGCAGTTTTACAAAGAAATAATGGTATATATTTAGTTGGATAGTATATGGAACACGACTTGTCTTTTGGGGACTAGGCCAAATTTGGCATATGAGTAAATGGATTGTTTAAAATTGTGCTGGTAGTTAATAGTAGAAATTTGGGGGGAAATATAGTTTTTTCCTCTGGGTAGAAAGGTTTCTTTCAGCTTAGTTCTGGATATTTTCATATTTCTGTATTCAGATTTTGGTTCACTTATTGTACCCTTCATATTTGTGAGCAATGAACTTGTTTATTTACATCAGGAATGTCTTTGAAATAGGTATTACTGGATTTGAACACAAAAGACTCAAACAGATATTTACTATTAGAGCTGTGCAAAGCACTAATATTATATTTCTTTAAAAGCACGTAAGTGGGAGTGAAGCATGCCTGTTTGAAGTAATAAAGAAACTATGCTCTAAAAGGCTTAGTCTGTTCTGAACAAAGGCTATCCTCAGTACAAGTAGTCAAACAAGGACCGTCTTTGAAGCAGTTGTGTGATCTTCGAAAGGATGCTGCTTCTTAAATTCTCTTTGCACAAATCTACTTACTAAAAGTGTTTGTGATTTCAGCACACATGATCTGTAGTATTTGATGTCAGGTCTTTGGACCAAAGCAATTGTTAGTTCATACAAAGTGTGGGATTCATGTTGTAGCACAGCAGCAATCATTTTGTGCTGTGCCTAGTTGTAGGACCTGTTTTCTAATTTCCATTTTGATTTTTCAGTTCTTTGGAGACTAAGTTTTGTTGTTATTATATCATAAATATTGTAATCAGTATTACAATTGATTGGGGGGAGTGCCTTTGACTTTGGCAATTGCCTGGATTAGTTCTTGTTGGGTGTGTGTGTGAGATTTTGGAAGATTTTTGCCACTGCCTCCTTAAGGATGAGAGAGAGTGCGGTAACTGGCCTAAGGTAACCCAGCTGCCTTTGTGCCTAATGCAGGATTAGAACTCATGGTCTCCCAGTTTGTAGCTCAGTGCCTTAACCACTGAGTCAAACTGGCTGAGAAACAAATATTATTAATAATTAACTAATTGATTATCAAATCTTATTAGCAATATTTTTAATATAGTATTTTTATTAAATACTAATATCCTGATTGGATATTTTAGTAACTGTTTTATGTTATTCAGGTAGTCCTCGACTTAAAACTACAATTCAGCCCAAAACATTTGTTGCTAAGTGAGATAGTTGTTGAGTTTTGCCCCATTTTATGACCTTTCCTGGCACAGGAGTTAAATGATGTTACAACTATGTTACTATCTTAACAACTGTAGAGATTCATTTAATCATTGCAGTTGTTAAGTTAGTAACATAGTTGTTCGAAATCTGGCTTCCCTATTGACTTTGCTTGTCAGAAGGTTGCAAAAGGTGATCACATGACCCTGGGACACAAAAACCATCATAAATATGAGTCAGTGGCCAAGTATCCAAATTTTGGTCACATGATCATCGGGATGTTGCAACGGTCATACATGTGAAAGTTACTTTTTTCAGTGCTGTTGTAATTTCAGATGGTCATTGAATGAACTGTTGTAAGTCGAGAACTACCTGTATTATATGTTTTATCTGCTTAAAATAAGTTTCCTTCAATTCTTGAATCTTTTTTAAATTGACAATTGTATGGGCTTTTATTTAGGGTCCTTTCTCTTTCAAACTTCTCACAAAGAAGTCTTGAAGATACTGACTTTCAGGAGGACTTTACTACCTGTTCGGATGTCACCAGCATTTCCTATGTTAACGGTTCTAAGTATGTTTTACTATATTTGCCTTCGGCGCCGAGCCAGGACAGCTACAAGGGGAGAATTGATGAACAATCGGAGAGCTATTGAATCAAATAGATCCCTACCTATCAACGTTCAATTGGTCCAGTATGCCAAAGAAGTGTTGGACTTCAGCTCCCATTATGGCAGTGAAAACAGCATGTCATATACTATGTGGAATTTAGCTGGAACTCCTAATGTGTATCCTAGCTCAGGTGACTTTACACAAACCGCTGTGTTTAGGACCTATGGAAAATGGTGGGATATGTGCCCTAGTGCGCGAATACCATTTACGAGGACGCCTCCCAATTTCCAAAGCCAGGACTATGTAGAGCTTGCGTTTGAGGAACAAGTGTATCCTACAGCCATACATATTTTGGAAACATATCATCCTGGTGCAGTGGTTAGGATTTTGGCATGTTCTGCAAGTCCTTATTCACAAAATCAGCCCAGTGAAGTAAGGTAATTCATTTTATTAATTTTCTCTGTCTTTCCTTGATATGGTATATTCAGATATTTAAAGTAACATTTTTTTCATAGAAAATTCTACATATTTACCCCCATCCTCCCCCCAAAAACGTCTTTGCTACTTACAAACTGTTTGGATTTTACAGGTAGCAAGAAAAGGAATTCTTTTTTTTCTATGATCTGGTCGTTGCAAATGAAAGCTGCCTGACCCCATTGTTTTGCTTTTTATATTCACAGTATTCAGTGTTTTGCAGTGTTTCAGTTTAAGAAAGGATGCTGTAAGATATTTGCACAACAGAGTTCTTGAAATTGCTTTAGAAATCTGACCTGTAGATCCATAGTACAGGTAATCCTTGACTTACGACCACAGTTGAGTCCAAAATTTCTGTTGCAAAGTGACACATTTGTTAAATGAGTTTTGGCCCATTTTACGACCATTCTTGCCACAGTTGTTAAGTGAATCTCTGTAGTTGATAAGTAATAACCTGGTTGTTAAGTGAATCTGGCTTCCCCATTGATTTTGCTTGTCAAAAGGTTGCAAAAGGTGATCACGTGACCTTGAGACAGAGCAACGGTCATAAGTATGAACCAGTTGCCAAGCATCTGAATTATGATCACATGATCATGGGGCTGCTACAAAGTGTGAAAATGGTTGTAAATCACTTTTTTCAGTGCCGTTGTAACTTTGAACAGTCACTGAATGTTGTAAGTTGAGGGCTACCTGTATACTACATTAAAACTTCATTGGTTTCCAAATGCTAAATAGCCTGAATATAGGTTTGGAGTCAAATGTCTCAGTTCTTATCCTACTGAGCAAGTTGTGGTTTAATTTCAGAGTTAACCAAAGGGTCTCTTTAACTATCTTGTTACTGAAGTGCATCTTCACTTTATGGTCAGAACTGAAGAAGCTTCTTGGATGAGAAGAGAAACGTCTTCAGAGAAAAACAAGAAAGTCCAGTTCCCTGGTGAAAAAGCACCTTTGGATCTTCACTGTAGTTTACTCTCTTTGTTTTCCTCCCAATGCAGTGATAGGTTAAAAAAGAATTAAAACACTAAAATGTTGCTGAATAATGTTAATATGTTATTTAATGTTTGGGAGTTAAGATATTTATCATACATTGTTGAGTTAGAGTTATTAAGAGTCCTTTACACTGGCCACGGTTCGATGTTCTTTATTATTAGTAGTGTTTTTCCTCAAATTGAAACTTATTAAAGAAATGAAAACACAGATATTTGCATTAACTGCCCTGTGATACTAATGTACTTTTCTTTTGGTAGGTGGGAAGTCCTTTGGTCAGAGCTACCTTCCAAGGTGAATTTGCCTCAGGCACGTCAGTTTACACCTGATATCAAACAAATAAATTTTCCTACAAATTTAATCCGTTTGGAAATAAACAGTTCCCTTCTGGATTATTATACTGAGTTGGATGCTGTAGTGCTACATGGTTTAAGAGAGAGACCTGTGCATTCACTCGGTGCTCTGGTTATTGATATGAATGATTTAGATGACGATGAAGAAGGAGAGAGAGAAAGTTACAGCAGCGTAGACAGTCTCAACAAGCAGTTTAGCACTGCTGCCTTCAAAGACTGGACATCTAATGGATACTTTGATAAATTGCCTTATGAGGTAAAAGCCCGGGAAATTTTACAGGGTTAATTAAAAAACGTCACAATTACTTAGGCCTTAGAGATTCATTATATCTTGAGGTACATAGTTATAGCTTCAAATACAGACTTGTGCCTGTTTTTTAGTTCCATTAGCTTGCTGGATTTTAGTAAGTGTAGCTCCCCCCCCCCCTTAAAATGGTTGAAACTGATTCAAGTAGATTCTTAAAAATAGAAGAATCTATTATCGGCCCTAGCTGATCTCCCCGTGCAAATTTATTTTTATTTCTATGTCAAGTGCTTATAAAAATGAATGACTTGTTCACTGAATCGTCTTGATTACAGAGGATAATACACCAGTATTTTTTTTAAAAAAAATAAGCTATTTTAAGCATCTGTTAATCAAATTAAATAGGAATGTTTTCTTCTTTTGAACAGAAGATATAAATACAAATCTTAACTATTAAATCTAACATATTCATTATGTAAATGTTATGTTCCTACCCCATTTTAAGTGCAAGTTCTAAGATTACAAAAAGCCAGTTGAACTTCAGATGCCATATTTTTATACCATAAGCTTTTGTAAGCTAATATGCATCTGCATTCTGGGAATTTTCTAAACTCCTCGCATAATATGAAATTGTGCTTTATGCTGGGCCACATGTGGAATGAAATTTTTAGCAAGATACTAGATTTTATTATCTATGTAGTATATAATTATTATCAGTTAATGAAATTAGTTAAAAGGGGTCGTAAGAGTTTTTCCCCTTTACACTTTTTGCTATATTTGTAGTGGATTTGGTCATTATTATTAATCTGAAATTACACTTTGTGCTTTGACTCATTGATGGGTGTCATGTTTAGAAATGAGTGCAAAATGTTTGTTTTATCACATCTTTAAAATTAAATTTTAAAATGCTAAATATCTTAAAAGTCAGTCAACTTAGAGTAATGGATGGAAACTAATCAAGGAGAGAATCAGCCTAGAAATAAGGAAAAAATTTCCTGACAGAACAATTAATCAGTCAAAATACTTGCCTCCAAAAATTGTGGGTGCTCCAATACTGGAGGTTTTTAAGAAGAGATTGGACAACTATTTGTCTGAAATGGTATAGGGTTTCCTGTTTGAGCAAGGGGTTGGACTAGAAGACCTCCAAATTCCCTTCCAACTCTGATATTTTGTAGTTCTGTTAATTAGGCTAATTGTTCTGGTACAATGCAAATAAGATAACTTGACCTCACAACTTTTACTTGATGCAGTCTTGCCACCATTATGGCAAGACTGGTGGCCCCCAGGGGGAGGGCGTTCTCTGTGGGCGCGCCGGATTTATGGAACCATCTTCCAGTTGAGCTCCGGATGGCGCCTGACCTCCGCTCCTTCCGGCGCGATCTAAAAACTTACCTCTTCGAACAAGCTGGCCTGGCCTGATGGGATGGGGTTGGGTTTTATTAATGTGTTTTAACCTACTTATTTAATGTGTTTTAACTTATTGTAAGAGTTGTGGGCATTTTGTTTAATCTTTTTTAATTTTTGTATTTTGTCTTTTAACATGTACTGCCCTGTTCACCGCCCTGAGTCCTTCGGGAGAAGGGCGGTATACAAATAAAATTAATAATAATAATAATAATAATAATAATAATAATAATAATAATAATAATAATAATAATAATAATAATAATAATATATAAAATAAGCCACTCTGTAGCCTGTATTTTTTTGTTTATCCCATTGCCATGACAATTTGTAGACTTTGGATATTTATCTTGGCTATAAATGGTAATTTATGATTTTTTTCCCTCTGCTATATATCAAATGCCAAAATTGATTTATTAAATGATAGACATCATAATTCTGGTGTTCTTAGATTCCGATTATAATAGTTGTGGTGTACTTAGTTATGTAACTAACCAGAACAAGGAAGCCAGCAGGAAAGTTGCAAGTGACTTCTTTAAGTTGCTCTCACTTCCACTACTTTTCTTCTAGGTATCTCATATTCTGTAGCCCATGCCTCTCCTCAGTGCCTCCCCCACTCCATAGTATCCCTCCAAGTATGCTTGTACGGTGTTATGGCAGCTGCCTGCACAGCCTCCCACACCTGACAGTGGCCATCCCTGCTCTGACCACATTTGCGCCACAGCAGTCACTTGCACAACCTCCCATACATGGCAGCAATCACTCCTACTTAGGTGTGCTCATGTGCTGCAGCATCTATTTACCCACCCACTGGCCTGCTTGTAAACTGCCCAGGACTTGCGACTTCCTGCCAGTTTCCCCATTGACTTTGCCTGTTGGAAGCCAGCAGTATGTCGCGAAGTGGAGGTCCTTGCTTAATGCCTCGTGATCCTTATTTAGCAGCAACAATAGGGATTGCATGGATTACTGTTGTCAAGCAATGTGTCCTGCGGTATCACACTTTAAAATCACATTGCTTAGCAATGGGAATTCCAGTCCCGATTGTGATTGTTTGCACTATTGTATAATCGGAAGCACATTTATACCTTTGAATTAAAAAAAAAGCACAGCTGTCATAAGTGTTTCTCTAAAATACAGACCCAACTTAAATGTACTGAAATTTAGTTTAGGCTATATGGCAACATTAAAAAAAATAACAGGTAGGGATGGACTTCAGTTGAGCGACTGATAACATGAGTCTTTGTATACGTACATTTTATATTTCCAAATTCTGTATAATAGATGAGATAATGATAAGCATTTTATTTTTAATAGATATAATCAAATTCCATTTAATTCAGAAAGAGTGAAGAAAATCTTAAGTGTTACTGTCCCATTGAAAATAAAAGGACTTAAAGGTATTTCAGCTGAGCCATGCCCAGTAATGATAATAATCATGACATTAAAAATCCTGATTTCAGTATATGTGCAGAGGAACTCTACTCAGAACTAGGAATGAAACTTCAAATGTTCAAATATATTAAAAATACTCATGTAAAGAGAGTGCAATGGTTAAAAAATCAGACCAGAAACCAAGAAATTGTGAGTTCTATTCCTGCCATCAAGAGAGCTGGTGAGCCACTTCTGAAAAACTTTACCAAGAAAACTGCAGGGACTTGCCAGGAATCAAGAACAACTCAAAGGCACCTTCATATATCCCCATTTTTATTATCAGATTGTAATTTTTAATAACCCTTAACGACCACAATTGGGACCGGCAACTCTAAAACTTAAGTGACATGATTGCTAAGCAAAACAACACATAATTGGAATGGATTTATGGCACTTACCATTCAGTTTTTAAGTGAGTCACTGCAGGTTGTTAAGCAAGACGTGGGTGACTTGTGTTTTTACTGCTGGTTTCTCCGTTGACTTTGCTTGTCAGAAGCCATCCGTAAAGCATACAAATGGAAATTGTATGACTGCAGGGCTGTGACAATTGTAAATGCTCACCAATTGAGAGACACCAGCATTTCAATCATGTGATGTGGGGAATGCTATGATGGTTTGTTAAGTTCAAAGGGCAGTTATAAAATTACTTTTTCAGTGCTGTTGTAATTTCCAATGGGCACTAAATAGGACAATTGTTAAGCAAGGGCTAGTTGTATATGACTGGAGAGTAAATGTATATAATTTTAAGTACATTTGATTGAAATTGTAGAAATCAGATTTCAACTCTTGTTCAACTCTTTAGGGTAGAGTATGCACTTTAAGGCTAAGTGCAGGAACAGTTATGCACCCCAGGTTAAATCTGAAAGCAAGCACAAAATAGAAATGTATATACCTACATTTTTTTGTGTTTAAAATAAAAATTAGTAAAATAATGGAAATGAAAGTTGGGGAAATTAATTTAATTAGAATATTTTTTTACCTAGAATGAAAATATTACTTTGATAAGAGTAATTCACTTTTATTGTTGTTTTTCAATTCAGCTCATCCAGTTGATTTTGAGTCACCTTACAGTTCCGGATCTGTGTAGACTATCACAGACATGTAAGCTACTATATCAACATTGTTGTGATCCACTACAATATATTCATCTCAGTTTGCAACCATATTGGGCAAGGATTAATGACACAGCTTTAGAATACCTGCAGTCTCGTTGTATCCTGGTCCAGTGGCTTAATTTATCTTGGACTGGGAACAGAGGAACCATTTCATTTTCTGCTTTTAGCAGGTCAGTATTCTGAAGAGGTATATAACGTATTCTATAAAATAGAATCACACGCTCATCCCTTTATCCCAATCACCTAGCAGTTAGAATAAAAGTTACTAACATGGCTGTAGTCAACCCACAGTAGTTCAAGGTCAGAAGCATATGTCTAGCCATGCATTTGCAGCATCAAAGACATACATCCATGACAGAGATAACCTGGCAGGCAAGTTTAGCAAATCTTTTTCATGTACTTGACTTTGTGCTGATCACTTTTTCAAGAGTGGGAGTCGAAAAGTTCAGATTTTCTTTCTGTTGTCTTGTGTTCCTACTCATTTTTTTCCCCACCTACCAAACATTTGGCTGGTTTTGAAACTTAAAGCTGTATGTAAACACAGTAGGAAAGAGAATGCTTTCTGGAATAGTTTTGTGATTTCCTCCTGTAGTTTAGGGTAAAAGTAGGGATACAGACAAGGTTCTCAGCAAAAATAAGTTTTTCTGTCAGAGAACTATTTATTTGGGTTGTTAAAAAAAAAGCTAAACTTGCCAAGGGGTAGAAAATTGAGCCTTTGTAAATCCTTTGTGTATTGTGTATCTTCTGCAATCTAATAAAAAACACTGGCCAAAGAAAATTTGCTTTAACAAGATTGCTGTCTTTTATGAAAACCAGTATCTCAACATTATGGTTTTCTAGGACATCTTGCCATTGGCTGAAATGGCATATTTTTCAAACTCCAAACTTTCTGTATAATAGAGTGTAGACCTTTTAGTCTGTACCTTTCTGGCCTCAAATGAATCTCATTTATATTTATATTTAATAGCAATAGCACTTACACTTAAGTGTAAGCACTGCCCCACAGTGCTTCTTAGCATTTTCTGGGCAGTTTACAATGTCAGCATTATTGCCCCCAACAGTCTGGGTCCTCGTTTTACCAACCTTGGAAGAATAGAAGGCTGAGTCAACCTTGAGCCCCATCAGGATTAAATTATGGCAGTGAGCAGAATTTGCCTGCAATACTGCATTCTAAGCACAGGGCCACCCGGGTTCATTTTAATGGTTTAATGGTTGGATCTGTCACAGAATTCATTCAGTAAAACATATGTAAATTCTTTAAAGGCTATGACTATAAATGGCTGCTGATATGTTGACATGTTTCATTACAATCTACTTTATACATTCAAACATTTAAGAAAATATTGATGCCAACCTTGATCAATGGCAGAAGGGTATTAACAAATTTATCTGGGCGGGGAAAAAACCAAGAGTTAAATTCAAGATTTTACAGGATGCCAGGGAAAGAGGGGGACTCAAGGCGCCGAATTTGAAATTGTACTATGATGCGGCTGCTTTGACCTGGGTTAGTGATTGGCTTAATTTAACTAACAAGAGAATACTTCATCTTGAGGGATGGGATTTGGTATATGGATGGCATGCATACTTGCTTTATGATAAGAAGGTAGACAGGGCTTTTAAATCCCATATTCTTAGAAGTGCTTTACTGCGTGTCTGGAAAAAGTACTATAATAAGTTAAATTATAAAATACCGATTTGGGGAATTCCTGGACACGCGATAGAGGGTGTATCTATGGGAGTGAGTATGGATATGGTTTCTTATAAGGAACTACTCAAATTGCAAGGGAATGATTGGCAACTTAAATCAGCAGAGGAGTTAAGACAAGAAAACATAAATTACTCTTGGTTTCAATATACCCAATTGAAAGCTAGGTGGAAGTCAGATCAAAAGGTTGGTATCACAATTACAGATCAAAATTTAGTAAAGCAAATTAGAGATTCAAAATGTGCACATATAAAGAGGATATATAATGCTTTATTTAATTGAATTGGATTCGGAAACGGAATTGGTTAAAGATTGCATGGTAAAGTGGGCACAAAATATTCAGGAACCAATCTCGTTGGACACCTAGGAGATAATTTGGGTTAGAAATGTTAAATTTACCCAGGCTCAAAATTTAAGAGAAAATTTTTACAAAATGTTTTATAGATGGCATCTGGATCCCAAGAAGTTGTCCAACATGTATCCTAATCTGCAGTCTAAGTGTTGGAGGTGTGGTAGTTTAGAAGCTACCTATTTCCACATGTGGTGGACTTGTAGAAACATAAAAGCCTTCTGGATTAAAATTTGGTGGAACATTCAAAAGATTTTTAAGAGGAAGATAAAGTTTTCCCCGCAATTGTTCTTACTGGGTATTGTTGTAAATTGTGATGTCAAAGAGACTAATCTGATGTTGAATATGATAACGGCAGCACGGTTACTGGTGGGACAATATTGGAAGAAGGACAATCTGCCCACGGTAGAAGAATGGGTGTTTAAAGTTTCTAATCTTGCAGAAATGTCCAAGATTTCTGCTTATTTAAAGGATCACTCACAGGAGAGATATATTTCAGTTTGGAGGAGATGGATAAATTATATTGAAAACAAATATGGGACCAAAAAGTTCCATTTAGCTTATGAGTAGAATTTAGTGGGATATTGTTATTGTTAGTAGTTATGCTAAGAGAGAGTTAAAGCGCAGTACGAATTTGGTTGACTGTATATTGTGTAAATTTTTATTTAGAATATGATTGTTGTAACTATAATCCTGTATTTAGCTCTGGGAAGTGGGGGGGGAAGTGGGGGGTTGGGGTGGGAGGGATTTGGGGATATATTGTAAAATATTGTAAAACTCTTTAATAAAAAAAAATATTGATCAAGAACACAACCAAAATTCTAGTTACTTCATTTATTGTTGATAATGGAAATTCTGTAAATAGTAGAAGTAGGCTACAATCAATTTGTACCTACAGTTTTAAAATGCTTCTTCTCTTTTTTAGAATTAATAATTCATAGACTGAATGATTGACAAATATTTTCACATACTGCTAATATATACGGCAGACATGTTTATTTTTCTGAAAATGTAAATATTAGTAATGTATTAATAATAAGAAATAGAACAAATTAGAATAGTAATCTAGGATTGCTGACAAACTTGACAAAATATTACCATAAGAGAACAGAATGCTTCAGGCATTTCAATATCCTGAGGCAAAGCTGAAGGTAATTTAGCTTATTGATAGTGTCCACCTTTGTAGTGCTATATAAGAATATTGTAATATTTCACTTGTAAAAATTGCTAAACATACTAAACTTCTTTGCTTGAGCTAGACAGAGTTTGAGAAATATTAAATGGGACTATAAATCATGTATAATCAAATGATGTTAATGTGATACAGCTGAATAATTTTACAGTGTTCTATCAGTAATCTTTAGACACTTTAATAGACGAGGTGTATTATCACATACACATTCTTGATACAATAAATTAAATTGAGAGAATTCTTTTTTGACAACAGCAGACTAGTAAATATCTTTGATAGTGCTTGAAATACCAGTAGTGAAAGGCTGTTGTTTCTTCTGTAACAGAAGAACATTTAATTCTGTTTAAATGCTTTGGCAGCATGAAATGTCTACATTAAAGCAATATTCCTCCTTTAAAAATAAAAAACCCTTCTTTACGGCTGGTGACATTTTAAACAATGAATGAATCAATACAAATTAATTTATTCTGATTTTTTAAAATCTAACTACTTAGCCATGTAATTTGACTGCTGCGTGAAATAATTTTATTTTTTGTTCTGTTATTTTCTCGTTTTGCTTGAACTGTTTCAGTTGAGTATAAGCTGGTTAGATTGCATGGATCATAGTTTCTGTTCCCAAAAAGTAAATTTTAACTCAGGATCAATCTCCTCTTGTTTCCTTGGGCTTTTCCCATCTGTATTGCACTTGACACTGACAAGCATATCTGAACGTTCCAATGCAGGGGATGAGTTGTATAGGACATACAAAAACTTTAATATGAAGTTGAACTGTACCTCTGCAACATCAAGAACTATGATGCAAGTTTCAAAACAGAGAAGCCAGATAGCATAATGGTCCAGATGTATTGAGACTCATGTCCATTACAAATCATCTGAGTGACTTTGAACTAAATCATTGTCTCTCAGACCAAGCTATCTCTTATATAAGGATAAAATTGCAGGGAATCCTTTATGTATGTGAATGCAAGCTCTCACAGGAAACACTGAATAGAGATGCAGTAAATGAATACAAATAATGCTTATATCAATTATTATGAAACCCAGCTGTCAGCTGTAGATCATAATTACATGAGAGTTTGGAGGGGAGATGTTTTTGTTTGCGCAGATATAATGGGATACTGCATTTTGATCCCCAATACATTAATGCATCACATTATTTTTGGATAGCAGTTTGTAACACTTATAAATGGATTTAAATAATATTAAAAGCTTACATGTTGGAATTTGACTTACTGCAACTGTGGCAAAGAACCCCTTGGCTAGCTGGATTGTCTTGGATGCTGGAGTTGATTATGATTACCTTCCAATTATTTTGGAGGAAGTTGTTGCTATGTTAAAATAGTTCCTTGTTAGGCATGCATAATTTTGTGAGCTATTAAGACGTGGCATTGGAAATTCTGGGAATTTACCCAGTTTTTACAATGAATTAAAAGCAAATGCATTACTTTTCTTGGTGAATTGATTCATATATGCTTCTTACAGGTTCCTGAAAGTTTGTGGTTCAGAACTAGTACGCCTGGAATTGTCTTGTGGCCATTTCCTCAATGAGGCTTGTTTGGAAGTTATTGCTGACACATGTTTAAATTTGCAGGAATTAAATCTCTCCTCCTGTGATAAAATTCCACCTCAGGCTTTCAACCACATTGCCAAATTGTGCAACCTTACACGTTTAATTCTTTATCGAACAAAAATAGAGGTATGAAAATCATTTTTTTTTACCCTTATGTGTTAATGCGCTCCCTGTAACGTTATAGAGAAAACATAGTAAACTATTTTAAACATAAAGTAAATAGCAGAAGAAGAGAAACTTCAGAATGTGATGTTTAAAAGGCTCAGTAATGATGAATTATGGTCTGTTCCTTTATTTACTATTTAAAACATTCGTATAGCCATCCATCTTATACCAAACTCTGAGCAGTGACCAATCAAGCATTAAAATAACATAAAAACCATATTTACATTCTTAAAAATTAAAAACAAAAACCTGGCACAAGTGAAGCTTTCAATATTCAGTCACCTCATCTGTCACAGTGCTTGGGGGGGAAATGTTGTCAGGCTAGCTAGGAGACTAGAGGCCTGCTGAATGTTAGGGAGAAGAATGTTCCACAAGACAGTAACTGCCACAGGAAAAAACATGCTCTAATATGGTGGCAATGTTTAAAGAAAGTGACTACTCTATCTAACCTGGTAGTATGGTTAGATGTCGTTGGGGAACCTGCAGATCTGCAGATAAACTGGGCACCAGATACTAATTTTATGGATTTGTAGCAGTAACAAATATAAGGGTACACTTAATTTTTCCGCATGAGAAATTTGCACTGGTGTTTATTTAAATTACAGAATGGATTACAAAATGTAAGTAGTACATGATAGTCATTGCATTATATCCCTTTTATCAGTATTGTTGAAATGAAAATCAAATATATGCATGTTGAAAAAATAAAGTTCAGTGGGGTATACTTACATTTTCACGTGACTGTACATGATGGACTGTATATGATTTATTTTCTACATATTGCATGTGCTTTCTGGTGTTCGTTATATTGATTGTTGGGTTGAGTGTTGTCCTGAAATCAGCCCTGTTTCAAAAATTCATAGTAATTTAGTATGCAATTGTCAATGTGCATGCTAAGAATGGCAGTATTCTATCATTTGTTATAGTATCATAAGAAATTTGTTATTTCCAAGCTCATGAAAACATTATTTTTGCTTATTTCTTCTTCATCATCACTTATAGAGCCTGTTAGTAATACAGGTAGAAGCCACCTGTTAAACAAAAAGCTTCTAGACCGATTTTCACAGCTAGTTATTTATACATACAAATGCAGTCAGCATTCTGCAAGAATGAATTTTTAATTGCTGCCAATGGAAAAGCGCTTCCTTTTAATACAAAGAAATGTAAGAAGAAAATACATAACGTAATAGCATGCATGATTTTCAGTTTTAAATTACTTCCTCTGACTGCAGCTTAATTGCCACATATTTCATTTTGCCCATTGTCTCTCACTTTTGAATGTGTATGACCAAGAATGGTCCAATTTTCAACTTTAGAAGTACTTTTTAAAAGATAGAAAGTCCTCTTTACATAATCCAGCTATCACATCATTTCATAAAATGTAGTGAACGGTTTCCAGAATCAGAACACAATATGCAATCCGTCTCCTAATTGTAAATAATTGTTAAAAGCTTCTTAACTTTGGAGAGTACTTAACATAATTTATAATTTTGTTTCAATCAGCCAATTGACTTAACTCTATTCAGTTGCAATCTAGCTTGCAATGATTATACCCAGAATATTTTTGTGCTAATGGTCTCACCATTTGCTAATACATGACTTTAATCTTTATTCATTTAATTTATTCATTAAATATGCATTCATAACATGCATTCAGAATTTATTGTCTTGAATGTATTTAAGGTGCACAATGGACAGTAGCAGCATACTGCTAACTTCTTACGAACCATGTTATATGTTATATACAGAACTATTCTGTATATGTGTATACTTGATCTGATATATATCTTAATTTCTGTTTGCACATTTGTATTGAAGCCAGAGTTTCTCTTTGAAAAATATCAATTATATACCTCTGGCATTTTAATTAATTGGGATAAGCATTGAGGTGTGGATAGAGTGAAATGGGATTGTTTATACTGAAAACAGGATCTATCAAGTGGAGTAAAGGTTTCAGGTTTTATCGAGGACTGCTAGGATACAAGTTTTCATTCCATCCTTGATAGGTAAAAGGTTTAAGTAATGCCTCTCTAGTAATGCCATGTCAGGGATAATGCCATGTCAAGGGGGGGGGGAGTTTTTGATTTTTGAGAGCTGAACTTATTTTGAGGGAGCCCAAGCACCATTATGGGAAGACTAGTGATGACAGTTGAATGGAAAATGGATTTGAGGGAGGGTCTTTGGAGAACATTTTAGCTTTTAAACTTCATTAAGCCATGTGATTGGCGGTTCAGAATGTGTTGTCATCTGTTTCATGGCTTAGAATCTGTTACATGTTTTGTGGCTCAGAATGATGACTGTTGATGCTACCAATATTTATTACATATGTACAGTATATGTATACAGTCTGCCATCTCACATCAAGTGAATTTGGATGGCTGACAAAATAAATACAGGTAATCCTCGACTTACAACAGTTCATTTAGTGACCGAAGTTATAACAGCACTGAAAAAAGTGACTTTTGACACTTTTGACCATTGCAGCATCCCCACGGTCATGTGATCAAGATTCAGATGCTTGGCAACCGATTCATATTTATGAGGCTGCCTGGGGTCATGTGATCACCTTTTATAACCTTCTGACAAGCAAAGTCAGTGGGGAGGCCAGATTCACTTAACATCTGCAGTGATTCACTTAACAACTATGGCAAGAAAGGTCATAAAATAGGGCAAAAGTCACTTAACGACCATCTCACTTAGCCACAGAAATGACTAGACCTATACATCAATGCAATAACAAAATAATAAATAGAACACACTTGACAGCAAAATAAAAGTTCTGAAGACAAATCAGTCAGCAACAAATTCATTCAATTTGTGGGTTCAACCGTTTCCTGGCTCTCATACTTGAGAAAAAAAGCTAGGTCTTAAAAGCCTTGCAAAAGGCCAGCACGGTTTGGGTTAATCTAATCTCAGGGGAGGGATGCGGTGGCTCAGTGGGTTAGGACGCTGAGCTTGTTGATCAGAAGGTCGGCAGTTTGGCGGGTCGAATCCCGAGTGCTGCGTAACAGAGTGAGCTCCTGTTACTCGTCCCAGCTTCTGCCAACCTAGCAGTTCGAAAGCACGTAAAAATGCAAGTAGAAAAATACTTGGTGGGAAGGTAACAGCGTTCTGTGTGCCTTTGGCGTCTAGTCATGCTGGCCACATGACCATGGAGATGTCCTCGGACAGGCGCTGGCTCTTCGGCTGTGAAACAGAGATGAGCACCAGCCCCTAGAGTCAGAAACGACTAGCATGTATGTGCGGGGGAACCTTTACCTTTTTAATCTCAGGGGGGGAACTATTCCAGAGGGCAGGTGCTGCTGCCGAAAAGTTATGTTTTGGGGTGCTGTTGTTGAGCAATACTGTTGAAGTTTGGATAGCACAAAAAAGAACCTGGGGACTGTATAAAGTTTTGTGGTTTTATTGCATGGTAAGACTTTTTTTTAAAAGTTTCTTATATCCAACATTAGATTGTTTTATAACTAGCTACAAACCAATAATTTCATAATTATATTTTATGTTTAGTCCAATAATGACATTGTAAATATTGAATGGAATATGCCCTTTCTTTTTATAATTTACTTGGACTTGAATTCATACTAGCAGAATCTTAGAGAACCATCTTTTCACTGTATATAAATACACTGAATCCCATTTGATCATTTCTGTACTTCTTACAAATCTTTTAATATTAGGATCTGAAACTTCTGTTACTATCCATTTTATTTATGATTGTAGTATTATGGAATGAACATGCATAACTTACGTTTTTCTAATCTTATGTACTCTTTAGCAGAATCCAGTATTTTTTTCTTGTAATAAATACAAAGCAAATGTCTGATATACCCAACATTATAGAACAAGACTGTATAACTTTTCATTATTAAAGATGCATTATTGTGCATCCTTTTAATCATTGGATTTTACCTTTGCTGCTGTTTTTACTTTTCCCATTGTAATTTTGTAGAAATCTTTGCTAGAGATTAAATTTAATTACACATCCTATCTAATATTACAGTAAATCCAATTAAGTAATAATGATTTATAATAATTTACAAAGACCTCAGTATTGAAGAGACTATGAAAATTATACTTGACTACAAAAATACACTATGTGCTTTAGAAATAACAAAGGGGTAAAAACTATTACCAAGTTTTCTACTTAATGAAGAAGTTACCTGTTTATGTAAATATTGTATTTACATTGCAGCAGGTAGATTGACTGAACTATTTAGAACTGGAACACCAGATAAAATTATGAAACTTAATCAGTTTTTATAACAGTAGTCTTTCATGTAATATTTTGTTCATTAAAAATCTTGAAAGGGCATGTTTGAGCTTTTGTAAAGACTTAAATCAAATGAATATGTACAACTTGTAAAATTACATTGAAAGATCACAGGTTTGAATTTTTTGTTGCATTATAATTTTACTGCATTATAATTTTTTGCTGCATTCATAATTGACTTTCTGTTACTCTTTTCCTGTCAGTTTTTGTAAATTAAGAATTATAAAATCTAAAAAATAATTGGAAAGAAAGAAAACTGTTTAAGAAAAGATGAATTACTAATTTGAGTTTGTACATTATGAATGCCTGGGTGTAAAAGTTATCCATAAATTTGAAAGAATAGCCATTTTTCAAAGTGCATCTGGTATTCTGTTAGAGTCTGTTTCACTTTTGTTTAATGAGGTGGCACTTTCCTGTGAACATGCTTAAAATGGCAACAACATGAATGTAAAGTGCACGTTATATTTGTTTCCATCTGCATGTTGCTTGTGACAGGTGCTCAATGATTGTCAGCATCCTTGTCAGCAAGACCATCCTGTGACATTAAAGTCACCAACTCAATCCTGATGCTGTGTGACTCTATTGGCAGTTCCATCAGGCTGTAGCTGATCGCTGAATGTCAAGAGATGCTCTCCTTTTTCAGGATGTCACCAGCCCTCTGTGTTTTTGGTTTGGCCTTGCTTGTTGTTTGAACTTACCAGACTTCTAAGAGTTTTCCTGAGGGAAAAGAGCTGATAGGTCATGGGAATAGAGGTGTCTTCAGGGCATGCAAAACCATATCCACAGTGACTTATTATATAAAGGGTTGTAATGATTACCTTGACTGTAAGCCAATCAATGGTTAGAGCATCTGGGGACTCATTAAATGGTATTTGTGGTGTGTGTTTCCTAGGTTTTGAGCTGGATTTCAGAGAAAAGGTAACAGCCTTTAATGTCTAATTGACCCTTCCTCTTTATGTTTGCTTTCTATATTTGCTTCTGATGTGTTCCCTCATGACAGCAAACAGCACTGCTCAGCATTCTGAACTTCTGTTTAGAACTTCAGCACCTCAGCCTGGGAAGCTGTGTAATGGTAAGTTCTTAAAGTTGGTGCAGATGCTGCCCAAATTTACTAGCTTGGTTCCACCTCCTCCCCCCCCAAATAAATTATTTTAAAAATAAATGTAAAGTCTTTAAATTAAAAATTAACACTTTTTAAAAATTATTTCAACACGAATACAAATACACCTATAACTGATTAAAGGTGTAAATATGTGCTTGAAAATTACTCTTATTTACATCTGTTAACTTGGGCTGACCATTTTACTTGTATCACATGAATGATTGAAATTAGGAACTCAACCCTATTCCCCATTCTCCCCATAAATTATGTACAGTTACTGTCTGTTTATGAAACCTTCCGGTAAGAAAAATTGTGAGTTTTGAGTTTAAGGCTCCATTTTTTTATTGAAAAGTTTTAAAATACATTTTAAAAATCATAAACTCCCTCCCTCCCCCTCCCCCCCCACTTCCCCTCCCTCCCCCTCCCCCCCCCCCGACTTCCCAGAGCTGAATACAGGGTATAAACTTTAACCAACTTAAGCTAAAATATGCTAACCAACTAAAAAAGACACTTTAAATTCTAACACACTTTAACTCCTCTTAACATAACTAAATAATAATAACTAATTAATAATACATCATATAATACTAATACTTATTCATATACTAAATGAAACTTTCTAGTCCCATATTTATTCTGAATATAATCAATCCATCTTCTCCATTCCAAAATATATCTCTGTTGCGATTGTTCTTTCAGATATGCTGAAATCTTTGCCATTTCCGCCAGGTTTGAAACTTTTAAAGTCCACTCTTCTATAGTAGGCAGTTCCTCCTTCTAATATTGCACAACCAAGAGTCTTGCTGCCGTAATTAAATTTAACATCAATTTAGTATCTATAACAGTACAATCTGTAATAATACCCAACAGAAATGTGGAGAAAACCTTCTTTTTCTTAAATATCTTCTGCATATTCCACCAAATTTTAATCCAAAAAGCTTTAACCTTTTTACAAGTCCACCATATATGATAATAGGTTGCATCATCACAACCACACCTCCAACATTTAGGCTGATAATTCGGATACATACATGCTAATTTTTTAGGATCTAAATGCCATCTATAAAACATTTTATAAAAATTCTCTCTTAAATTTTGTGCCTGTGTAAATTTCACATTTCTGATTTAAGGCTCCATTTTCAACCCAGTTCATTTGAAGGAGAAAATAATTCCAGAACTGGGTCAAGGATTGATTTTGTTGATGTAAATAAATTATAGAATTAATATAAAATTCTACATTATAGAATTTACATAATAGAAAAGGGCGGTATATAAAACGAATAAATAAATAAATAAAATAAATAATAAAATAGAATATACATAATTCCATTATATAATATATAAATGAATGTTTATTTGAGATCTATAACCACAGAAGAAGTGAAAAACAGAAATTTGGTTTATATAAACGTACGTAAATTCAAACCCCATGAAAAGGTTTTCACATATCATGTTGTTTACATGCAGGAATTCTAAATGTAAATATGGTAGTTTACACATCACTTAAGTATACTGTTTCCTCTGCATAAATACTAGCATGTCTTAAAACCTGATATAGATAAGAAATAGAACTTGTTTCTACAAATATTACTTTTTAATATCTACTATGGTGTATAATTCTGATCTATTGATGTTTTCCTGCTATTTCCTGAGTTTCCTTGGGAAGATATGAGTGGCAAATAAATTTAATAAACAAATTATTTTTTTTATCCCTTAGGGAAAAAAGATCCAAGGATTGAGTTCAATAATTTATTCTATAATCACCCTGCATATTAGTTTTCTTTTTCTTTTTACTCTAATAATACTAGTTCTGTTCTTGGACAGTCTATAAACTTCCATTAGTTCAAAATGAGACTATTTAGTTTCAAAGTAAGAGTAAAGTCAGTCTGCATCATATTACATTTATACTATGCAAATTTAACTCTTTAGCCAGTGTGCTTATGACTTCAGTTTAAAATGCTTTTTGATGATTTAATAAGAAATAACTTTTTTCCAGATAGTTCCTATTTTGGAATTGTTCTTCAAGTCCAGTGATCACTAAAAATATGAGATCAAGACTTCAAGCAGGACTTTTTCAGCAGATGAACTCTAGAACAATCATTTAAAGAAATCCATCTGGATTGTTTATTTTATTTTATTTTATTTATTTTTAAGCACAGAGGCTTAAAAATATCATGGTATGTTAGATGTTAGGTGGAATTTTGTGCCAAATGTTTTTAGTTAGGTAATGAACTTAGAACAGAAATTGTTTCTTGACTACAAGGTCTTGAAGGCTTCTTAAATAATTGATAGGTTCCTAATGGGTCTATAAGTTGGACAAAGTATAGATATTATCAGAAATCTACAGTGAGAGCAGATAACACTCTTTGGTTTTAAAAAATATTTTTTAATTTGACAGATTGAGGACTATAACACAATAGCTAGTATGATGGGAGCCAAATGCAAAAAACTTCGAACATTGGATTTATGGCGATGTAAAAACATTTCTGAAAATGGATTAGCAGAGCTGGCTGCTGGCTGTCCACTGTTGGAGGAGCTTGATCTTGGCTGGTGCCCGACTCTTCAGAGCAGCACAGGATGCTTTGTGAAACTTGCTCGAAAACTACCAAATTTGCAAAAGCTTTTTCTGACAGCTAACCGGTCTGTGTGTGATTCTGACATTGAAGAACTTGCTGCAAATTGTACAAATCTTCGGCAGCTTGATATTTTGGGTAAGTTCACCCAAGAACATGTAATTCGTCTGTAAATTAATTAATTGTTATCCGAATCAGAAGAGAAAATTATAAGTTTTGAAAATTATGTTTTTGCAATACTATGTGTGGGGCCCTTGGTGCTCTCTGAGCTTGGTTATTTTTCTTGTAAGAAAACAACCAAGCTCAGAGAGCACCCAGGACCCCAAAGTTCATCCCTGAGCTACAAACATTCTCTTCTATTGTAAATATTATGTTCAGAGATCTACTTCCTTATGGCACATTGCTACGTAAAAACAATTGATATCAAGATACATTCATGGCTTTAAAGACTCATTGGTAATGGGATAAATCAGTCTAATTCCCAATTCTTTGATTAACAAAATTGGGAACATTCTACTTTTTCTTTAAAAAGAAATCTAGATTTTTTTAATGAATTCCTGAAATTCATTCAAGTATTATTGCCAGCTTTGAGAAGCTCTTGGAATTGTAATAGTGCATGACAGGATATATTTATAAAGTGTGAACCTTACGATAAAAGAGTTTCTTAAAGAGCATAAAATGAAACTATGACTTTTTGAAATAAATTTAAATGCTAATTTAAAAATTAATGAATAAATGTAAGTTTTCAATTGTGCTGCAGTAGACCCCAAAATGCTTTCTCAATATACTTAACACTGTATTTCTGTATATTAATGTAGTTTGCCATTAATCTGGATATGTTTGGATTTTTCCAAACTTATTTTAATAGTCCTGATATTCCCCGATAGTATTTCCAACCAAGTACTAATCTCATTTAACTTCTGAATCCAGACAAGTGTAGCCAAATGTTACAGCTGCTGAAACTTGAATCAAGTACCCCAGTCTCTTGCGAGCTTGGGAAGTTTCAAAAGACCTTAGCTTATTTTCCCTTTTTTTACTACCTGTTTATATCCCTCCTCCCTTATTCAGGAGCTTCCCTGGCTTCCAAAGAGATTTTTTCAGAAGGAAAAAATTGTGGAGAGGAAGCCAGAAATAGGAAGCTGTCTTTCCTAGTACATTAAAATTTCTCTGAGAAACCATAAAATTTTGTTTATTATTTATTTATTTTATTATATTATATTTGTATACCGCCCTTCTCCCGAAGGACTCAGGGCGGTGAACAGGGCAATATATGTTAAAAAACAAGAATACAAAAGTTAAAAAAGATTAAACAAGATGCCCAAAAACTATAACAATAAGTTAAAATACATAAAAACAATAAAACCAAAACCCATCACCCATCAGGCCAGGCCGGCTTGTTCGAACAGGTAGGTCTTTAGATCGCACCGGAAGGAGCGAAGGTCGGGCGCCATCCGGAGCTCAACCGGAAGATGGTTCCATAAATCCGGTGCGCCCACAGAGAACGCCCTCCCCCTGGGGGCCACCAGTCAACATTCTTTGACCGGTGGCACCCTGAGGAGGCCCTCTCTGTGGGAGCGCACTGGGCGGAGGGAAGTTGATGCCGGCCGCAGGTGCTCCCTGAGGTATTCCGGACCCATGCCATGAAGGGCTTTGTAGGTCATTACCAGCACCTTGAATCTCACCCAGAAGACAACTGGGAGCCAATGCAGGTACTCATCATTGGTTGGCACTCAACACACAAGATAGACCTTGTCTATGTCGGCTGCCTTGTGACTCACTACATTATTCTTTATGGGGAAAAATTTGTTTGGTACTCATCGTTTTTGGTAAGTATTACTCCTCCTGGAACCAATTAACAATGAGTACTGCAGTACCACTGTATAAGAAAAAAGCAGTCTATGCAATAACATTCTTTGCTGGCTTAGTTGTACTGTACACAAGCTGCATTATCTACCAGTAATGGAAGCTTACTGCTATTTTTTTATTATGTTTGATTCATCTGCTGACATTTGTAGGTAGTCTACCTACATACACCTACATATTATTTTGCATTCAAGCAAGAATTCACAAATATTGGGGCCATACCCTTCAAGCAAAACACGCACGCCTTGTAAAGACACAAGCACACACCATACTCTGTCAAAAAGGGATAAAGTATGTAAAAGCCACCTCACCGGCAAAGCATTGTCCTTGCTGTGCACCTCTGAATTTTCCAGACTCTCCCCACCATCTCCCAGTTTACTCTGTTGTTGTTTCCTGGAAGGGTAGTACATACCAAAAGTAAGTGCTGAGATGCTGTTCTGCAGCCATTTTATTTTCTAAGGGTGCTTTGGAGGTCCTTATAGGCAGGGTGGGGCTAGAAGTGGCTGTACGTACCGGCATCTCGAGATATTCAGAACATTCCATCTCTTTCTATAGGGGGTAAGTTATTACCCCCCACAGATAGGGCCCGCAACTTGGGAGTCCTCTTAGATTCACAGCTTTCCTTGGAAGACCACATAACAGCTGTGACTAGGGGAGCCTTTGCCCAGGTTCGCCAATTACGGCCCTATCTAGACCAAGATGCCCTACGTACGGTCACTCATGCACTCGTGACCTCTCGTTTAGACTACTGCAATGCTCTTTACATGGGGCTGCCCTTGAGGACCACTTGGAGGCTCCAACTGGTACAGAATGCAGCCGCGAGAGTTGTGTTGGGAGTCTCCCGATACTCCCATGTTACACCCCTACTCCGTGAACTGCATTGGCTCCCAGTTGTCCTCCGGATAAGATTCAAGGTGCTGGTAATGGTTTTCAAAGCCCTACATGGCATGGGTCCGGAGTACCTTAGGAATCACCTGCTGCCAGCGTCAACGTCCCTCCGTCCAGTGCGCTCCCACAGAGAGGGCCTCCTAAGGGTGCCGCCATTTGGAGAATGCCGTCTGGTGGCTCCCAGAGGGAGGGCGTTCTCTGTGAGCGCGCCTGACCTATGGAACCGTTTACCGGTTGAGCTCCGGATGGCTCCCGACCTTTGCTCCTTCCGACGCGACCTAAAAACATATCTGTTTAAGCAATCCGGTCTGGTCTGACAGGTTCTGTTTTAATTATTGTTTTAAGATAACTATTTGTGCATTCTGTTATTTATGTTCACTGTTCACCACCCTGACTCCTTAGGGAGAAGGGCGGTATACAAATCAAATAAATAAATAAATAAATAAATAAATAAATAAATAAATAAATAAATAAGTCAGAACTTGTACTTTGAAAGGTGAAAAATATTCAGCTTCATTTTTAAAATAAAAAATAAAAACAGGCAGGGTAGGAAGCTTAGTGTGAGATACAGGTGACAGTTTTTAGTCAGCTTTTTCCCCCCCAGTTCAGGATGCTTATCAAGGCCTTCATTTTTGGAGGGAAAGTGGTTTGTTGGACTTGTCATCATTGCAGTCTTTTTAAGTGATAGATTTCTTTGTGTACTTTGCATTAATTAATTTTAAGAGCCGTGGTGGCTAAGTGGTTAGAATGCAGTATTGCAGGCTAATTCTGCTGACTTCCAGGAGTTTGATTCTGACCGGCTCAAGGTTGACTCGGCCTTCCATCCTTCCAAGGTTGGTAAAATGAGGACCCAGGTTGTTGGGGAAAATGTACTGACTCTGTAAACCATTTAGAAAGGGCTGTAAGGCACTGTGAAGCGGTATATAAGCCTAAGTGCTATTGCTAATTCATTGTACCAAATATCTTGAAAGTTATTGCTGCAGAGTGTTTGTGGAATGACTGTAGCTAAACATGAAATATGTTTATTGTTTCTTTCTAAATATTTATGTCAAAGTTGTCCAGTGCTCAAGGTTTCATTATAGCAATAAATAGACAAGGTAAAAACTAGAAAAATGTGCACCTGCTGCTGTTAAATGGATCAGTACACGTCCTCTCCCCACCCAGCACAAAAATATGCTACCTAGCTGAGTTAAATTTCTGCCATGTTGAAATCACTTCCGCAGAGAAAAATAAACATCTTTTCAACATATCTTTTGACAAGCTGGTTTTATCCTTTTTCAGTTCTCCCTTTCATGTTGTCAACAGTAGTGAGGGTTTAATAGCCAGTAAAATATTTAACTCTCATGACAATAAGCGTCTGTTTAAAAAAAAATACTTACAGGTCTGTATTTCTTTGTTACATTTATACTTTCATTCAGGAGTTCAAAGCAGGGTAGGTAGGACTTCATCCTCCTTTCCCATGCGGTAGTTTGAGTTGAGAGTGAATGACGGACCCAAATGAGTTTCTGAGGCTGAGAGTGGGCTTCCACCTGGACGTCCGCATGCTGCTCTCATACTTGCCACTCAGCCAGTAGGTACAAATAAAAGAGTAGATGCTGGGCTTGTTGGCAGTTTTGAGACCTAAGTACCATGTGATGGAGTGAGCCTCCTTTACTTGCCCCAGCTTTTGCCAACTTAGCAGCTGACAGCAGGAGAAATGCAAGTAGAACAACAGGTAGCCCTTTGGTGGGACAGTAACAGCATTTTGTGCCCCTTTGGCGTATAATCATGCTGGCCACGTGATCGTAGACAACGCTGGCTCTTCGGCTGTGAATCGGAGATGACCCAACGCCCCCTAGAGTCGGACACGGCTGGCAAGGGAAACCTCGACCGTTTTTACGAGTTGTGCAAATTGACAACCTTTGGAAACATCGCCTACCCTTTCATATAGCGCTCAGAGGCAGTTTGCTTCCACCCCTGCTCTTCTTCTTCTCTTTCTTTTCTAATGCTGAGATGCTTGTTAATACAGAAGTTTGAAAATGGGCAATATGTGAAAAGGGTATAATAGTTCTGTTCTTTGCTTGTAGAGCAACATATGCAGAGCCATTATGTGATCACATAAATTGCAACATATGTTTGGATTATGCTTAAGTAAGGGCATAAAACATGCTCCAGAAAAATAAACTTCCACTTGATATTTTGACTGCAGCCAGGCAGCATAAAGTACAGCTTAGGAGAATATGGTGGGTTTAACCATCTGTATGCACCCTACCTAAATGACTGAATTAAAAACAGTAATTCTAGCAAAGTTCACACATATTTAAAAGCCCTAATATGTAAAACCGTTCAGGCACGGGAAGGAGGAATAACAATGCATTCTTCTTTTGACGGCTTCCTAGATGCTATAAACTAAAAAAAAAAATGCCTCCCACATTTTCCTAGAATGCCAAAAGTTCCAAATGTCCCCTTGCGCCTGTCAAAACCATCAGTTTACTTGACAGTTTCACAATGCAGTTACTCAGTTTCTGTACAAAAATAGGCACATTAAAAACCACCACCACCACCACCACCCCATTAGGGAAAGGCAATCACATACCTGCATTTTCCAGAGCTCCCATTATGAGGATTTTTTCAACCATCCTTCCCATCTAAGTTAAAAAACTGGGGCACGAGGAGTTTGGCTTGTTTTCAAAAACCTTCTATATGCAGTCAGGTTGTTTGGAAGGAAGCAGATTATCGGCATTTTTTTTTGTCTGGTTTGGGTTCTTTCCTCCATTAGTCCGAGGTATTATTTATTTATTTGTATCCCTCCTTTGTTATTTTTTATAAACAGGTCAAGGTGACAGACATGCCCAATATTCTTTCCTCCTCCTGTTTTCCATGCAACAACCACCCTGTGAGATAGGTTGGGCTGAGAGAGGGTGATTGGCCCAAAGTCACCCAGACAACTCTCGTGCCTAAGGCAGAACTAGAACTCACGGTCTCCTGGTTTCTAGCCTGGTACCTTCACCCCTAGACCAAACTGGTAGCTTATATTAGGACTGCTACCAAGTTATTATTTATTATTGGTGTAATCCTCAGCAAGGGGAAACGATAAAGTCTAACTTTCTTCGTGTTATACAACAAATTTAATTTGTTTTTTTATTCAAAACCTCTTAAATTAATAAGGACTGTGCAGCATTATGTTTGTGATACATAGTTTATCCTTAAATGAAATCAGTGTCAAACAAGAATCTGACATAACATCTTGAACTGTGTATTAGCCAACATTACAGTTTATGCTCGTTTTAAATAAGATAGGCTTGTAGTTGCATTGTAAAGATGCCACAGTGTACAATCTAGCTATGCTATCTGGACCATTCCTTTTTACCACTTGGCCTCAAGCACAGATACCACATGATTGTAATAGCTAACTAAGCCACATTTTATAACAGTAGATTTTTTTTTCTGTTGCACTTTCTGGGGTGACTGTGATCTTAATTGGTCCACGTAATTGATAAGATGGCATCAATACTACACAGGTTCATTGAAGAAACTCACTCTAGTTGTCTTGGAAAGGGGAAAGACCAGTTAGTGGAGAAGAGGATAAAATGGGCCCTTTTTTGTTTATAATAAAAAAGTTCAGGAGATTAAATAGTGTGAAATGTTGTGGTTTGCCAAACCATCCAGGAAATTGTAGAGTTGAATGAAGATCCAATTCTTTCATCTCTTTTCCATGTTGGCTCAGTATTATTTAATTTATATTCCAGCTTTCTATTTATACCAGCATCCAAAGTAACTTATGAGAAGTGCATAATATAAAAGAAAAATAATATTTGAAAGGATTAAAAATGCTATGGGTTGCAGTAGGAAAAAAAAGTTTTAAAATGTAGGTAAAGGTAAAGGTTCCCCCGCACATGCGTGCTAGTCGTTTCCGACTCTAGGGGCCAGTGCTCATCTCCGTTTCAAAGCCGAAGAGCCAGCGCTTGTCCGAGGACGTCTCTGTGGTCATGTGGCCGGCATGACTAGACGCCAGAGGGGCACGGAACGCTGTTACCTTCCCACCGTAGTGGTCCCTATTTTTCTACTTGCACTTTTACGTGCTTTCAAACTGCTAGGTTGGCAGAAGCTGGGACGAGTAACAGGCGCTCACTCTGTTACGCGGCACTCGGGATTCGACCCACCAAACTACCGACCTTCTGATCGACAAGCTCAGCGTCCTAACCCACTGAGCCACCACGTCCCTGTTTAAACGAAAGCTTTAGATTAATTAGGAGCATTGTCGCTTTTCTTAAATAGCCCAGTGATTTTTGTTTCTTTAATTATTCCTTTTATTTTTCTTTAACTTTTCGTTCTCTTCTTTTCCAGGGACAAGAATGGTAAGCCCGGCTTCCTTAAGAAAATTGCTGGAGTCTTGTAAAGAATTGTCCTTACTTGATGTGTCCTTCTGTTCACAAATTGATCACCGAGTTTTCCTAGAACTGAATGCCAGCTTCCCTAACGTGCTCATCAAGAAGAGCTTCACTCAGTGACTCAATTCATATGTTGTTACGTAGAACTGACCTGAGGATTCTGCTTGCTGGGAATTTGTAATGATTTTTTTTTCAAAGAGAAAATATATATTTTTCTGAAGCATGGGGGAAAGGTTAATTCTTAATATGAAGGTAAAATACAAAAGATTTAAATAATGGTCAGGCATCTATTCCTCATATAATACTTGCCAAATGATTACAGTTGAAAGCATCTTGTAAATGTTAGAAGATATACACTTATAAAGCATTTAATCCTAGTAGGATATTAGTAGTAAAACAATACAGTTGAGAAGCGAAAGATAAAATCATTTTAAGTTTTGACGTTCACTTTTAAGATATAACTATTGGAAGGACTTAGAACCCGAATGTCTTGAAGTATGAAACCTATTTTATTCAAATAGTTTCATCAATCCATTCAGACTGGTATTGGCAGCGAGAGCCTCGGCCTTTCTAGTAAATGCAATATAATGAGTTGTTTTATCTTAGAATTTATTTACCATTTAATATTTTATTTATATATTTATTTTTTAAGGGACCATTTTGCTAGACTGAAGGAACAGCCCACTGAAATTCCCCGACAGTCTCTGATGGAGCTGAGAATTTCTAGAGCTTCTTTTTGTAGCAAGGAAATTCTCAGTTACAGCAGCATCCGATCTTTTCTTTTCAGCTGTCATATTATCAGTCGAGTTTTTTCCCTTTCTCTCTTTGTTCACTGCTTGAATTCCAATACAAGATGTAAAATTAAGGGATCTCATTATTTTGGAACATTAGCAAATATGTTTAGAATTGAGAATTTAGAACTGCATCGATGTGATAAGAATTACCAGCTTTAATCAAGCAAATCATTTTGGGGGAAAAATGATTACCCAGTTGATTAAGGGGTCTGAAAACAAATTTAAAATAATATCTTTACTAATACAGCAATTTGGTCAGAGCTGCTTTCTACACATAACAGTGAAGTATCCAAATTATAAAAGACTTTACATCATTTTTAAAATCTGTCTGGCACTCAAATGCTGATAATATTCATGTAATGATAATTATTTGAGCTTTGTCTAAAATAACTCATATATTTGAGTTGTGTGTCACTGTGTCCATTTTATGAACAAGTTACATTTCTAGCAGGATGGGCTTCTCTTTCCTTGCTCTCCAAATTTCTCCAGATGTTTGGGAGATTCACATGGACTGTTTGTAGGTTTAAGGAAGAAAGAAGGGAAGCCAACTTGAACAACAATGTGTATTTGTGTATAACACTGATGTTGTGTTTTAAATTTTTATCAGTAGTGCCAATGCTGAATCTTATACTTCACTATTGAACAGTCCACCAAAACTAGGAGGGCATAAGAGAGCCCTCTTATAATGCATAGAGTATTTTTATTTTAAAGCATGCTGGAAACTGTAATTTCTCTTCGTCACAACACAGATTATTAAGTCAGCTTTTGTAGAAACAAACATTTCAGTCATCTTTGGGAATTCCACCACAGTTCAAAAACATTACTCTTGTAGTAGTTTTCATTTCCCCCAGTTCAATGAGGTTAGCCAGAAACGTCTGAAAATCTGGCTTTTTGGCAGTACTGGTTGTTTCTGATCAAACCTAGCAAATTAAGCATTTGCTTGGTATTGCCAACCTTCCTCACTGCTCTCACCTCTTTTCTCTCCTATCTCAAGTTAAGTTTTGGCCAGTGATGATAGAAGAACTTTACTGAGAAAGCTGCTTTTTTCCTAACTAATCATGAAACAAGCCAAAATCATTATTACATTGTCAATCTTATTTTTGAAATATTTGTTTTCATATGAACTATCATGATACCATTGATTTAAATTTTGTGTCAGAATTTCTAGGTTATTGTACCCCTTTCATTTTTCTGGGACTTAAAACAAGCATACCTATTCTTTGTATCGTATCGGATCTCTATTGATGCTGTTTCATAGCCAATAGTAAAGAAGGCAATAAAGGTTTCTCTACTGAATGTAGTTTCATTCTTAAGCAAGATACCTCTGTGCTGAATATAGTATTCTAGAAATATATTAAATTATAAATTGGATAAGAAGGATTTTCTGAATAAAAGGGCATCCAAGGTTTTAATGTACTTGCCCCCTTTCAGGTTGTGTGAATTTTTACATATCTTTGAAATGAATTTCACCAAAGCTTCGGGCGGAGTCTGCTAACAGAAAAGAATTCTGAGTGAATAAATAGCAGTAAGGCTTAATGCTTGTTTCAGTTATTAATTAAAGTGATCCAGTCTTTGCCACTTTAGATTGAATAACTACATGTGCAATCTTTCGGCGCAACAAATTAAACTCTTGCTGTAATTGCCAAGTTACTCTTGTATTTTGTTTATTTATTGAATTTATATGCCACCCATTTCACTCTCAAGTGACTCTTTGTAAGGATTTTTATCCATTCTTTTATGGCAATTTACTTCAGGATTTGAGGGCCTTCTAGCATGAATTTCTGGTTCGGGTCCTGTTTATATGGGGTATAAGCCTGGATTTTGACCCGAGCATTCCAAAACATTGAATTTATTCTAGATTCTCTTATAGACTTTCTCTTGTAGACTTGCATGTTTCATTGAAGTGATTTTATTGCTGTATAATTCACTTTTGCATCAGCAGATGGACAGAAGATTTATTGTAGATTTCTCTGCTACAAAGCAGAATTTATACTTTCTTCAGTGATAGCAAGATATCTAGGTTCCCAACCATGACATTTTAAATTAGTATTTCCTTGGAACACTCTTCTAAAAGTCTGGGGATTTATTTAGGTGCTTTTTAGCAAATTTGAAATTATCTGTTTAACAAATTTGTAAGTATGTCCTTATTAATTAGCCATTGTTCCTTTCCTGCTATTCTCATTTGAATCTCATTTTTACCCAGTATTTTTCTGATGCTGAATAATGAACACTAGCTTTGGTCAAAATGATAGAGACTACATATCCTTCAATATTTTTCTGTGGTTCTTTGTAACATTTTTGCATTATTTTACTCTATGCTGTTGGAATGCTTTTGATAGGATGGTTATTCTTGAGAAGATGCTATTACTTTATCTCTATTTCTAACTGGCTCTGGATTGGTGTAGCCTGAGAAATTTAGGAATAGCCTTTTGTAGGCTGATAGAAATCAATAATTTTTTTACAGTGGCCTTCAAAAAAATGTTTTAGTGTGGCACAACATGCATTCAGAATCTTTGCAGTAAAAACTTCACTGTAAAGAGGGTAGCCAGGATTCGTTGCAAACTGATTATTTAAAATACTTGCAACTTAGTTATCCCTTGAATTAAATCAAGTGAAGCATTTCAGTCAGTGCCTTTTTTCCACTATTGCTTTTTCCATCCTAAGTTGGATGCTTTGTTTTAATCAAATAAAGAAGTGTCTTAACTTTCCTAATTTTTGTTTACTTAGCTCCCTTACTGTATCAGAAAAACACAAGTGAAATTCTGAAAGCGTTTAGGGATAAAAGATTCAAACACTCAAAAAAGGGACAAATATTTTATATAGAACTGTAAGTTATCAGTTGATCCTGGGTTGTTGTTTTTTTAAAAAAAAATCATAAAACATTCAGAAAACAGAACATCTGTTTTACTTGAATGTATGTTTTCAGATTTTTTTTTCTCATTCTGCAGAAGATTCAAGATCTGAAAAGATGTATTCTACTTTGACAGAGATGCTGCCATACAGATTCAGTCCGGTTTCATTTAGTTATTTGTTCTGTGAATTAAAGACAGCATAGAGAGGTTAGTGAAAAGATATTTTTTTCCCCTGGAGGTTAGGTATAAGGGTACATTACTGTATTTATTTGATTTTAGACAACTATTACCACTAAAACATATAAAGAGATTTTCTCCACTATGGCAATGATGACTAGCAATATTCTCACACAATCTTAAATATTCAGTTTAAGATTCTTCCATATGTCTGCTTATTAGCCTATGTGTTCCCATAGACAAAATTAAGTATGCTTGTGTCAATCTGTTGTTAAAAGGTTTAAATCTTTTTATTTTGCTGACAAACACTAAATGTGCTATTTTTGTTTTGCCTTTTAAAATGTGTTTTGAAATATGAATTCAGGACAAGTACATATATTTATACATATCTATAACAAGAAGACAGCTTATTGGGGTTATGCTTGTTTTACAAATATTAATATTTTAAAATGAACTATTCTATGTAGCTCATGGTGAGCATGTTTTATTTTTAAACACATGGATATATGTAACTGTAAAATAATATTAAGACTATACTGATTAAAAGTTGTGCCTTCCATTTTTATAACCAACAGAATATAGGATTCTTAAGGGCAGAGCAAATGTCACTGAAATCTGTTTAAAAAAATTGTTTTGTTTAGGATACAACAAAACCTTTGTTTACCTCCCAGACTAACTGTGCTTCATAAAAACTAGACTAGATCTATAACGTTTGTCCAGAAATAAATTAAACTCTGTTGAGATTGTATATTTACTGTTCATTATCCTAATATTCTCTGCACTGATATCACTCAAAGCTCTTTGAAAGAAATGAGAAGACACGGAGGTGGGAAAGTGATTGGATTTTGAAGCAACCGGACCTGATCTTTGAAGAAAGGCCTTGGAAGTGGAAAGTAGCCTTTCAAATATCCTGTAGACATGCTGCTCACTGATTGTGGGCTGCAGTAAAGAAATCTGCAAATTTCTAAAGAGTTTTACCACACTTAACCAGAATAACCAAATGTTGCACAAATTAATGCTTTCAAGATAATGTTGGTTTCTACCACCTTCTCACCCAGACTTAGAAGAGCAAGGCTAACGAGATCCAAAATGACCAACATTGGCTGCAAAGTGGCAGGCAGAACCAGGTAAGCAAAACTCAGCCCATTTTTATGTCCAGGCAAAGCAGGTTAAAAAAATAGACACAAAATAAAAAAAACTATCCCTTTTTACTAATATTGAAACTTTTAAGATTAGTGTCTAGTAATCTGGAGAGACCAAGGTCTTCTGAGAGATAGTCCCCAATACACAAATTGACACCAAAACAATCTGTTTATAATAATATCTGGAGGCTATTAAAAACACTGAACAATGAGAAAAATATGTACAGATGATATACTGAAAGATTAGACTTCAAAAGAGAGAGTAGAAATCAAGGAACTATGAATAGGCCTAGCTACAAAAGTTAACATGAAGGAAACATGATGTTTGAGCACTTACTGCATACACTTAACAGCCCTCTATAGAGCCGTCTGCTGCCGCCAGAAGTATGGAGGGATTAGATTTTTCTCTGCATTCTGCAAATTTTGCCTCATAGTTTATTTTTTAATTTCTATTTATTTTTTTCCCATGGAATGTAAGAAAAAAAGTAAAGAAATATATGTATCTTACTCAGTGCTTTTTTTGTAAAAGAAAAAGGTGCCGGAACTCACATATGTTATACAACCCGCCTTGCCTACCCTACAAGGTTCCATCCAAAAAAGGTGCCGGAACTCCGTTCTGAGCGTTCTATGAGAAAAAAAGCGCTGATCTTACTATACCTCCCTCCCCATCTTATTTTGTAGTGAGTTACGGAGATGAGTTTCTTCTGAGTATTATCTGTCACGCACCTGAAACATGCTTTATTCATTGTCCCATGGCAATGGGTCTTGCATATATCCATCAAGTTCATATTTCTTACTTTCTAAAATTTGATTCTTTCCCTAGAAAAAGATGCTGATTCTAAACAATAGCAGTAGCACTTAGACTTATATACTGCTTCACAGAGCTATATAGCCCTCTCTAAGCAGTTTTTAGAGTTAGCATATTGTCCCCAACAATCTGGCTCCTCATTTCACTGACCTCAGAAGGATGGAAGGCTGAGTCAACCTTGAGCCGGGTGAGAATTGAATTACTGAACTGCTGGCAGTCGGCAATCAGCAGAATTAGCTTGCAGTAACAGTGTTCCGTGCGCCTTTGGCGTCTAGTCATGCCAGCCACATGACCACGGAGACGTCCTCGGACAAGCGCTGGCTCTTCGGCTTTGAAACGGAGATGAGCACCGGCCCCTAGAGTTGGAAACGACTAGCACGCATGTGCGGGGGAACCTTTACCTTTATTGCATTCTAACCACTGCACCACCACAGGTCTCAAAAAGGCTTTCATCAGAAGCAAGAGGAGTTATTCTAATTCAGGGATTTAGGTTTAGACCAGGCACAAGGTGGTGGTGGTGGGGGTATGTGTCAAAAAAGAAAGTCGTGGTCTAACCTTGTGTTTTTACATGCACTAATTGTGATTGGGTTGAGGAGGTGGATTCCCAGTAGGGCAGAGGTGCATTCTAGAGGAGTAAGTGGAAACTCAGCTCAGATACTATGTATGAGAGAAAGAGGATGAAAACAGCCTCTCCCTAATAGTTCACAGAATATATTGCGATTGCACATGGTAGAGTCTTCAGTCTGGCAAGATTTTATCTATAGGTATGAAAGAATAAAGAACCCAGCTTGGAAGAATTGTCATGTGTTATTCTTGGTTTGGGCCCTGACATTAATGCAGTCATGGTCACCACTACTGTCTCTTGGCATCACTCCACTGTGAACACCATTGCCTTAGGCTTTTCATACTATAAATAAAAAGATTGATCTAAAACTAAGTTGCTTGTAGTGGCTTTGTTACAACATTCAAATGGTTTGTTGCTACATTCATTTCTTCTTCAAAGTCCAGAAAACATTACTTTGTGAGAGGAAGTGTTTTGATGAAGTGCTAAAAGGAAGGCAACTTCTCAAAAAGCACTGAAGAATAAGCTCTGCACATAATTTTCTCTGCATTCTGTAATAGAAAAACTGTATAATTATTGCTACTTCATCAAAATTGCACTTTTTTGTTATTTTATATTTCTTCACAATGAAAACCTCTACAAACACTTCGTATGAAAGAACATAATTTAAACGATCAATGTTGCTTTCCTCAAATCAATTGAAAAAATGAACTTGAATTTTTAGTATTCAGCATTTACGTTGTTTGTGAATATTTTGCTTTGGAGGAGGGGAAAATTTGCTATATTCATGAAAAGATGTTTAGAATCCTCTCCCTTTCCTTTCCCTACCACTGAATTGCACTTAACAGCTGATTAATTTTTTTTGGCTGCTAGTGATGGAATAATACTTGAAATAATGTCAAACGAGGAAGAGAATGTACAAGAAAAATATATGGGTAATTTTTATCACTATATTGCAAGGGAGAGAAAGATTAGAGTCTCTGATATTTCACTTTTAAAAGAGATTTTATTAGTTTCAGTATATAGGAAAGCCAATGTTAAGTCCATTTTTGCTCCCCTCAAATAATTTTAAAACCCTACTGGTATTGTGAAAATCAGATTTAGAACTGAAAGTTTCTAACTCTTTTTAAGATATGTGATCCTTGTCATACTCATGCCTGAAAATAGTAGGGAGGAGATGTGGAAGAAGAGAAGGATAATAATTTCAAGGTGAAAAGAACATTGATGGAACCTAGAAAGGTTTTTTTTGCTGTTTCCTAGTCATCTCTCTTGGGACGCGGTGGCTCAGTGGGTTAGGACGCTGAGCTTGTCGATCAGATGGTTGGCAGTTTGGCGGGTCGAATCCCGAGTGCCACATAACAGAGTGAGCGCCTGTTACTCGTCCCAGCTTCTACCAACCTAGCAGTTCAAAAGCACGTAAAAATGCAAGTAGAAAAATAGGGACCACTCCGGTGGGAAGGTAACAGCGTTCCGTGCGCCTTTGGCGTTTAGTCATGCCAGCCACATGACCACGGAGATGTCCTCGGACAAGCGCTGGCTCTTCGGCTTTGAAACGGAGATGAGCACCGGCCCCTAGAGTCGGAAGCGACTAGCACGCATGTGCGGGGGAACCTTTACCTTTACCTTTACCTAGTCATCTCTTAGATAAGAGAAGACCAGACCACAGATAACGTAAGTTGTACTATAACTCCAGATGGACTCCATTTTTATCTCATATTGTTCTTTTCTCACCTATACTATAAATGTAGCCATCTTGTAAGATAGCTTCCATAGGGACTATCTTGAGGAAATGTTAAACAAGCATAACAGGTGTTTACATTTTTTTTCTATTTTTTTTATTTAAAAAGTTTTACAATACATTTTATTTTTAACAAACAAAACACAACCCCTTTTTTCTATTAAAGTCATTAAAAGGCTGCATTGTTAGTATTTGGTTTATCTTAAGGATAATGCTTCAGAATATTGAAAGCAGGATGCTTGGCAGATATTTTAAATGTAAATGTATCTGACAGAAGACTTGTAGAGCATGAGGATAGCTTGGAAGACAATGAAAAACAAAACATGCAGGATACTAAAGTAACTTATTGCTACTCAGTGTTTGAAAACATTTTCTTAAATTTCAACACTAATTCTTACTGAATTACAAGAGCTTCCTTCTATCAAAAACCATAAGGTGAAGTTTTTTAAAATAGGACTTTTAATGAAAACATTTGGGGAGCTTTCCCATAAAGAGGAAATTACATGCGACCTTCACCCAGGGGGGAAAAAAACCCGTTTCCTGGAAAGTTTCACACACAGAGTTTTGCTACCATTTTCTTTCATTCCAAGGAAACTTAACATCAGTGTCCTTTATGAGTTCCTTTATCAAATAGCAAAACTTTAGAATACACACAAACATATTCAGGCATTGTAGAGAGTAGTTGACATCTCAATACCCTATAATCTTATGGTTCAAAGAAAGTGCTATTTAGAATGGGAGATTTTAGAGTGGATTTTCCCAGTGACAAAAGCATTTTATTCCCTCACAAAAGTCCTTCCCTTTAAACTCTTTAGAACTTCCTCAGTTCCTCAGACCAATTGCTGGGGCTGGATGTTCTTGGAGGACTTCTGGAATTCCTGTTTTTCTCCTTAATGGATTTCTTTTGGAATGAAAAATGATAGAAGGAATTGAAGGGAAAATTGGGTTACAAGAGGAAAATATCAAAATATTTTCAACTACATTTCAGGAAAGCACATAAAGAAAAAAGAACTTTGCATTAGCAGTTACAATGAATGAACACTTACATAATACATTTGATAGTCTTATATAAATAATAAGGCAAAAATCAAGTTAACCAGGGAGCATCTAAAAGATGGTAAGAAGCTTCTTGGGTAATCTTGCTGCCATGTTTCAAGATTGTTTTGATTAAATGACAGTGAACATTTTACTTTTAGCAAAAGAAAAAGAATGAACTACAGACCTAATTCTTACATTTTTTAAACTTCTTTAAATGCAACGAGTTTAGATTAGATAAACTGTTCATAAGCACCTACAGCATAATGAAATCATTGTTCCATTATGAAGTTAGTTTGATTTAGTATTTTGATTATGCTACACTAATGTAATTAACTTAATTGAGAAACTCAGTTGACCAAGAACTCAGTGTCCCAAATGTTTTGATTATTGAGATCAGAATTACAGCCATGTTAAAAAATTAAATTAATTAGTTGAATCATTAAACTTGTAAAAACGTCAATAATGGAGTCAAGATAAGATTCCCAAGAAGAATCTATAAATATTTTTATAGATTGAAGTATTCTCTATTGCTACATCTTAATTAAAAACTTGGATAAAGAAGTGAGTGATTCTCTTACAAAATTTACATTATTTATATTAACAACAACAAAAATCAAGAATAAGGCAGGTTAAGCAGCAATGCTTTCTCAACTGCTAGGTTTTAGTCTATCATTCATCTTGAACTGATTAAATAAAAGGATTAAATTGAGAAGTTGACTTACTTTTCACTGAGAAAGAGAGCAAAGACTGACTAGGCTTAGTTTATGTTATCAGTACTAAAATATAAACTGCTGATATTAATATTGGTGAACAATTTTCATTTACATCATATGTGTTTAGAGTTTATGCTATTCAAGACTGTACTTGAATAAGAAATCAATGATATGAAATTGAAGTAACAGAAATAGTTTTTCTAATAACAGTACTAGATTCAGTTTTTGAACCACTATTCCAGAAGGGTGTGGACATATTTCAAGAAATCAGTGCAAAATTAGAAGAATTAAAGTTACTTAAAAAGTGAATCATGATGTCAAAGTTAGAAATACTCATTCTATTATCTACTCCTTAGTAAATCAAGTATGATTTGCTTTGCATTTTAAAAGATGTATAATTTAGGCCCCTTTCCTTTGCTACCACTAATCTCAGTTCAAATTTTTAATGAATTCAGTTAAAATAATGGGAAGCTTGCATATTGCAAAGCCAAATGACAGCCTGCAGATCAATCTGAGTTCCAAAAATGCCTCTATGGTGAATGCTTAGTTGGAGAGTATCATCTCAGAAAAAGAACAAGGTAAAGCAGAAGTAGGAGGGAACATAGTATAAAAGAATAACTGAAGAATATAGCTATTATCTGTGGTATAAATTGGTGCTGTGTTGGAATCAATGAGTGAATTGGTATTGCCAGTAGTTATTGTGTAGATGCTCTCACAATTAGCCATATTACAAATTCAAAAATCTTGGGATCCTCTGTTATGGAGAATGACTAAAAGAACCCTTCAGTTTAAAAACCTGTTAATAGAAGCCCACACAGATTGTGGATAAATGTTGACCTCTCACCTCTCCTTTCAGGTTTTAAACTTTAGCCATCTTAAGAAGGTCTGTAAGAGAATGCTGTCTTGAATGAATGAACGGATAAGTGAATGAATGCTCAGCTACCTATCTTATGGCATTAGTTTACATTTTAACATTTTTTTCCACAAAAATGTCACAAGCAAACTTAACAATGATTTACTAAAATGATCTGATGTGTTACAGTGGTATTCCCATAATTTATTATTAGTCTAGTAATTACACAGGCCTATGTGCATGTGCATTTTAAAATAATATAAGATCTGGCATTTACAAATACATGTTGGTTGTATTGTAATGCATTATTTTCTAGATGTTCTTATAGTTTATTTATTTATTAATACTATAAGATACAAAAATACAAAAGAAAATAGTGGGGAAGGAAAGGGAAAGGGGAAAATGTAGGAAATAAGGGGGAAAAGAAAGAAAAGGCATTGACTTCCAACTCCCTTTGGTGCAGTAAAATAAGATAATAACATCAAACCTTGATGTTTTATGCTTTACATAATAGTATAAACTAGCCATTTCTATAACAACAACCTAACTAATCGGTAAAACCCGAAATCAAAGTTTCATTTTTTCCCCACCTCGAGCACAAAGTTCAGAAGCGGCTTCCAAGTAGAAGCAAAAGTAATTGTGCTTTTGTCTTTAATCAAAGCAGTCCGTTTAGGCATCTCTGCTAACTCCATCACCTTCTGCAGCCATCCATTCCTTGTGGGAATCAAAGTGTCCTTCCATTTTTGTGCATAAAGTAATCTTGCTACATCAAGAGCATTTTCTACAGTAGATATTCTTAGAATTTTTTTAGTAACCTAGAACTTGCTTACTATTAAAACATTTCCTGGTTACTAGACTTTATGAACTGTGACTTCCAAACATTAGGCTGCAGCTCCCATTATCCTCAGTCTTTAATGCAAAATTACAAATGTGCTAAATTTATTCATTATATGCAGTGAAAAGACAGTGAACAAATAAACAAATATATATGAAAGCTTACTGAGGAGTTTATATTTAAAATAACAAGCATCTGTTTAAATAATTTTTATCTGGACAAGTTCGTATCTGTGTGCAGTGATGGAAGCTGTCAAAAGTTTGGTTTGCCAATTTTTTTTAAAAAAAATGTAATGATTTCAACATTTTTCTCACCAATGAATACAATTATTTTCTACTTAATACTTCTGCAAAAAAAATTCTCTTCCCAAAAATTTAAAACACTTTCATCTTTCTGTGTTACTCTCAACTTCACTCATGATTATTTTGTAGCCAAAGTGCAATGCGATCATATTTTAATGTGTAAAATATGAAATATGAAAATGATCCCACTGACTACAAATCTTTTGTCATCGTAGAATAGATTGAAGGGCAAATAATGAGGCTGTACTGATATGCAGTTAGTGCTGATACGCTTGGCATCATGTAGTTGATGCTTTTGTTATGCTCAAACATAAAATATATTAATCTGGCTTTATTAAGATTAATTTATTTTAGAAGCAAATGTTGGAAATATGGTCCCAGAAGCATTGATTCACCATTATCTTAATGGCCACAAGGAACATTAGGAGAAGGGATAACAGGCAAGAGACTTTTTTGAAAATCATCTTTGTCTTTGCTCTGCTTTCTCCAAAGGCAAATTTAAGACTCTCCTCTTCAGACTGGGGAATTTACTTCTTCTTTCTCCATTTCCCCAATTCTGAGAAATGGAAGGTCACCATGCAAACTTTCCAGTCATAATATGTAGCTTATATAATACACTCTGCTGTCCTTTAGCTGTTCTTGATGGATATGGTTCTTTTTTTATTGTTCTTGTGCTTCTACCTCTTTGTGATTCGTTTAATCAGAACTGTCACTCAGTAAGTGCCTCCTTGATTTCCTAAAAGCTCACTTTTTCTTCTACTCCATCATTTCTCATGGTATATACTGCACATAAATAAATAAAGCCACAATACACACGCTTGGCCCATTCCTTTTCAATTTTGATCCACTTGGTTGCTCCATATTCCATTCTAACTGTTTCTTTCTGATAATCACACACATTCTTCAATATAGAGATGACATGACCCAGTACACTCCTGTTTTAGGGGCTATCCACAATTTGTCAACAAGCCTATTAAACAACCTATGCCATGAAATCTCTAGGAGCGCGGCTGAATTCTGCTTCCATCCTACAGACTTTGTGGCATAGATTCTTTAATAGGAAGAACACAATTGTCTATTGAGAGTGATCTGAATAATTTGTGATTAGCAGATGTATAAATTTTCTCCTGCAATGGTGCTAGATAAGCCATTTTGAAAATGCACGCCTGACTATCCCGAGCATTGTGGATAGGGGACATTATTGAATTTCCTTGTCAGTATTACTTAAGGCAAAGGGTCTAAAACATGCCAGTGCCTATGGGAGGGTGTAAATGTATGCTAGAAATGTTTGGGGATAGTGAAAGATAGATATTTGGGCAGAGGTGTAAATGTTAAACCTATTTTGTACATCAAGATTAAAAATTCTCACTACAGGCTTTTTTTAAAGCTCAGCACAGGTAGGTACTGGAAAGAAAACCCACAGTGACCCAGATCAGATGTTATTTGTTTCTTCCATTCTACCACTACCAATTCTATCACTCTACCAAATCCTATTATACATGCTTTGCAGTGGTAGGGGTGGGGTGTGATCCTGTGAGGGCTGAGCAAAGAATGCTAGGAGTTTATGCCAAGGGTATATATTCCAGAGCATTAAGGTTATCCGAGCTGCTCAGCTAATGCAAGTAGATACCCATATCAGTCAACAGACATACAGGAAGGTATTGGAGGAAGATTGTCACCTTAGTGACAATGGCAAAAACCATAATTTTATACTGCATGAGAAAAAGCAATGGTAAAACACTCTTCTTTTTTTAACCCTGAAAGCTGCTTGGATAGATTATATAAAGTGACTAGTGATGTGCTTTTTCTGTTGCAGTGCCTGCTCTCTGGAATAGCTTTCCTCCAGAGATTCCACCCTAATGGTGTTCCAAAATCATTTCTGGCTTTACTTCCAGGCCTGGAGATAGGGCAGCTGTTGAGCCACTATAAGAGAGTCATGAGTTGATCTTGGAGAAGCTAAGCAGAGGAAGCAATGATTACACAAACAGAAGCATAATTTAAATCTGGGCAACAGTGAATGCAAAAGAAACTCAAATTGACTCCTCCCTAATTCACTACAGTACAGTGAATCAAACTAACTAGAAGGAAATGGAAGAGCTGTTATAACAGTAAAGATGGCGACGGGCTGACTGTGGAGGAGATCATGAAGTGTTCATGTGGAAGTTTCAAATTCAATTTCCAAAGAGGAAAAGCAAGTCTAACTGGTTTTCATGATATAATCCTGAACACAAAGCCACCATTTTCAAGAACATTAGGAATTACTCTTTGGTCCTGGAATCCTATTAAAAGGTAACCAGAGGAAATATGGGATAAAATCAAAGAAATTATTATGGATAAATATGAAAAGAGACTGCCAAAGAACAAGAAAGAGAAGAAAGCACTGGATGTTGTAACAGATGGTAGAAACGGCACCAAACTGAAAGAAGAGAAGCCAAAGCCAAGAAAGATAAAAATTTTGGAAAGAAGGAAGTTAACGAAGAATTTCAAAGATTAGAAAGAACAAGAAGATATTGGAGGTGGAAATAAACATGGAAAAACAAGAAAAACCTTCCAAGTGATTAGTACACTCAAAAGGCGGTTCCAATTTTGAGCTGGTATGCTAAAAGATGCCAATGGAGAAATATTAACTGATTCACAGATATTAAACAAAGGTGGACAGAATATACTGAGATTCTATATAAAGAAATGTCATATCCAAGATAGCTTAGAAGATATTCCCTATTTACAATAATAATAATAATAATAATAATAATAATAATAATAATAATAATAATAATAATAATAATAATAATAATAATAATAATAAAGTTGGAACAGACCTTGGAGATCATCTAGTCCAACCCCCGGCTCAGGTAGGAAACCCTATACCATTTCAGACAAATGATTGCCCAGTCTCTTCTTAAAAACTTCCAGTGTTGGAGCATTCACTGCTTCCGGAAGCAGACTGTTCCACTGATTACCGGTAATTGTTCTAACTGTCAGGAAGTTTCTCCTTAGTTCTAGGTTGCTTCTCTCCTTGATTAGTTTCTATCCATTGCTTCTTGTCCTGTCTTCAGGTGTTTTGGAGAATAGCTTGACTCCTTCTTCTTTGTGGCAACCTCTGAGATATTGGAACACTGCTATCATGTCACCCCTAGTCCTTCTTTTCATTAAACTAGACATGCCCAAGTCCAGGAACCATTCTTTATATGTTTTAGCTTCCAGTCCCCTAATCATCTTTGTTGCTCTTCTCTGTACTCTTTCTAGAGTCTCAACATCTTTTTTACATTGTGGTGACCAAAACTGGATGCAGTATTCCAAGTGTGGTTTTACCAAGGCATTGTAAAGTGGTATTAACACTTCACGTGATCTTGATTCTATTCCCTCTGTTAATGCAGATCCTCTCACAGTTACTATTATTGAGCAAGGTACCATCTATACTATACCTGTGCATTTAGATTTTCTTGCCTAAATGTAGAACCTTACTTTTTTCACCATTGAATTTTATTTTGTTAGATAGCGCCCAATGTTCAAGTCTGTCAAGATCCTCCTGTATTTTCAGCCTATCTTCTGGAGTGTTGGCTATTCCTGCCAGCTTGGTGTTGTCTGCAAATTTGATGAGTTCCCCATCTATCCCCTCATCCAAATCATTGATGAAGATGTTGAAGAGCACTGGGCCCAGAACAGAGCCCTAGGGCACCCCACTACACACTTCCCTCCATGTAGATGCAGTTCCATTGAGGACTACATGCTGAGTATGGCCGGTCAGCCAGCTACGAATCCATCTGGTGATGATGCTGTCTAATCCACATTTTTCTATCTTATCAAGTAGTAGGTTGTGATCTACTTTATCAAATGCCTTACTGAAGTCCAAATAAATTATATCCACAGCATTCCTCTGGTTCACTAATTTTGTCACTTGGTCATAGAATGCAATAAGATTTGTCTGGCATGATCTGTTTTTAACAAACCCATGTTGGCTTTTAGTAAGGACTTTGTTTGTCTCTAGGTGTTCGCTAATTCGTTGTTTGATAATCTTTTCCAGAATCTTCCCAGGTATTGAGGTCAGGCTGATAGGTCTGTGGTTTCCTGGATCTATTTTTTCCCTTTTTTGAAGATGGGAACTACATCAGCTCTTTTCCAGTCCTCGGTAGTTCCCTAGTGCTCCAGGATCTTTGAAAAATATAGTTCAGTGGTTCTGAGATCTTATCTGCCAGTTCCTTGAGAACCTTGGGGTATAATCCATCTGGTCCTTGTCTAGGCTGGACAGGTGCTCACCATTTTCTTGCCTATCTTAATTTGTGTTTCTATTCTGTTTTTTATGGTACTGTTTTTGATAGGTTGATCTTTTTTCCCTTTGTGTAAAGACAAATGCAAAAAATGAGTTAAATAGTTCTGCTTTCTCCCTGTTGCTTGTCACCTTCTTGCCACTTTTCCCCACTAATGGACCAATCATTTCCTTAATTTTTTTCTTGTTTTTTCCATGTTAAAAGAAGCTTTGTTGTTATTTTTTACTTTGGTCGCAAGCCTTAGTTCATTTTGAGCCTTAGCTTTCCTCACTTCATCTTTGCAGGCTCGGGCTATCTGCTGATATTCTGCCTTAGTTATGTGCCCCTCTTTCCACTTTTTATCCTTGTCCTTTTTATCTTTCAATTTATCAGAGAATTCTTTATGCAGCCATACTGGTTTCTTTTGAGAACTGTTATTTTTCTTCTTTGTTGGTATTGTGCTAGACCAGACATGCCAAACTCACGACGTCACGTGATGTCGCACAACGTATCGGAACTTTTTCCCATTGCCGGCAATGGGATGGGCGCGGTTTCTCCATGACGCTCCGGCCCGCTGGCTGGCAGTTTGACACCCCTGTGCTAGACTGTGCTTTTATTATCTCACTTTTCAAAATAGTTGTTTTCCTCTTAAGGATTCTCATCCATGGAATCCTTCCTAAGTTCTCTCTAAGTTTATTGAAATTAGCTCTCTTAAAATCCAAGACTCTAGTTTGACTGTGTTCTATTGCTATGATGCTGTGACCCATGTTAAATGCTGTCATTTTCCAAAAGTATCAATAGTTCTTGATAGCCACAACTCCTACTAGATAGTTTAAAGAATAATTTCTAATGTCTCCTCCCAGGTTCTCATGTTATGTACTATATTAAGGAAATCCAATATGATTTACAATTCTCTAATAGGATATAAACTACTGTATCACTTCTTTTAATTATTCCTTTAATTGTTCAAATATTTGCTTTGCACTGTTTTCTTGGGTTTCAAAGGAAAGATTTTTAAATGTGATGTTAAAAGTTAACATGCTGCAATCGTACGGAGGTAGTTTATATATGTGGGTTTTTTTTTCTCTTGCAAGTAGTTGTGAGTCTAATATTTTCCCAATGATCATCTACAACTTCTCTGGATGTACAGTCAACAAAGAAATGTATAAGTATTATTGAAAGTAAACATTGTTTGGAAGCTAGACTGTAACGTTTGTATCTTATCAGGGTGATATAGCAATAGCAATAGCACTTATATACTGCTTCACAGTGCTTTACAGCCCTCTTAAGTGGTTTACAGAGTCAGCATATTGCTCCCAACAATCTGGGTCCTCATTTTACTGACCTCGGAAGGATGGAAGGCTGAATCAACCTTGAGCTGGTGAGAATCGAACTGCTGAACTACTGGCAGCCAGCAGTAATAGCCTGCAATACTGCATTCTAACCACTGTGCCACCACAGCTCTTAAGATAGGAATATTAATATTTTTTTTCTTCACACACATACACACCATTTTTGCTAAAATATACATGCATCCAAAATCTACTTCCTTACGTTGTATAAGTTTTTAGAATCTTGGAAATATATTTATTGGAAAGATAAATTATACCTTAGTTATATTTGCCTGTATATGGAAGAAAAAGGGAATGTACATGTATGATCATGTTTTTGTCAAAGGTGTCGCCAAAAGTTTATTTTTATTTTATTTTATTTTATTACATTTATATACCACCCTTTCCCAAAGGACTCAGGGCGGTTTATTTATTTATTTTATTACATTTATATAGTTGCTGATTCCCACAGAACTCAGAAGAATCATCTAACTTTTCAATCTGTTTTTTTTAAACACTTAATGGGTTTAATGCTAATTAATAAAGGTAAAGCTATTTCACTGATGCAGTTCCATTAATTACACTGGAAAATCCCACAGGGTAGAGGATCCATTGTCTCTAGGCCTTGATACGGAAAGCTAGCCACAACTGATTTATCTAGATCAGGGGTAGGCAACCTCGGCTCTTTTATTACTCATGGACTTCAACTCCCAGAATTCCTGAGTTCTGAGATCAGCTGACTCAGGAATTCTGGGAGTTGAAGTCCATGAGTCATAAAAGAGCTGAGGTTGCCTACCCCTGATCTAGATGATTGTAGCATCATTTCTATTTGAGAGAAGGGAGGGGGAGCAGGACTCTGTCTAGTTCCTTGAAGGCACAAGCGGAATAGAAGGGTGGGGGGCCACTGCAGCTTGGACTGAAGAATTGACAGTGCAAGAAGAGCTTATTCTTCACAGACCGAAAAATATTTAGAACAGCCACCACCAACACAACAATTTCTTTGAATGAGTTGTTTTCACTGTCCGAGTTTAGCTTGTGTTGACTTTTTTTTAAAGTCTGCTTTCTTGAATCTGTTGTGCTCCCTGTAATCTTGTCTTCTTAAATTAGGGAGATAAACATACATGTGTACCAATGGGCAGGCAACAGAATTTTTGTTTGCTACCTTACCTAGTGTGGGGGGTGGGTGGGGGGGAAAGCTGTCTTCTTTTTACTTTCTGTCTGAAGTTTTAAAAAGCTAACAGCCACCTTACCTTGGCTGTTGGAACTGAAGAATGAGGGTTTATACATATCATCATTTTCCTAGCAGTCTCTTCCCACCATTTTTAAGTTAACTATAGGTAGACCTCACTTAACAAGTGCCCTGTTTAGTGGCTGTTTGAAGTTATGATGCCAGTGAAAAAAATGTTTACAGCCAGTCCTTGCATTTAAAAACATCACCAGCTCCTGCAGTCATGTGATCGCCAGTTGCGTGCTGCACAGCTGGCTTCCACCAAGCAGTGTCAACGGAGAAGCTGCAGTAAAATTGCAAGTCTTGGTCACATGATGTCTAGTTAACAACTGTGTCACTTAGCAATAGAATTGCTGCTCCCAGCTGTAATAATTAGGTGAGGGTTACCTGTACTGCTTCATGGCTTGAGACGAACAACAGACCTACTTCTTCCATATCTTGCCTAGATACTCCGGTGATTATCAGTATAAGCCTCATTATAACCAAGCTTGCCAGTGTCATGCTTACTCTTGCTCAGTGTAAGCAAGTTTGTAATCTTGCGGGGAGAAGCTTTGACTGGGAGCTGGAAGGAAAGGGAGCTGGGCATTTCCAAAGCTGCCCTATATTTCTTCTCTTGCCATACCGTATCCTTCCCACCTTAAAAGTGAGATTTCCTGAGTGTCTTGTATACCATGGAAAGGCAGCTTTATAATATCTAAGGGCCTTTTTCTCTTGTTATTTTTTATTCTTTTTAGAAAGTTTTTATATCTGTATAGGCCACCTTGAGTCACCATGTGCGAGTAGGTGGCAATATACATTTTCTAAGTAAAAAAAAATATTCCTGCTTGTTTTTTGTGTCAAAGGCTATTTTTCTTTTTTAGGCATTTTTGAGCTTCTTGTTTTTACAGCTAGAAATTGACTGACTGATTGATTGATTAACTGATTTTGAAAACAGGCACATGTTAACATGCTTTATTCATTGGATTTATATCCTGCCTGTCCATTCTGGAATGTATTCAAGGCGGCAATGATTATTTTTAAAAACTAAGATATAAAGAATGGAAAGCTCATATTACAACTGGCACTAGAATTGGCATTAATATTGACAATTTAAAATCTGGCAGAAGAGTAGCGCTTTACACATTTTCTAGGAGCCAAGAGAGTAACTCCCATGGAACAAAATTGTGTAAAGTAGAGATATTTAACCTGCTTACTATTTCTAAAATAGCGTTTCTCAAATAGTGACCATTTTAAGATGTGTGAACTTCAACTCTCAGAATTTCCCAGCCACCATGAATTGAAGTCCTTATATCTTAAACCAGTCAAGGTTGAAAAACACTGTTTTGGGGCTTATAACTTTTCACATGGTCAGTGGCAATAATAATAGTCTAATTAGCACAATGAAATGTAATTTGGGCAATTCAATTTCCAGTTGCAGAATTTCAATAGGTATGCTTTAGATAGGCTTAAAGGCAAGATTATTACTTTTGTGTCTCACACGTCAGCCACTTTGGTTAATATTGAAAAAGACCAAGCAGGGTCCATCGTGGCTAGTACTTGGATGAAAAGCTACCAGGAAAACCCAGAGCGGAAAAGTAGTGAGAATCTTTAAAATGTCAACTTAAATACAGCCAAGGGAAACCATGTTGCACTGTAGCCAAGACAAGCTTATGAAGCCATCAGTCATCATTGTGGAGTTCAACCTGGCTGGAGGGAGTCTTACCTTGATCTTTTGAGAATCCATCTCTAACCCAGGGCATCACAGAATAACATAACCAGAAAGGGATATTATCATCTTTGTATTTTTTTTCTTATCTATCACAATTCATTATGTCTCCATGATTTGTAGGTTTTCTTTTATAGAACTGAGCCTTCTAATGCAGACCCATAAATATTCTCCATGTATGTGAAAGTGTGGGTGACCGTAATACATATAATAATAATTACACACATTTGGCATTGAGCTTTTTATTGACTTGGGGGGAAAAAGCTATTTCAGATATTTTCTGAAAGAGCAAGTTCTTGATAGCACATAATTGCTGGGGCCTTTGAGACAAACCTTATTTCCACTTTTTAGCTGAGCAAAAGCTTGGACTGCAATGCTATTGTGCTTGGAAAGTTGTTCTTTGTTGTTCCTCCTCCATCTCCAAGTATACAGATATCTAGAGTGTTGTAAAGCAACCGAGACATGAGTGAAGATATTGCTTACTGTGCTGTGAGCTTACTACTGCTCACTTCTAAACCGGGGAGAGAAGGCACTACTTGTATAAATAACAAAATACCATACCCCAGATTCTAGGTGAATCAAGAGATTGCTTTGGGCAGGAAACATTATAATGGGTAGGAGAAAAGTGCTTGCTTGTGAAAAGGTTCTTGACTTACATGTTGTGATTTTTGTATAACTGGTTTCAAATAGAAAGTATGGAAAGATTATGGGATGGTTTTATTATAGAACAGAGAAAGGAAATTCTATAGCAAGTTCTGCAACCATGCTACAAAATTACCACCACCACCCCCATTCAAACTTAAAAACTGTGGTAAGAACTAAAAGTGTCTACCTACTCTATACTGAGGTGATAAAGATTTGTCCATGTGGCACCATCGCATACCAGGGAGCTACCTTTTATATTTGTTGTCTGCGTGAACAAACCCAGCATGAATAATATTATCTCCTTGTCACCTGTGTCTTCTTTCCAAGGGAAGATCCATTTTGGGAAAATGGAGACTGACACCCATGTCTGCCTCTCTAGCTGCCAAAGATTTCCTTTCATGTGTGCATGGTGGAACACTTGATCCATATTGAAATAAGTGAATCAAAAGGTAATGCGACATTTTTTATTGGACAATTTCTGAAGTTCAAATTAGGGTCCCAAAAATCTTCACCTATTTTGGCTTTATACATTTCATATTTTCTGAGGCCTGCTGCAGGACAGATGATACTGTTTGGAAAACTTAACACTAGTTCATCAAGAGCAGTTTCAGAGCATACCACACACTTCTATGGAGATCTGCCCCTTAAGGAATTGTCATCTGTCCTCAGCTGCAGGCAGGCCACAGTTAGCTTCTAGTGAATTACCTCTCTGGATTGGTGACAAATGGGCACCAGCCTCTTGTCACAGCAACCAGGCAATAAATTATAATTTTGCACGCATACAGCTCCAAATGATCTGTGTGGTCATTAAAAAAAATCACTTGAAGAATGAAAAAGCCTTCGAGCAATTACTCTTGAATACCTCCACTGAATTTAGTGAGGTGAGATTCAGAATGGTTCAAAGCATGATGATAAGCTTTTCTTGTCTAGGTGTCACCCAAAATGTGATTGTTCAAGTAAACGTAGTGTACTGTAATATATTTCATGATTTAGGCATATGCTGGTAGATAGCGCTGTTCTCCGCCAAAGATTTCTTAAGGGGCTGGTTTTTGCACGTTTAAAATTGTTCCAACTTGTGACATGAAGTTCTCAGTGGAGGAGCTTTGGAAAAGAAAAGGCAAAAAGAAAAGCAATCCTGCAAAAATGAGTAGCTTTCTTCTGACTGTGTCTTAAGCAGAAACAAGAGACTCCATGGAGAAAACCGTATTATCACCACCAGTAGCAATAATCAAACGCAGGGAGGGATTAAAAAACATGGTGAGCGAGGACAGCATGTCACCTGAAGCCCCCCCCAAACATAATAGTAATAATAATAGAACCTTAATAATAATAATAATAATAATAATAATAATAATAAATGCCCATTAGGGCCCGTGGAATAGCTAGGGAGCGTGTTGAATTTAGATGCCTTGCGAAGGGAAGGCCGCAATCTTCTAGCCAGTGGTTCCATAATTAAAGGCAGCTCTGAAGCAACGTTGTCAAGGGGTGGCTTGAAGAGAGGGGAAGAGCTTCTCCCCAGTCTTGTTCCTGTAATAAGAAGGAAGAAACACATGCTGCCTCTGAACCTTCATAGGCTGCCAAAGAAGTTCCAACAAAGAATAGACTTGCGAAAGGGATTTTTTTTAAAGGAAAAGAAGGGGCAAAAAAAAATGTGATTCCCCTACCCAGAGAACAACAGACAACAGACAAACGTGCCAGCTGGCTAGGAATGCAACTATCAATATATGGTGGAACTCTCTGAAGGCTGAGATCCTTTGTGTAAAGCCCAGGCAATGAGAACTGCTGCAGTTACCCCTAGGTTGTGATAGGTGTGCCATGCTAAGGCTGTTGATATGGAGAGGTGGCACATAAAATAGTAGTATAATAATAATGATTATATATATATATATATATATATATATATATATATATATATATATATATATATATATATATATATATATATATATATATATATATATATATATATATATATATATATATATATATATATATATATATATATATATATATATATATATATATATAATGTATGTAGGACATCCCACAAAAATAAAATATAAATAAAATTAAATTAAATATACTGTTTTCCTAAAGACCATAATATATTATGATTCTACAGTTTCTGTGCGTGTGAGACCACTGATAAATAATATTTAGACAATCATGTTTATATATTAGATTCCCAAAGCATCAGGGGACATCATATAAACCTGAAAAACAAAAATCCTTGAATTGCAAGTAAAAGCTAACCTGAAATATTAAGTCAAGCAATTGCTGGCACAGAATACTTCCTCTTTTATAGTTTAGAAATATATGAATAACTTTCCAGGGCTGCATGTTATTTTTGCAAATTGCCTAAAAGAACTGGTAAAGTCAGAAAAAAGCATGCTTCTACGAAATGACTGTCAAACATATATACAGATCTTAGATGGACTGAAGTCTATTGCTGCTTTACTATCTCACTGGGAACGGCAACATTGTAAAGATGCATACTTTCTTTTCCTACAGAAATGGGGCTCTTATCACTTTAAAAAAAATATTCTCCCTTTCCAGAAATTTGTATTTGAATATATCCATATCGTGATATGTGCATGAACAAAGAATAATGTATAGGAAAACTACTTTGCAACATTTGTTAACACTTTCATCAGTTACTGCCTGGTCTGAATCCTAGGTTCTTTGGATATCTGCCTATCTGCCCATCTGTAAACTTTATTCTTAGCATGTCTCTTTATAATAACAGAGAAATTGTCACTACTGGAAAATGGGAGGCTTGAATAAATTTCTAGTAAACTTGAAACTGTTTCAGATGTAAATCTGTATCTATATCTATAGGCTTTGTTAAAGAGATCTGGGTGATTTAATTTCTAATATTACGTTAACTTTTAAATTGTGATAACTTTTGAACTGTCACTAATATTACGTTCACTTTTGACTACTTGTTTATGTTTCACTTTTGAATTGTACTGAATGTGATAAAAGCTAGCCCATTTCAGGGTTCATGGAATTAGAAAAAAACACATACGTTACCTTAACAGAACAAAGAGGTCATCAACAAAATTTCCAAAGAATTTTTTTAAAAAAGTATTTCATCTCAATCATATGAGGATTTTCCACTAGAAAAAAGTCTTGCTTAACCTGAAACACAGACATCCACTTACTTAGATCAACCTGCCTAAAGCATTTAGGTTATTCTAAGGGACATGAACATTTTATGTGCTATAAAATTTATCCAGAGAGACACTTGCACTGATGGATGAAAATCAGACAGGATTCCAAGATGTAAAAAGGGAACAATAGCTATAACAGTTATCTCCTCATGGCTTATTGTTTGGAGATATGAATTAATTGTTTCAGGCATACCTGTCTGTTTATCCCCAGGTTTGATACACAGCTATCATTGCAGAAGGAGCATAGAGGCTTCAGTTGGAATACTAGAAGTTCTACATGTTCATGAAACCGTCTAGAGGCTGACAGAAAAGGGAAGGACCTACAGAACAGGCCATGGCTCCAGTGCACATATATTTATGGGTTAATCAAGAGTAACTCAGCATCAGCACTTGGTCTCTGGACAGCAGATTCACCCATCTTATTCAGCGAAGATCTATGTACTTTACAATACCCATTTTTTCCCCACTCCTGGAGAGGGAACTGAGAACAAATTGCCCAATAAAGATGACAATGAGATAAGGAGAATTCTACATCAGCCTTCATTGTGCTAATTGATGATTATGCTCCTGTGCAAATAGATTTAAAGGATCATATGCCTGCCCATTTAATTCCAGGGAAAAAGCCCCATGCTACAAATGTGCCTTCCGTTAGCTATGCTGCACAACTACCAGCATGGCTTTCACAACTGAACTGCATCTGAAGGTCACATCAACACATTTAGCCCCTCTGAGAACCCTTTGGTGCCCATAGAACAGGATAGGAAATGTAGAAATAAATATCTAAAACAGCCACAAAATTGCTCCATGAATGGATTGTAACATATTTAAATTTATGTAAGTCAGTAGGACTTTATGAGCTTTCACTTTTTGGATGTAAGCAGAAGGGCAATGAAAACTTTGGCTTCTTATACAACATAAACATCACACCCTGTAACGTTAACATAAGATTTCCACAATTGCTAATCCTTACACATCACTGCAGGCATTTGTTAAGGTCCTGAGGAGTGGTCTTGCAAAAGAATAATGTTATGGAGATAGGTTCATGAGGTTATCTCCTTGCAACTGATGCACGGAGTCAGAAAACTAATCCTATGCTCATTCCCAGTAAGCAAGTCTTCCCATGTTCAGTGAGACTTATTCCCAGGAAAAACATGAACATCAGGCTGAGATGTTAAGACACCTGGTAAAAATGAGTGATCATATGCTGCCAAACCCACCATGATTTAATTTGTGTCTAGGTATTGTTCTGGGAAATATTTAGTAAAAGAAATAATAGAAATCCTTTAGAAAAGAAGCTGAGTTGTGTTTTATATCTTACTGTGTCCTTCTCTCTCTCTCTTTTTCCCAAAATGCACAACTCACACACAGCCCAACCCTACTCTGTACAAGATGTAGCACTAGCCACTAGCTGAGATGGCTTTCAAGGCAGATCCAACATTCCTAGAAGACAAAACTATCACATGAAGGCATGGCAAGGAAAGGAAGAGACAGGAAGCCTCCTCAGGATTAATTTCAAACCTTTAGCAACTGCCCTGTTGCACTTGGGAAACTCTAATTCTGAATTCTTTTTCAGTAACTAGATTCACTCTGCTCCTCAAGTCTCTTTTTCACCTGGATTGCTGTGTAATGACAGACACAATCCTTCAGATCTTTCCTTCCAAGCGTAGTGTCACCTGGCATTTTAGAAGAATATTTCATCTCCTCTTTTTTCATGCCACTCAGGCACACATACAAACACCCAAATAACATGGAGTCTATTCAGAACAAATCAAACCAGCGTTCTGCTCCAGCTCAGGAACCAGCAATTTGGTTCTTTCTAAACATTTTGAGTCAAAACAGTTTGGTATAGTGGATTAAGGCATCAGGCTAGAAGATGGGAGGCAGCGAGTTTCAGTCTTGTCTTAGGCACAAAGCCTTAGGCCAGTCACTCTCTCTCAGCCTTAGGAAAGAGCCAAAGAAAACTACAGGGACTTAACTTATCCAGCAGTCTCTGGAAATGGAGGAAGAAAAAAAAATGTTTTCACATACAGCTTTTTGTCTTGGGACAGGTGTGCAAAGTGGGAGCTGAAACATCTGGAAGCCATTGGGCTGCTTTTCTCTGTCAGAGTTCATACATACAGTATGAATTACAGATGCCAGCCAATGCAAAAAGAAAAGAGCTCTCCACCCTGAAGTGAGGTGCAGAAGCTGTTTCCTGCCCCCAACACTTCGTGGCACAACCAGTGCTGGGATTCAAATATGTGAACCACCGGTTCTTTGTGCGGATGCCACTTCCCGAAGTCCATTCTGGGCCCCGGGCAACAAAAAAAAAAATCAGCTACCGGTTCTGCCAAAGTGGTGCAAACTGGCTGGATCCCAGCACTGGGCACAACCTTGTAAAAAGCGACATGGGATGGGGGAGGGAGGCAAGAAATAAGTTTTAACCATGGCCCAGGAAAATCAGGCTTGAGCCTGGTGCATTAAAGAGAGAACCATCTTTCTGCTCTTCCTACAGGAAAATCAGGCTTGAGCCTGGTGCATTAAAGAAAGAACCATCTTTCTGCTCTTCCTACTGATGGAGGCCATTTCCCTCCAGAATCCTAATTTCCTCCCAGCTGTGAAGCAAAGCCAGAAATAGCCAACAGAATCTGGAGAGAGGACAAGACGCTCTTCTCCCTCTCCTCCTCCCCCGCCCCCCCCCCGCGCTTCCCGCTTTTTTGCTTCTTAACCTTTCTGCCCCTCCGAATCGTGCCCAAAGACCCGCCAACTCGCCTTCCAAAGCCAGCAGGAAGCCAAAGCGCCCTACTTTTATTTTTTTCGCAAACGCACGAGAGGCGCTTGGGAGGACGGCCCGGTTTGCATTGCTTCGGCCCGCCACCTCCCCTTCCTTCCTTCCTTCCTTTTTTTTTTTTGGAGCTAACTTCGCCTCGGGGCCGCTGTGGGGCGCTCAAGTTCTATTTTGGCTTCTTTTCGCGGCGCTGAAGCGGAGCCTCTCTGGAGCAGCTGCTGCATGGACGAGATGGGGGGGGAGGAGGAGAGAAATCAAAAGGAGGGGGGGTGGGGGGGAAGGCGGGGTGGGGGGGGAAGGGGAAGGAGGCTTTGTTCTCTAATACAGCGTTTCCCAACCTTAGGAACTTGAAGATGCGTGGACTTCAACTCCCAGAATTCCCCAGCCAGCTATGCTGGCTGGGGAATTCTGGGAGTTGAAGTCCACGCATCTTCAAGTTCCTAAGGTTGGGAAACGCTGCTCTAATACCCACGCCGGGGAGACTTTGTTACAAAACAGATTCATGCGAGAAGGGCAGCCAGGCTGTGTAGTACAATGAACTCTCGGGGGAAGGATAAATCCTGGGGCACAGGGAATCTTTATGGCAGAGGGGCATTTGCCTGGCTCTAAACCGAGCGAGCGCGGATTCTTCTCTTTCCCCACGTCCGTCTTTTTCAGACTGGCAGCTCAAGTCCTGCTTGAGAATGTTTGATCTCTCCCGGCTGGGAGAGGATCCCCGCATCTCCAGCCCAGGCCTGGTCCCAACGCCCCGGCCCCCTGGCTTGCCTTGCTGGGACTTCTGCCAAAACAGCCCGGCGCTCTTGTTGTTGTTGTTGTTTTTCCCCCAGGAAGCCCTCGGATCTCTTCCAAACAATTTGGCCTTTCTCCTCCCCCCCCCCACCCTCTCCCTGACTCGGGTCCATGAAAAGGCTGGAGGCGGGAAAGAAGGAAAGGGGGGGGGGGGCGGGAGCCCCGCGAAAGCGCGGGAGATCCGCGAGGATCTGCGGGATCCTTCCAAAAAGAGGCCCGCCCGGACGGGACGGCCTCCCTTACTAAGCCCAGCTCGCCCGCGCCTTTTTGCCAAAGCACCGCAAAAAGGTCACCCGGGTGTATCTCCCGGGAACACGCAAGCCCAAACCCAGCTGCAACTCCACTTCGGAGCAGAGCAGTGAGGAGGACAAGGGGAAGCGAGTGCGCCCCTTTTCAAGGCATTTCAGCAGCGGGGCGAGCGGCGACTCTCCAGCAGCTGATGGAAGAAGAGGATAGGATTGTGACCCGGGAGCGCTGCTAAGAAGGAAGCCCCTGGTTCCTCGGGGCCAAGACCGACGGCAGCATCTACGGAAGAACAGGCGTGGGTGGGAGCTGACGTTTTGGTTTCCTTCACCGAGGAGCTGGGCAGGGCTGGAAAAGGGACCCTTTTAAGATTTAAGCAGCTGGACTTGCTTCTAGAAAGAGAAGGAAGGGAGGCAGGCATTTGTAAACTAGAGTAATTGCTACAGTGGGAGAGTGAGCAAAGGAGTAAATAGCTCTCTCCTTTTCAGACAGTATCGATGCTATATTTGATTTCAAAGAGGGAGGAATACAATTTCTGTATTATTATTTTTTTGAGGGGGGGGAGAGGGAAGGAGAGAAAGAGCTAGCCCAAAAGAAATAAGCTATTCATTTTATGCCGTAAGAAAGTAACTTCTTTGATTAACGGAGAGCTTTGGAAATAGTAGTCCTTCATTTTACTTTTAAGAAAAACAAACTTTCCCAGAACAATCTCGACCTTTGCGCAATTGTCTGGGGCAAGCATCTCTGACAGTGTCAGGCAAGAGGGGAGTTCCTCTCCAAGTAAAGCAATAAGAACAGAGGGCTGCGCTTAAAAGACTTTACTCACCCTAACCTAGACCACTTCTAAAAGGAAGAAACCTCTTTGGATGGGGAAAAATAAAAAAAAGTTAAATCTTATTCGTTGGAATGTTAGTTTCACGTCAACATTTTAAACATTAAACAAGAATCTTATTGCTGGAGTGCGGGGGACCTTTAGAAACATCCTCAGAGTCCCCCCCTCCAAACCTTTCTTTCGCAACCCAGGCGTAAATCGTCCGTTTTTAATCAAGAGTGATAGTTGCCGGCACTTTTGTCTTTTAAAGGGAGGGGGCAATGTGACAACTTCAAGGGAGCGAATTATTATCTTCCCCCTCCTAAAAAGGCCCAGCGCGGAGCCAAGTCTCCCTAGATCAAACAGAAGCCATCGCAAGGCCCTAATTAGAGTAATTAGAATAATAAGTCTGCCTATATGTGGTAAGACAATGTGTACAAACAACTTTATTTAATGTATACTGCTAATCAGTGGTGCGTGCGTGCTTGAATGCTTTAGTGTAATAAAACTCACCCCTCGTCCGCCCAAACAATCAAATACAAATTAGTGTAATGATTGTGCCTGCCTGAACGTCTTCGCAAGCCACAGGCAGAGGGAAATAAATAGCGCCCTCCTTCTTGGCACACCTCGCCACTGACCGCGGAGCTGGAGCTTTCCCAGAGTTGGCGCAGAACGCCTGGAGGTTTGGAAGAGAGGAAAAGTCACCCCAAACTTTACTCCGGGGCTACTCGGAGTCTGGGCTGGCTTTAGGGAAGAGGCTGGACTGCACTTTCCTTTGAAAGCATCTCCCGATGGAAATTGGGAACTTGAGGCTTAGTTGGCGGAACTGAAGCTCTGAGGCTGGGCTGGGCTAAACTTGGCCTGGCCTGGGCTGTCCTAGGAACGGAAGGGCCCGCTTTGCTTTTAAGAAGACCCAGCTTAACTATCGGGAAGGCTTCAGCGAATTCAAAGCGGTTTCAGGCCTTTTCAGATCATCAAAGCCTATAGAAATGGGCGGGGGTGGGTGGAGAGGAGGAGTGGAGAGGACAATTGCACGGTCTCGGGAGGTTTCAAGAATTGAGATGCCCTGCCTCCAAACGCGTTGCAGGCTTTCCTTTTATTACTATTTGTTTTGTCTCCCATAAAAGTTTGGTGGAGCAGGGGAAGAAATTCACCCTCTGGAGTTTAGGGAGGGAGGCATACAAGTCCTCTTTCCCTCCTGCTCCGGTTCCTCGCCTAACTTTTGGCTTGACTGTTTACATTCCCAACTAGTATAAACGCTGAAGCGTCTAGAAACTCGAGGGGTTCTAAAAAAAGAAAGAAAAGAAAAGAAAGCTCATTTTAAATACTTTATATTTGGGGGGGGCAGGGGGACAAACATCGCAGAGAAACAAGGGCAAGGAGCATAGAGGTAAGACTTGGGATTTCACCCGGAAGAGAGACGGATGTTCTTTCCATGGAAGTCAGTAGCAACCCCACCTTCAAATTTTACTGCGAGTTTGCAGAATTTAAAAAAACAAAACAAAAAACCCAGCACTACACAAACCCTTCCTTGGCAGAACAAGGGATAGTCTCTCTCTCTCTCTCTCTCTCTCTCTCTCTCTCTCTCTCTCTCTCTCTCTCTCTCTCTCTCTCTCTCTCTCTCTCTCTTCCCCCCCCCCCCAACGCCCCAGTATCAGTTTGGACGCGGTTTGTCTCTCCCTGCTGCCTTAACTTTTCGCGCTGAACAAACAAAATAACAAAGGAAAAGGCACCCTTGACTGCAAGGCGGCAGATGGCCTCGTGCCTGGACTCCCCAAGAAGGTCTCCTCCAGCACCTTTTGCAAATCAATGGAGCTTCTTGAATAGAAGCCCCAAGATGAGCAGGCCCTAGCCGCCGCCATTTCTGAAAAAAGGATTCCTTTTGTCCGGAACGCCACAAGGGCAGAAGACCAAGATATTCTTCCAAGAGATTTACAAGGCGTTCCAGATTTGCTGATTGAGAAAGCTACGAATGGAAAAGGCGATAATTTCAACAGTTGCATCAATGTTTAACCCAAGCACCCAAAATCTCACTGGCAAGGCGAGGGGGGTGGGGTGGAGGGGGAGGGATTTTTTTTTTTTAGAAAGTAAGTGTTGGGAATCTTTCCATTCGTTCCTCTCTGGTTGCAATCCAAACGTGAATTGCTTTACAGCAATGGGACTCTTCCTAGCAAAATAAAGCTCTTTATAGCTCCAGGGATTTTAATAGCATTTTATCTATATATAAAATCAACGTCATTTGCTGCAGCTTGACACTCTAGTAAGGCGGGGTTACTATCATTGTTTTAAAAACAAACCAGTACCATTAATTAAACAATAAATCACTCCTGCCTTTTTTTCTTTCTTTTTTTTTAAAGAAATGTACTCGCATTATACTAGCGGATCTGTTCACAACTCAGTCCTGTAACCAAGCCACAACTCCAACAAGGCTATTGCAACTTTAGAAGTAGCCTCGCTAGCTTTTCCCCCAGCTGAGAAGCAGGTAGCTCTCTTTATTGAAATAGAAACGGGCTAACCTAGTTTATTACGTGCGAGAGGGGTAGGGTTAGGAATTTCCTACAGATAGAACCCACTATAGTAAACCACACTGCACCCGCCTCCCTCCCTCCCTAGAAGCACACTTCGCCTCATTTCCTAGAACTTCGCTCTCCATTACAACAGACCTGGGCTGCTGCTGTGCTGTAACATCACAGTGCTTGCTATCCAGAGGTCAATCCTTTTTACTGAGTCCAGAGAGGCCTGTTCGGAATGGGAATTCTGATCTGGACGGGTCAGCCCTCTGGCTCCTAGCCGTTCAGCTCTTCCCTCTTCTGAGCCTGTTGCCCAGAAGTTTCTTCGTACTGTGTTTCACGAGGCTTTCAGCCCGGAAGATGAAACGGAGGGAAGAACTGAACTTTCAGTTAACCGAGCGCAATCTAGGGATTGGCAGCCGAGGAAAATGCATTCTTTGTAGCTTAGCCAGGGACGAAAGGGCATTTTCCCCACCAGCAGTTTACTCATCTGCCCCGAAAGATCGCCCTGCTTTCTCTATCCTCGGAAGATTTTATTTTTTTTCCAGCGCCTAATACGGAACCCGGATCTTTCCTAACCGGGTTGCTTTTTTGCTTTTTATTTTTTATTTTTTGCCTTCAGCAGAAGCAGGAGACGCGCACAGTGTAATCAAACGGGCTGGCTAGCCGGCTGTTTTGGCCTGGTAGCTGCCCCAGTTACAAAGCTACACCTTGGGCGCTCTCCTTTTCCGCACCCTTCCCCCAACGTCAGGATCTGCATCTCTAGCTCGCTTCAAGAGCGAAAGGTGAAATATACGGGACAGGGGAAGAGTCGTGGGTTTTTCTTCCACCTAAAGATGTTTACCCGTCACTATGTTGTTTGTACGTACACTGGGAGCTTATGCACCGGAGACAAATTCCTCCCGTGTCCAATCACACTTGGCCAATAAAGAATATTCTATTCGAATTCTATTAAGATCCATGTGGGAGAGGATACCGGCTATCCCACAGAGGCGCTGGCTAAACCCCACGGAAATTAAGTTACCATTCATACAGAAGCAGGTGGATGGAGACTCCGAGTCAGCCTAATTTGATGCACCGTCTCCCCTCCCCCATAACTGATAAGCTGTCCACGTGAAAGACGCAGGGCAAACTAAACTGCGAAAGAGGCGGCTTTCAATTCTGACTTGCCCTCTCTCTCTCTCTCCCCTCGTGTTCGAGCCGAATCGGGAGGATAGTCTTAACCCTTGGGAAGTCACGATGCTCAGATTCGAATAGATGAAAACCGTACCAAGTTAAAAAAAAAACAAAAACAAAAACAAACAAACAGCAGAAAGTGCCCGAGTTGTGTCCCTGCTCCAGATCGTAAAGGGACATATTTTTTTTTTTTTGGTGATGAGGGTCCTCGTGGAACGACCAGGACACCAACGTGCTTTGCGAATCGAGACGGTGACGAGCTAGAAAACTGCTCTTTTCTCTTAGGCAAAGCCCGTCCGTCGCCCGGTGCCATGAAAAAGCCCTCATTTACATATTCATTTATCACTTGGCCCAGAAATGTAAACACGAACCCCGACAACTTAGGATGGGGAAAAGCAGTTTTATAAAGGGAAGACAAGCGATTCCTATTTTAACTGGTAAAAAAAAAACAACAAAACAAAAACACACCTTAAAAGCCTTTCTTTAGACTTCTAATTTTTTTTTAAAAGGGAGAGGAATAGGTGAACATATACATTCAATTGTTCCTAATAACTTTTAATTCGGAGGGGGGGGAGAACCCCACTTAGTATTGGTTCGGGATTGGCTCAGTCACGAACTCTTCTTTGACACACACGAAAACATAAAACTAATGAGGATGGTAATACAATAACGTTTATGCATCACTGGTCCCCTTTCTTAACTTCTCCAAAGCTCCCTTTTGTTCTGACTACTCTTTACGGTTCTCCCTCAAGTCCTCCCATACAACATATATAAGCGACCTTCTCAACGACTTTCAGCTTCAACTTCCCACCCCATGACAACCTCCGGCAAAAAGAAAAAAGAAAAGCGAGAGGCGAATTAAGCTCTGGGAACCAAGGCAAACCGCTCAACTTTGTTCTTCCAGCATCCCGTTCAGAAGTGCAGCCCACGAGCTGTTGTTTTTTTTTAACACCCCGCTTTTCGCCCAGCTCATTTTGATTTATTTACTGCCGGCTGGCTGAGAGAGCCAGGTTTCTCACAAAATCTACGCTGCTGTCAAAAGATGTGGAAATGGGGGACGGGGGGGGGGAAGTGAGATCGCAAAAGCCCAAAGAATCGCGCTTGTCCAGTTGACGGGGGGTGGGGGTGGGGTGGCCAAAGGGAGCCCCCAGTTTTGCTTGGGCAAGTTTTCCCCATTATGGTTCTCCAGAGAGATCCCCGATCGAGCGCTAAAGAGAAAGATAGATGCGGATGGAGATAAAGGCCCTTTTCTGACGCCAAAGAAGTTCCTGAGAGACTGTTCGAGACTGTGGCGACTGCCTTTGGACCAGGAGGGAGAGGGGAGGGGAGGGGGGGTCTGAAAGGAGGCCTTTTCAGGAGAAGCTCTCCCCCTCCACTCCCTGCAGCCCGACCCTTCTCTGCAGGGAATCGCCGCTCGTCTGTTTCCCCAACAGGCAACAGAAGGAGACTGTCCTCCTGAGACTTAGTGGGAATACACGCGTGCACAGGCTGGCGTGGCGCGGGATGGCTGGAGCGCGTGTGTTTTACGCAAACTCGCCTTTACAAGCTTGCAAGCCAGAGCCGAGGGGCGCGGGATGAAATGCCACCTGGGTCTGCCGTGGCCTTGCCCGAGATTCCGCGTTCTCGCTCTCTCCGTCCCTCTTTCTCCCCTCCCCCAGTCCGGCTCGCCTTTGGGAAGAAGCGCTGCAGAGGCCGCCCCGGTGTCCTGCAGAGGGCAGAGGCTGCCCAGTTTTCGCTGCTCACCCGCCCTCAGATATGGGTATAGATTGAATGTTCCTTTGGTCAATAGCTCGCTGAGTTGTTTGCATGCATATATATATATATATATATATATATATATATATATATATATATATATACTGTATGTATATATATATATATATATATATATATATATATATATATATATATATATATATATATATATATATATATATATATATATATATATATATATATATATATATATATATATATATATATATATATATATACTGTATGTATATATATATATATACTGTATGTATATATGTATATATATATATGTATATATATATATATATATATATATATATATATGTATATATATATATATGTATATATATACTGTATGTATATATATATATGTATATATATATATATATATGTATATATATATATATATGTATATATATATATATATATATATATATATATATATATATATGTATATATATATGTATATATATATATGTGTGTGTATATATATATATATATATATATATATATATATATATATATATATATATATATATATATATATATATATATATATATATATATATATATATATATATATATATATTGCTCAAAAAAAAATAAAGGGAACAGAAAGTAAGATATCCTACTATTAAATACAGTACATTGTGTTGTTTAAGTGTTCCCTTTTTTTTGATATATATATATATATAATACAAACAACTCAGCCAGCTATTGACCAAAGGAACATTCAATCTATACCCAGCTTAAACATTTTACCCATCAGCATATCTGCGGTCGCAGAACACTCCTTCTTGCTGTCACTTCGCTTCCAGACTATTGATAAGATCATTTAGCTGAATCTGTTTGGGACGCGTGTAATATTGACTAGGAGTTAGAAAAGATGATTAAATCTAATAAGCCTGGAAACTACCGTTAGAGGAGGGTGGGAGAGAGGGAGAAAGGGTTTGGCGGTGGGAAGGAAGGAAGGAAGGAAGGAAGGAAGGCCGGGAGCAGAAGAATATCTATAGGGCGTTAACGAAGGACCAGAGACCCACTATAGGAAAGGCGAAATTCAGACATTCACAGGCACACCGCAGAACTGGGTCTGCTCCTTTGGAGTTCCTCGACCCATGATCCAGCCATTGGGGCTCTCCCCGCCTCTTCTGCCCCATCCTCTTTATCACGGGCCTTTGTGTATATCAGGTTCTACCCCAGCCATCGAAGGCACAACCGGGGCCGCAATAACGGCCTCAAGCAAAGCCGGGCCTGATTCTGCGCTTCGCTTCGTCTTGAGAAGGAAAAACTCCTACCACTGAACACTCAGGTCCCCGAGACACTGAGACAGGGCAGCTCCAAAGTGGCCTTAAACCCAGGCATCCGGGCTCTGCTGCACCTCGGAGGTCCGCCTGTATATTACTAGGCTCAAAAACAAACAAACAAACAAATAAATAAATAAGGGGGTAGGCAAAAGGATTGCAAGCACAACAGATTTGCTGTGCTCCCCATCCCACAAGAAAGGCAGGTGGACAGAAAGAACAGCTTAGGTTTTGGAAATCTTAAAAAAAAAGGAGAGAGAGAGAGAGAGAGAGACACCTTGCATGCAATATCTTTTGACAGAAGTTTTGCTCTCCCCAGAGACTATAAACTTCTCCCACCTAACTGGATCTGAGTGAGGAATCCCAGCTGAATGCAAACATTTCTGTGACTGAAACAGTTTGATTAAAAATAGCCTGTATGCATATAACCTCTCTCTTCCCCCCCCCACCCCCATGCACACAGAGAGAGGCAGGTTGTGCTGTATCTTTGATGAAAAAGAATATCAATTGTACTATTGTGAGCTCCAGTTCACTCTCCAATGTCAACTCTTCTATTTCAACCTGCACCTCTAAAGACTTCCACCTTCTATCTGAGGAGTGATTCAACAGCAGCTCAGCTCCTGTCCCAAATAACACAAATACACACACACACACACACTAATACACACACACACACACACTAGTATCTGTGCAATCTTCAAGCAGAATTCCCCATATCTCTGTCTCTGAGAAATGTTCAGGGTATGCCATCACACATTGTGCTGGCTAACCATGGTATACAGGCCCAAGCTTTAAAAATCAACTTAAATCTCCCATTAAATTTCCATATTTCTATATTCTTGCTGCCTGATACCAAGTAGCCATTATACCACCAAAACAAGAAAAATCTGCCCTATCCATTACAGTTTATTCCAAAATGTCATGAAATAAAGGGGAGGGGTCAGACAGTCCATTCCAACAGAAATTACTATTTTCTATTCCCCTTGAGAGGAGGTATATACACACACACACACACACACACACACACACTATTTTGTCACTCAATATCCCCTCCTCGACAGCAAAAATAAAGGATATGCCAATAAGTCGAAGAAACTATAAAGGTCTTGTGTATTTCTGTTTTATGTAGATAATAAAATATTACTTTAACATAAATATATAAGGATCTCTGCGCTTTTATTTTTCCCCACGAGCACATCCAAATGTACCAAAAAACAAAGTATTTCTTTAAAGAGACTGAACCAAAAAAAATATTATATATACATCCCATATAGAATTTTTGTTTGTTTGTTTACCTACTCATTTAAAGCTACAGGAAAAAAAAACAGTTTCCAGAACCTGTTTGCTTTAGAAGAAATAAATATACATTGAGGCAGGCCACTTAAAAATGATATGAAAATATTTCCCTGGGTAGCATTTAAAAAGAAAAAGAAAAAAAAATAGACAAAGGAAACATTTCAACTATTTCTGCATTTCAAAGGACAAATATTCAACATATATACAGAGTGGTAAGGTTCGCTTGGTAACTTTTTTTAAAAATTATCTTTAAGTAAATCTTGGGAAGAGTTAGGAGGTCCACCTTCTCCAAACTTCTCCTTTTGACCTTACCCAGGTATTAATAAGTGTTACTGTCCCCCTGCTGCTACTTCTTCCTCCCTGACCTGAATATCAATAGATAAGGAGTTTGTCTCCATCTTATTTATAATCAACAGCAGCCAGAATAGTCTCAAAAAGAAATCAGTATCCACTGTTGTTTGGATGGGGGGGGGGGGAACCCCTACAACATGAACACAGAATAAAGAACTGCCTAGAAAGCTACGTTTGTCTTCTGAGGAAACTGGGGAGATGGAAATCCAATGTCAGACTGAGGC